>NC_092720.1:34467263-34774441 GCF_047496885.1 Scyliorhinus torazame | reverse complement strand
GAACCCATTTCACCAGAGTTCCTAAGCCATTACAGCCTGTTCTGCACTGCTATTTACATCTTTACCTGCCTTGCTCACACCCAGCTCCTTCAGTTACTCACACATTCTCTTTTCTGGTAGATCAAAATCAGGGCAGGACCTATTCAGTTAATGGTAGGGAGTGGGGGACAGTTACAGAACAAAGAGATCGAGGAGTGCAGGTTCATAGATCCTTGAAGATGGACTCTCAGGTGGACAGAGTGGCGAAGAAGGCAGCATGCTCGGTTTTATTGGTCAGAATGTTGAATACAGGAGTTGGGACATCTTGGTGAAGTTGTACAAGACATTGGTAAGACCACACATGGAATATTGTGTTCAGTTTGGGTCACCCTATTATAGGAAGGATATTGTTAAACTAGAAAGAACGCAGAAGACATTTACGAGGATGCTACCGGGACTTCATGGTCTGAGTTATAAGGAGAGGCTGGATAGACTGGGACCTTTTTCCCTGGAGCGAAGGAGGCTTAGAGGTGATCTTATAGAGGTCTACAAACTAATGAGAAGCATAGATAAGGTAGATAGATAGTTGACATCTTTTCCCAACGGTAGAGGAGCCTAGAACTAGAGGGTATAGGCTTAAGGTGAGAGGAGAGAGATACAAAAGAGACCAGAGGGGACATTTCTTCACACAGAGGGTGGTGAGCATCTGGAACAGGCGGCCAGATGCAGTGGTAGAGGCGGGTACAATTTTGTCTTTTAAAAAGCAGTTAGACAGTTACATGGGCAGGGTGGGTATAGACGGATATGGGCCAAATGCAGGCACGTGGGACTAGCTTAGTGATAGAAACTGGGCGGCATGGACCAGCTGGGCCTGTTTCCATGCTGTAAACATCTATGACTCTTAATAATTTTTTTTCCTTTATTTTTTAAAATAAATTTAGAGTACCCAATTCATTTTGTTTCCAATTACGGGGCAGTTTAGCGTGGCCAATCCACCTACCCTGCACATCTTTGGGTTGTGGGGGCGAAACCCACACAAACACGGGGGGAACGTGCAACCTCCACACGGACAGTGACCAGAGCCGGGATCAAGCCTGGGACCTCGGCGCCGTGAGACTGCAGTGCTACCACTGCGCCACCGTGCTGCCCGTGACTCTTAATCATTAATTTCTCTCATTATACTATCCATTGTCAATGCTTCATTAAAGCTCCAATTTTTTGTAATTTGAGCTTTGCAGGACATTGAACCATAGATCTCAATCATAACAGTCATTGAACCATAAATCTCATCATTGGTGTCACCAGCACACAGGTTAGCATGTTAAAGTCAAATCCCTGGGAGTATAAGATGAGTGAAACAATTGAATGGGGGTTAAAGTACAGGAATTGGCACAAACACTTTAACCAATGTCCTGAAAGTAGTGGCATATAAAATTTCAATTCTCAGATATTCAGCACACACGCACGTCCAACATGAGTTGCTGGAAGCAATCAGGGGAGGGGGAATAAAGCTAAAATTTCTCTTTCCCTACTGATGTGCCAGATCAGATACAGATAGTGTTCAGAGCACGCTAGTTACTGATCCTTGGCAAATTGCTAGTAATGAAGAGTGTAATTATAAAAAGAACCATCAAGGACACTTTACCCAATTACCCTCAATTATTTGAGTAAAAGCTACCTTTAAAATTGACATTTTTTTCATTTGCGATCCTGATGTGAAAAAAGACTTGCATTTAGATAGCATCTTTCACAACCTCAGAAAATTAAAGCCAATTAAATACTTCTTAAGTGAATTCATTGTTCTATCACAGGAAACACAGCAGCCAAAAAAACACACAGTAAGGTCCCACAAACAGCAATGTGATCATGACCCGATTATCTTATTTTAGTGATGTTGATATAGGGATAAATACTGGTCAGAACACCCGGGATAATTCCCTTGATGTTCTTCAAAACAGCGCCATGGAGCTTTTAGGTCCACCTCAGAGAGCAGATGGGCCTCAGTTTAACACATCTTTGCGAATGAAGCACACCCTCAGAACTGCACTGAAGTGTCATCTTAGATTTATATGCTCAAGTCTCCAAATTGAGACTTGAACCCACAATCCTCAAGATCAGGGTGCAACCCATAGCAATGGCTGATGCACGGTTGGCACGGACAATGCTACCACATTTGCTGCCTGCAAAAGTAGTGCTACAGTATTAAAAGTCAACAAGCTGCATGCATGAGTCACATGCAGGGCAGACTGGGGCAGATTCCTTCCCTCATTTGGTTTTCAGAAAATCCTTCCTACTGCTAGCTCATAAATTGTCAGATACATTGAATTCAACTTTACTACTTGCCACAGTGAGATTTGAACCCATTACCTGAATAATAACCACTAATCAAAATAAACATGTACAGTAAATCTGTCACAGAAGTCCCCAGCAGCCCCCAAAACTCATGTTTTCGCATATTCGCAGTGTGCAAGTTGACCTCTTTTCTGCCACAACATGCTTTACTTACATTTTTGTCAGCCTCAATTTTTCTTCCCACAAATGCATATTTTACTCACTGGTACCGTACAATTAAGTGCAATGGATCAAGCATGTGATACAGGCTGTGTTACAAAGGTGTGTGGGGGTTTAAGCCACTCTTTGCTTTAGAAACAGATGACATTTCAAAATGGCGACCACCCACATGGGTATTTCACTTTTATACTCAGCCCATTTTTGGAAGGATTTTTTCCAAGACTTGAAAGGTGGATTTATATGCCAACATGAAGGAGGCCATTCGGCCCATCGAGTCTGCGCCGGCTCTTGGAAAGAGCACCCTACCCAAGGTCAGCACCTCCACCCTATCCCCACAACCCAGTAACCCCACCCAACACTAAAGGCAATTTTGGACACTATCATGGCCAATCCACCTAACCTGCACATCTTTGGGCTGTGGGAGGAAACCGGAGCACCCGGAGGAAACCCACGCACACACGGGGAGGATGTGCAGACTCCGCACAGACAGTGACCCAAGCCGAAATCGAATCTGGGATCCTGGAGCTGTGAAGCAATTGTGCTGTCCACAATGCTACCGTGCTGCCCTTATTGTACCAATATTCCTCACATTAAACTACCAACATTAAATATCTACTTCACCTACCTTGCAAGTAGATTGCAGCATCGATTATTTTTAATAATCTATCAACTAACTGTCCGAATTCTTCAACTTTGGAAGCAGTGCTCAGTTGTTTTCTGCCACATTCTAGGACTTGTGTAAACATCTCAAATGTTGTCCAAATCAGTTGTATTTTCATTGTCGAAATTCCAGTGGAACATTGTATCTTCCCAGCGGAGTTTTCACTTGTTTTGATTCTGTCAGCACTGAACAGAAAGAGATTGCAATGTTTGTTTTAGTGAAGACAAATCGAATTTCAACTCAAGTAGATTGCTGCGAAAGGCCATGCATTGCACCGCAATATGCCTGATAATGTTTTTTGATTCCACTTTTTACCATTTGAAAATTACTTGGGGAAGTACGAGGGCAAAGGCTTAACCATCGGGTTCTTTGTACCTTTGAAGGCGTGGGCTTTCACCCAAACTTCCTGAGTGCAAGTATGCCGAGGATAAGCAAACAATGGTTATATAACTATTCTTGATATTTATGCTCAAATATGTGACCAAACACTGGTTTCCATTTCAGCATATAGACACATCTAAGAAGAGACTTGCAAAGTCTTGTGACAAATAACCATAACAAACGGTTGGAGAACGTTTAGTGCTCATTTCCCCCAAGGCCAGGATGTTAGAAGTAGACGGCTGAAGTACTGAAGAGTGGAACAACTGTGAGAAAGAATAAACATAGATCAAAACTACTTTGTACCTGTCTGAAACTCCTTGGTCACAGAATGCTGTACACAAAGCAGCCAAACGAAATATAACTGTGATGCCCTCCAGTGCAGTTATGGCCTTCTCATGTGACTGAACCTTCTCCAGCAAGCTGATCAACGATGTGAGTCTCTCGCACATTGCCCACCATAACTTGCTCTTGAATTTTATTTCCACTGGACCAAATCTACAAGAACCAGATTTGCATGAAAAAACATTGAAAAACAATTTCTGAAAATAAATGTATTGCCGCTATATTCATGAAGAATCAGATGTTTCTGTTTAAAATATACAAACATAACAATTAGGTGCAGCAGTAGACAACTCGGCCCTGCTCTGCCATGAGAGAAGATCATGATTCGATTGTGATTTCGATCCCACATTCCTGCCTACCCCCAATAACCTTTTGCCCCCTTAATCAATAATCTATCTAACTCAGCCTTAAAAATATTCAAAGGGTCGGCTTCCTGTTCCTGTGCTGTACATTTCTTTGTTCTTTGTTCTACCGCCTTTCAAGGAAGAGAGTTCCAGAGACTCACAACCCTCAGAGAAAACAATTGTCCTCATCTCTGCCTTAAATGAGCGACCCCTTATTTTTAACAGTGACCTCTAGTTCTAGGTACTCCAATAAGAGGAAAGATCCTCTCCATATCCACCTTCTCATTACCCCTGTTTGGGAGATAACAAATAACACGGTTTGGGAGGTAATAATAATAATCTTTATTGTCACAAGTAGGCTGACATTAACACTGCAAAAAGCACCTGGTCGCCACATTCCGGCGCCTGTTCGGGTACACAGAAGGAGAATTCAGAATTTCCAAATTACCCAACAGTACGAGAATCGAACCTGGGACCCTGGAGCTGTGAAGCAACAGTGCTACCGTGCTGCCCTTGTGGTGGGGGGTTCAGAGTATGGGCCTGTTAAACATGGGTCATGTCTTCTTGCTTTGATCCACAAAATAACTTGGTGAATTTCTCTTCCCAGCAGTCAACCCAACAGCAGAATAGTAGAAGTAAATTTCTAGCAGTTTGTTCCATGAATCCATTACTGCAATATTTAAATGGAAATTCTAACTGCCGACTCCAGCCACAGTTACCACGACTGATTTTAAAAGTTCCTCTTTCATAACTATCCTGGCTCCCTCAAGTTTAAGTGAAACAGTGGGAGCTTGCACTCAAGCCAACAGCGAGAGCTTAGATACCACAACTATGGAACAGCAGAGCAAATGTTGGAGGAATTTGTGGTTGAAATCAGAAAGAGAGAAAACATATGGATCGATGCCAGCCATAAAGAATGTAGTTAACTTGGTGGATAGAAGTTTTGGCTTGAGCAAGGGGCAAAACCAATCTACACCACTTCTGGGGCCAGTCTAGTAGATTGGCAACTTTTAACCATTCCACCATACATGCGGTCGTAACAGTACCAGGTAGGAGAATCGACAGAGCCCACTAATTCACTGTGATGCATGCCTCAAATCATTACAGCATATTGAAAACGCTTATTTTCTGTCCATTGTTACAATTTTGACTTATGTTTTCTATCCACATTATGGATTTTATTGAGGGGGGAGTTGTGCCTGGCATTGGAGTTAGGAAGTCTTCTCCTGAAGATTCACACTAGAATCACATTATCTTCATTTGCCAGTTCTAAAGCTGAATGTTTGTGACAACACAGGAGGTAATCATCTGCTAGTGATTAAAATTCCAAGGTGGCTAGATAACATAAACTTCCATGTATAATAATAATCTTTACTGTCACAAGTAGGCTTACATTTACACTGCAATGAAGTTACTGTGAAAAGCCCCTAGTCGCCACACTCCGGCGCCTGTTCGGGTACAGAGGGAGAATTCAGAATATCTAATTCACCGGAGAGCACGTCTTTCAGGACATGTGGGAGGAAACCGGAGCACCCGGAGGAAACCCAATGCAGACACAGGGAGAACGTGCAGACTCCAAACAGACAGTGACCCAAATCGGGAATCAAACCTGGGACCCTGGAGCTGTGAAGCAACAGTGCTACCCACTGTGCTACCAAGTATATTGCAACTCCGATGGGAGCAATTATGAAACAATATTTGCCACTGAACAACATTAGGGCAGCTCCTAAATAGAGAGCTGGAGAGGGTGAAAGGGGGAATTCCAGAGCTTAAAGCCTGAACCTGCTGAAAGCACGGCTGCCAGTGTTGAAGCAAAGAAAACCAGGGATGCTTAGAAAGTCAGAATCAGAGGAATGCAGAGGTCTTGCAGAACTGAAAGCTGTTGCAGACGAAGTACATCGCCACGTAGTAACCCAGTCTACTTCATATAAATTCCCTTATGAACAGTTTTAGATGCCAACTATGATCTTTTCTCAGAAGTAGGGGAAAAGAGCAAGTCAGCTCAAATGCATACCTCACTGGACAGTCATAATAAGGAAAGACCAGATGGCAAATCTGATGTTTAATTCTTTTGCTAGTTAAATAATTTGCAGCCAACAGGAAACAAAGAAAATGGTTATCATTGAACAAATGTTAAAAGTATATAAGCAAAACAAATATAGTCCATACTCAGCTGGTGTGACTGGTTTCTGTATGCTTTGTACAGCTAAACTCAAGCGTGGTCGTTTTTCTGGAACTTCATCACTACTACTCTCTCCGTCTGTTTTGGGAACTGGTGTCAGGGTCCGATTACATATTTCTTGAATGACAGTGATCCCTTCTGCCCTCATTGCTATATACAAGCAGCTTAACAAATACTGAAACACAAAGCATCAACTTCATGAGTTACCAAACATAATTTCAAAGAGAACTGAATAAATAGCTGTAACATTTATCTTAGTGGTGACACCTTGTGCAGCCTTTCCAAGTCTACTGGTGACAAGCACAGGAGATGCAACATATGACTTTTTACCTCCTCACCATCCAAGGCTCCAAATGCTCTTTCCAAGTAAAACCATGATTTTACGTGAACTTATTTTGACTCGGTATACTATATTCGCTAGTGACAACATGTTCTCCTCTACATTGGGGAGACTGGGTGACCACTTTGTAGAACACCGCCAGCGTGACCGAGCTTTGTGTCGCTTACCATTTCACTTCTCTACCGCGCTCCCACTGAGCTTTGTCCTTTTTGGCTACCATATTGCAATGAAGCTCAAGCCAAGCTCAAGGAAGCAACTCATCTTTCGATTCGGCACTCTACAGCCTTCAAGGCTCATGAGTTCAACAATTTCAGACCACAAGCTCAGACATTTTATTGCGCTGGTTTGTCTTATTGTCTTTCTTTGTCCCACCTGGTTGCATTTGGATGGCTGCTCTACAGCCCTTCATACCTCAGCTGTGATGCATCTTTTGTTTCTTTACGATACCCACTGACACTCCCTGTTGTCATTTAATCTCTTCTGCCCTCCATCCTTTCACTAGCTCAAAACCTATTACATCTATATCTTTCTTCAGTTCTGATGAAAGGTCATCAACCTGAAACTTATCACCATGGATGTAGTCTGACCTGCTGAGTATTTCCAGCATTTTCTGTTTTTCTTTCGCAAGATTTATGAAAACTTTAAAATTTCATGGACAGCACCATGCTCCACTCTTTATTTTTGTTTTTGACATGCGCTGGGGAAACTGCATTTACTGTCCATCCCTAGTTGCTCGGAGAAGAATGACGATGAGCCACCTTCTTGAATTGCTACAATTCTTGTGCTGATGGTCTTTGAAACATGGGCCAGTCTTTTACTGCCCATACAGGATGTAGCGAGCCATTTAAATCTCTATTCAGTTCAACGGGACCATAATATCCTGAAAAGTGTTTCGTTTAGTTTAACTGCAACATTGCGTGTGAAGACAGACATTAATTTATTTGGCAGCTTGATATTTCTCAGTAACTGTTCACAGCATTTAACATATGACAATTATTTTAAGTCCAATATCTTATGGAGGCAAACAGGGTGGTAGGAGGAAGTCATAGTCATAGAGTACAGAAGAGGCCCTTCAGCCCATCGAGTATGCACCGACAAAACTACACTAAATCTACACTAATCCCACGTTCCAGCGCATATCTTTCAATGTTATGACATTTCAAGTGCTCATCCACATCCTGTTTAAAAGTTGAAGTTTCCCGCCTCTACTACCCTCCCAGGCAGAGCATTCCAGACCCCCACCACCTTCTGGGTGAACAGAAATTCCCCAAGTCCCCTCTAAACCTCCTGTTCCTCACCTTAAAATGTGTCCCCTTCAACTAAGCGGGAGCTGGAATTAGTACATGGAGTGAAATCTGCCCAAGATGGAAATGAGCATGAATGGGGCTCCTGGCCTTTACTTGCCATCAACGCAAATATACGCTGCAGCTAATTTGCACAATGTAGATCCCGTAAATACCAAAGACATAAAGGAGTAATTAATATATTTTGGCACTGTGGGTTGAAGAGAGAAAATAAAACAATTTCCTGGTCTTCTTTGTGCCATGAGATCTTTTATTATCACTTCAACCATCAGAAGCTGCCACGACACGTTTTAAACATCTCATCTGAAAGAGAGTACTTCCGACAGTGCTGCACTCTACTACTGCAACGTTACTGATTACAGAAAGCCATTCACAAAGACGTGGTTACAAATGACCTGCAAACCATACTGACCAGAGGAAAATACATAATTTGAAACAGCATGGGGACGTTCGGAATTTTAAAAAGAATTACCTCCTGTTTGGGTTGAGTTCCTATCATTTCAGTTAACGCTGTGCAAATTAAATTTATTCGGTGTTTCTGGATTGGCACTGCACACACGAGTCCTGACGGGGCGAACATCAAAAAGTGCTGGAATATTTGACATAGAGCTAATCTCAATTTATCTGATTCAACGTGCTTCAACAGTCCATCTCCCATAAAGACACTCAGTTTGTCCATCATCACGTTCAGGTAAACAGGCTCGATTGCAAACATGTTTGTGCGATATTCAGGAGCGACAGGAAAAAGTGCTCTGACCAAATTAGCATATGGCTCCTCGTATAATCCCAATTCTGCCCTGTCGGCCTTTTTAAACAGTTTAAAGAGACCAATAAAATTTGTGAAGAACGTATTTGCCACTTCCTCTGGTGGTGGTCCTCCAAGGTTTACCAACTTGGTCAACAAGGCCAACACAATACTCTTAATATTGGAACTGCCATGCTCTAAAAGAGAGCAGCCTATTTCCCACAAGATGAGTCGTTGCCTCCTGCAAAACACACTTGAGAGGATCGAGGAAAGTATTCTCAGTAATGTGACCTCCAATAATTCCACTTGTAACACAGACGTCAATTGAAGAGGTGCAGGGGTTAAATATCCTGCATTTTCTCTCTCAGCCACAACAAAACGATTAATTATATACGGCCAGAAGAAAGAATCCTGCTTCATGTGCATTATCAGCGTCTTCTCCCTCAGACAGATTAGATCCTGAAAGAGGCCAAACAGTTCCTTGGTTTGTACTCCAAATATGAAGGGATTCTTGCTCTTGAACAACCAAAGCAAAGAAAGGATAATCTTTGCAATACAGTCATGAAGCACTTGACAGTTTTGGGCTGCAGCAATGCGGAGAAGCCTGGTTATAATCCAGTTACTGAAACCTTGAAAATAGAAAGAAATAGCCATATTCAGATCAAATATTGCAAACAGGCAAATGTAATTTATTTATCCAATCAGAGATTTAGCCCAGGTTCCGACTGAGGGTATCAGTGCATCTGCCTGGATTCAACAACTATTAGGCAATTAAAAACAAACATACATGATAGATTTAAACAAATATTATTGCAAAATGAATTTTGAAAAGTAGTATATATACTGTATATGGTTTAGCGATTTTTGTTGTACTCATCACTTTTTTTAGGGTGGTGCAACAAATTGGTCCTCCATTGAATATTCAGGCGGTGCCACAAAGCAGCAAGTTGCCAAAGGACACTCAAGTCATGTTTCATCATTGAACTAAGATCACCAGTACCCTGTCTGAGGACAGTTAATTCAACACTGACAGGGATTGAAATCTGGACAATTCTGATCAATTATGGGGCAATAATAAGTTACACAGTATTGTCAGCATTTGAGCTTGATAAGAGTGTAATTGTATTCATCATTATGATGAATTGAATTGAGATTAGAAGCTCGTTGCTATAAAAATTCAATGCAGTGGGGTAATCACGTGATGTGACAGCGGGAGCAGTTTCATTTTCATGAGCTCCAGCTCTGCTCATCTTTTAATCCATCTTTTTATCCGTGTGCACATTTCTTTTTTGTCTTTTCTTGGTTTACCAGTATGTCCCAAGAATTGTTAGAACAAAGAACAAAGAAAAGTACAGCACAGGAACAGGCCCTTCGGCCCTCCAAGCCCGTGCCGACCATGCTGCCCGTCTAAACTAAAATCTTCTACACTTCCTGGGTCCGTATCCCTCTATTCCCATCCTATTCATGTATTTGGCAAGATGCCCCTTAAATATCACTATCGTCCCTGCTTCCACCACCTCCTCCAGCAGCGAGTTCAAGGCACCCACTACCCTCTGTGTAAAAAAACTTGCCTCGTACATCTACTCTAAACCTTGCCCCTCGCACCTTAAACCTATGAAATGAAATGAAAATTGCTTATTGTCACAAGTAGGCTTCAAATGAAGTTACTGTGAAAAGCCCCTAGTCGCCACATTCCAGCGCCTGTTCGGGGAGGCTGTTACGGGAATTGAACCGTGCTGTTGGCCTGCCTTGGTCTGCTTTCAAAGCCAGCGATTTAGCCCTGTGCTAAACAGCCACTGTGTATGCCCCCTAGTAATTGCCCCCTAGTAATTGACCCCTCTACCCTGGGGAAAAGTTTCTGACTATCCACTCTGTCTATGCCCCTCATAATTTTGTAGACCTCTATCAGGTAGCCCCTCAACCTCCGTCGTTCCAGTGAGAACAAACTGAGTTTATTCAACCGCTCCTCATCGCTAATGCCCTCCATACCAGGCAACATTCTGGTAAATCTCTTCTGCACCCTCTCTAAAGCCTCCACATCCTTCTGGTAGTGTGGCAACCAGAATTGAACACTATACTCCAAGTGTGGCCTAACTAAGGTTCTATACAGCTGCAACATGACTTGCCACTTGTTAGTCGGATGTCCGAAGCTTCGGGGATTCTGGCAGGGGTTTGCTGGCGTCATGTCGGAAATACTAACGGGAAGGGTGGTTCAGAGTCCAGAGGTGGCGAATTTTGGTGTGTCAGAAGACCCAGGAGTCCAGGACGCGAGAGAGGCCGATATCTTCGCCTTTGCCTCCATGGTAGCCCGGAGACGGATCTTGTTAGCATGGAGGGACTCGGAGCCCCTGAAGTCGGGGGTGTACATTAGTGACATGGCAGGGTTTCTTCAGCTTGAGAAGATCAAATTCGTCCTGAGGGGATCGATGCTGGGGTTTGCCCGGAGGTGGCAGCCGTTTATCGACTTATTTGGGAAGAATGAAGCTGTCAACAGGGGTGGGGTGAGGGGGGGTGCTTATTCTGTTAAAATTTATTATATAAATGCCTCAGCAAAATATTTTTCACCAAAAAAAAAGAACTGTTGGTCGGTATTCCTCCATAATGGAACAGAGTTAGAATGTTTAAATCCTCGATTGTTCGTGGTGACTGGAAGGAGATCGGGTAGGGCCCTGCCTTTAGTGGCGCAGTTGCTTTTGAGGGGGTTCCCACTCTGATGGTGCTGTGTGCATCGACTGATAAAGGCTTACAACGAAGGTGCTGTTCTGGCTGAAGATCTCGGCTCGGAGGTTACAGGTTGTCAAGGCCCAATTCCAAGAGTTGTGGCATGTTTTTATGGAGGCAATGGAGGCGCACGAGGGGGTTCTTGCATTAAAGAAGTTTGATGGAGCACATCTAACCCTGTCTTCGAGCCCTGAGGTTAATGTGGCCAACTGACCACTGATCCTGTTCTGGATGTCTGTTGTGAGGAATTGGGGGTGGCCAAACTGGTCGAGTCATCCCCCTCTGGCTGGAGCCTAGTTCGTTGACCAACTGGGTTCTGGTGAGACAGCATGGTGGAAGTAATGGTGTCTCATGCTTCGATCGCTGGAGTCCTTGAGAGATCCTAAAGAGTGCTCATTGATCCTGATCCATCTCTGATATTGGTTTCTTGTGCGCCTGTGAAGAAGCCTTTTTCCTGAGGACTGCCTGGCATTTCTGCATCTTTGTTATATCCTGGACTTTGCTCCCTGTTGATCATGCTCTCCGCTTGATGGCCTGTACTGCTGGGCATCCTGATTTGAGTTTATATCGTGTTGAGCTGAATGTTGAATGCGGGATCTGTGCACATTGTTTATCCTAAATGTATTTGTGCCTTCTACTGTCTGACAATCCTTGTAGTGGAGGGAGGGGGATGGTGATTTTTGTTGTCTCGCCCCTGTTTCACTTCAAAGGAACATGAGGGGAGCTGGAGAGGGGTGAAGGGTTGGAGTTGGTACGGTTAGTTTGTCCTCGTTACGATCGAGGAATGCCCCCGCCAGTTAGAGCAAACCAGTATTGGGGGGTGGGGGTTTCTTACCTTTTTCTTTTAATTTGGATCAGATCATCCATACTTTTTTCTCTGTCCCTGACCCTTTTTCCTGAGTGATCCTAATTGTCGGGATGGTTTCCTTGGTGCTAGGACAATGTGGGCAGGCCCTCCCTCCCAAGTTCCCCTGCCCCCTTCGGGGGGTTCCCTGTCCCAGAGAAGGGGATGGCCATCGGCTCTTCTAGTTTGGAGCTGATGTTATCCTTTTTAACCTTGGGCCCTTCACATTGTGGGTGTCAGCGTAATTCCCCTTTTGCTCAGGGGTTCTCGGGTTTTTTATTCCTCTGTTATTTTTTAAGCTTTGATGTAACTCTGTTATTGGTTGTATCCTGCTTTGGTGCAGCCTGATCTTGCATCCGTGGAGGAAACACTTTAGGGATATTGTCCCTGACTCATCCGGTCTTATTTGTTTCTCTGCTGACAATGACTTCGGTTTTGTACTGTACCTGTTTTTGCACTGATACCTATGGCTTTTTTTTCTTTTTCTTTTGTTTTCATGCGATAATTGTAAAACTTGAAAACTTCAATAAAAATACATTTTTAAAAAATCAATGCAATGCCATAGAGAAGTTTCACCAGCATCTTGCAACAGTAAAATAATAGTTTGAAAATAGCAACTCCTTCAAGAAAGAGAACTAAATGAGTCCACCTCAATACAGTTCTGATAAAGAAAATTATTAAAATGCGTTCCAAAAGTTCATATCCTGTTTTATTAACCCATGGAAAAGAAAATTGGATGTGATGTAAAATGGGCTGCTGTTTGGGGCAAAGGTAAATTTCTATCCCCCACATGGCAAAATAAAGCAATGTTGCAAGAAACTAATTCCTGGTGAACAATTATTGAACGCTCGATTTTTGTTGTTTTAGGTGCTGCACTCAAAAGTCGTGGCTGAAATATATTATTTTAAGTTGCATTTCCACCTGGCATTTTGCTTCATCAAAAAAAAACAATTAAAGCAACTATTGATTTAACTGGAATGTCATTTTAATTTTCACGTGCATCATTTAAACTCAATTTGTCAACAAACTGTGAAACTTAAATGTCAAAATTGAGCCACAGTACTGAAAGATTAATAGCCATGGTCGATCTTTAACACTGGTGTTAAAACAGTGACGGATTACACCCATGTTTCTGTAGCTTCCACAAGCACTCACCAATACAACCACACTCATCATCACTACTGAGCCGCTGAATTTCTTTAGTTGGTTTTCGTGGGGTATTCACAAACATAAGAGGAAAAGACTTCATAATGTGTTGAATAAAGTCCAACAACATCACACATGTTGGCTGAGAGTCAGTCTTCTTCGAAAGCTCCAAAGCAACTGAAATTTCAACAGAAAAGGATAGTTTTAAAAGAAATACTTGTATTTTTATAGTTTTCAAAACCCCCGGAGATCCCAAAGCATTTTACAGCCAATTAAGTACCGTTAAGTGTAGTCACCAGTAAAATGTAGAATACTCGGGAGCAAACCTGTGCCCAGCAAACTCCCACGCACAGGTAATGATCTGTTTCTGTTTTATTGATTAAAGGATAAATAATGGCCAAGACACCAGGGATATCTCCCTGGCTCTTCCTGAAACAGTGCCATGGGGTCTTGTACATCTACTGGAGCAGGCAGATGGCACCTTGTTTTAACATCCCATCTCAAAGACGACATCTCTGGCAGTGCAGCACTTTGTCAATACTGCATAGAAGTATCAGCCTTGATTTTTCTGCTCATGTCCTGGAGTGAGAGTTAAACCCAGAACCTTTTGACTCAGAAGTGAGAGTGGTACCAACTGAACCTCAGTTGACACATTTTATGCATTGACTAAAGGTAGCAGCTTTTTCCATGATATAGCTATTGTAGGATCAATGACAAAATATCGAGGGAAACAATTTTGTCAACAGTTGTCTTTCCAGTTGATAGCCAGGATGCTTCATGCTGTCAGTCAGATCTTCAATGAAACATAATTGTTTCTATCATCAAATTTCATCTGCGTTTGGAACACTAGGAAATAATTTATCAAAATATATTCTCTTACAAATTACTCTGTTATTCCAAGGGCCTGCAGCATTTAGATAAATTACTTTATTGCAGGAGTTAGCAATGAAACAAACCACATTAAAGGAACAGAGTTGAATCTGCAATTCTGACAAAATATTTGAAGTACTTTCTGGAAGATAAACATGTTGCAACAAATTTACAGTTATGCTGTTAAACGAAAATGATCAAAATACATAAAAATTGCTATTTGCCGCAATGACACAAATACAAACAAAATCAACAATAAACTGGACTTAACAACACTTCCACCAAACCCTTATTCCCATATTCTAGGAAAATCAAAATGTGGAATATGCATTGGGGAGAAGTTACAGAAATGAACCATTTACAAATCCTGCCAGATTCCCTTCTCTAACTGATCTCTAAGTAAGGATGATATAGCATACATTTTATACCTAATGTACTTTGAGCTAATTGTAAGATGCAGCAATGCAAGTTTGACTCTCGCTTCTTTGGGTAGCATTTGGTCTCTACTCTCACGGAGTGAGAATCTGGAACTCCTGAGTTCCAAACTGAGCCAAGACTATACACCCTCTACAATAATCGTTCACAAAACAAAGTATTGTCTGTAGATGGGATTTAGAGATAATGATGTTTACTAATGTAAGACACTGCTGAACAAACTCTCCTCCTTTCAATAGCAAATTAATTACCAATACTCAACACTGGACCGCAATTACAAGTAATAAGGGGAGTGGGTACTCACCAACATCCACGTCTGTCAGCATTTTGTCAACAAACTGACAAAGAATCTGCCTTGGCTTCTGCACCACTGTATTGTAATCTTCCGGACTGGCACTGTTTGGAGAACCAGGTTACAATATGTTACAGCATACTTTTCAAACTAATCTCAAGTAGGTTGTTCAGGAGGTTTCCTGACTTTTAATACCACCATAAACAACTATTGCACATCATTAGGATACTTCAATTTGTAAGTACAACCTCTCACATGTCTTCTTCACTCAAACTCCAAGACAGTACCAAGATGAGCATTTGAACTCTCTCAACGCCACTCCCCCTTCCTCTTATCCAAGCCACACCTCAGATTCCCTCACCCTACCCAAGTCCTGACCCCTTATCTTTCAAAGTTTCTCTCCCATATGCACCCCATCTCCCACACTCCATTTAGCTCTCCTTCCTGGTCCCTATGCTACCCAATGTAAATGGCTCAGTGACCATCCCTTTCAAAATCAAAATCAGCACTGCCGCTCTGTCCTTACAAATTGCTGCTCCATCTCCACACTTTCAACTCCAATATTTTTCAACCCAAATGATATTTCCCAAATCAACTTCTTTAATTTCTGGTTACCATCCCCCCCCCATGGCATCAAAATGTTTCCAAAGTCATGAATGACATTCACTGTTCTGTGACCATGGTACATTATCTATTTGCATCCTCCTTAACCTTTCTTCAGCTTTCGACACAATTGACGACACAATCTTCCTACAGTATCCCTCCATCCAGCTCAGAGAGACTCAGCGGTCGTGTACCATGTTAACTTGTCTCACTATTTGCACTCTTTACTTCTGAGTCATGAGTTCATGACCTACTCCAGAGACTTGAACACTAACCAACGTACACACATCGCTGCAGTATTAAAAGAGAGTTGCACCATCACACATGCCAAATTTCAAATGTCCTGTCTACCTACTCTGTTGAACACTGAAAGTTCCATGTCTCTCCTCCAAGAAGAACAGGGAAGTTTTATTGGTCTGCTGTTCCTCAAAGAACTTCATTATAAACATTTTATCTCAATTGCCTCACTGCCTTTTATTAAACACTGCTGTGTACTGATTGGTTGTCTCGTTTATCATGTTTTGTAATTATAACTACATCAGTGACTATAACTCAACTCAGAAGAACTTAATTGGCAGAAGAGCTTTGCAACAGAAGGATTATATTCCTCTTTGCTTTTTCATGGGATGTGGGCATCACCGGCAAGGCCAGCATTTGCTTCCCATTTCGAATTGCCCTTGAAATGAGTGGCTTGCTAGGCCACTTTAGAGGGCAGCTAAGAGTCAACCACACTGTTGTGGGTCTGGAGTCACATGTAGGTCAGACCAGGTAAGGATGACAGACCTCCCTCCCGAAAGGACATTGGTGAACCAGATGGGTTTTTACGACAATTGATGGTAGTTTCATGGTCATCATTACTGAGACTAGCTCTCAATTCCAGATTTATCATTGAATTTAAATTCCACCAGGTGCCATGGTGAGACCTGAATCCCTGCCACCAAAGCATGAACCTGGGCCTCTGGATTACCAGTCCTGTGACATTATCACTCCACCATCACCTCCCCACAAAGGATGTGAAAGGTAATATGTAGATACAGATTATTTCTTTTCAGTGATCCAAAAGCAGCCAGAGCCTCTCAAGTAACACCCTCCCATCAAACACATCCATCAACATCTTAGGCTTTGGGCCAAGTGCTGGAAAATGGGATAATATATAATAATATTTATTTTCACAAGTAGGCTTACAATGAAGTTACAGTGAAAATCCACTAGTTGCCACATTCCAGCACCTGTTCGGGTACACAGAGGAAGAATTCAGAATGTCCAATTCACATAACAGCAAGTCTTTCAGGACTTGTGGGAGGAAACCCGAGCACCCGGAGGAAACCCACGCAGACACAAGGAGAATGTGCAGACTCCACACAGACAGCGGGCCAAACCGGGAATCGAACCTGGAACCCTGGCGCTGTGAAGCAACAATGTTAACCACTGTGAATAGTTAGGTGGTTGTTTTTGACCGGTGCAGTCGCAATGGGCAGAAGGACCTTTTCTGTTCTGCAGACCGTCTTGATTCTATAACTCCTGTCCTTCCTGCCCTACATTAACATCCAACCTTGTAAGCAGGAAGAAAGATTTGCATTTCATAACCTCAAGCGCGTGTCAAATCCAGTCTGATCAAGACTACTCAAGTTTGGAAGGAAGGGTAAGTTGTGCATCAATTGAAATTACACGAGAAACATTTTTTGCTTCCCCAAGATTGAAGTAATTGCAAATTAACTAAATAATCCCAAAAATCAAAATCGGGTTTCTTGGAACTTCATGTTAAACCTTCACTTTACAGCCAATGGCATACTTTTGAACTATAGTCAGTGGTATAGCCAATTTGCTCACAACAGTATTGCACACACTGCAATGTGCAAATGATCTGTTTTAGTGATGTTGTTCAAGGAATGAATATTGTCATTCAACAAGGAAAGCTCTCGTTCTCTTCCGCAAAGGGGCTACGGGATCTTTTGTGTGCCGCTAGAGCAGATGGGGCCTCAATTTGGCATCTCAACTGCAAAACAGGGCTTCAGACAGTGTAGCACCCCATAAGCCTAGATTTTGCACCGACATCCTGGAGCTGGCCTTGATTCCACAACTGACACAGGGGCTTGGGTAGGGTGCTCTTTCCAAGAGCCAGTGCAGACTCAATGGGCCGCATGGCCTCCTTCTGCATTGTAGATTCTATGACTCAGTGGCAAAGGGACCACCACCATGGAGGAAGCTTCACACGTATGACCGAAAAACAACACACAAATTATGAAAGAACCCATGGTGCTGGTGACTTTCAGCACTAGCCGAAACATTTTGACTCTCAGGCCAGTGCTTTGGCTCGTAGTAGAAATAAGACAAAATGTGAGAGCCCTGATAGATACCATGGAAAAAGTACACATTTGTTCCCCAGCATTCAAAAATAACGTTTTTATTACGTTATGTGACTGAAATCGTGAGCATTCATTGAAGCATGCTCGAGGGGACGAATGGGTTCCTATATCTTATTTCTTAAGATCTTAGGATCTATTAGGATCTGTCATATAGTTTCAAATAAAATATTGTTTATATTGGAGGTTAAATCAATTGGCTTTAATTTATTTATAAAAAGTTAAACAGAAAAAGTTAATATATTCATATAAACCATGTCAGTGACGGATGCTGCAGGTGAGGGGGGTGGGGGGGGGGGGGGGGGGGGGGTGTTCGCATCAATCCTCCCCAAACTTGAGGGCTTGCAGCCTGGGCCTAGTCTCTGCCTGAGCCACTGCGGTGCCCATTCCCCTCAGTGTAGAGCTCACCTCTCCAACTCCCGCAGAGCCGGCAAGATGGAGGCCATCTCCAGCCCCTGCTCACACATGCTGCCGGCTGGGCTGGACTCGCCGCGGCCCCGGCTCTTCATTCACATCCTCCAGCTTCCCCAAAACAAGACAGCGGCAAAACTGCGCCGGCCGCCTGGCTCCCGCCCCACTGCCGCTCACTCAATCAGAGCGGGGGGCGTGGCTGTCTGCGGGCCCCGCCTCCTCTTCCCCACCCAATCAGAGCAGGGGGCCTGGCTCTTTGCGGGTCCCGGCTCCTTCACCCGTCACCCAATCACAGCGGAGGCTGTGGCTCTCTGCAGGCCCGCCCACTTTACCCGTCACCCAATCACAGCGGGGGACGTGACTCTCTGCAGGTCCCGCCCCACTGCCCGCTCACCCAATTAGAGCAGGAATCATGGGCGTGGTTGTCTTTTGACCCCGCCTCCTCCACCCGTCACCCAATCAGAGCGGGGGTGTGGCTGTCTGTGGTCCGGCTTCCTCCACCCGTCACCCAATCGGATAAAAAGGGTGTGGGTATCCCTCACTGGTACTGCCCACTCTCCAGCCTCCGCCCTCCCCCAGACTGTTGTATTATGCTGTTTTGGTTAACACAGGCTGCTACTTGATGCAGTCTTAACTGAAGGATGCTCCACACTCTGAAATGAGTTCAACATGTTTATTGAACTATTAACACAGTTCTCATATGAGTTTGACTCTCTGCTAATCTTAACTGTAGTAACTCAAAGAACAAAGAACAAAGAAAAGTACAGCACAGGAATAGGCCCTTCGGCCCTCCAAGCCTGCGCCAACCATGCTGCCCGTCTAAATTAAATCTTCTACGCTTCCTGGGTCCGTATCCCTCTATTCCCATCCTATTCATGTATTTGTCAGGATGCCCCTTAAATGTCACTTATCGTCCCTGCTTCCACCACCTCCGGCAGCGAGTTCCAGGCACCCACTACCCTCTGTGTAAAACACCTGCTTCGTACATCTCCTGTAAATCTTGCCCCTCGCACCTTAAACCTATCCCCCTAGTAATTGACCCCTCTACCCTGGGAAAAAGCCTCTGACTATCCACTCTGTCTATGCCCCTCATAATTTTGTAGACCTCTATCAGGTCACCCCTCAACCTCCGTCGTTCCAGTGAGAACAAACCGAGCTCCTCAGAGCTAATGCCCTCCATACCAGGCAACATCCTGGTAAATCTCTTCTGCACCCTCTCTAAAGCCTCCACATCCTTCTAGTGGTGTGGCGACCAGAATTGTACACTATACTCCAAGTGTGGCCTAACTAAGGTCCTATACAGCTGCAACATGACTTGCCAATTCTTATACTCAATGCCCCGGCCAATGAAGGCAAGCATGCCGTATGCCTTCTTGACTACCTTCTCCACCTGCGTTGCCCCTTTCAGTGACCTGTGGACCTGTACACCTAGATCTCTGACTTTCAATACTCTTGAGGGTTCTACCATTCACTGTATATTCCCTACCTGCATTAGACCTTCCAAAATGCATTACCTCACATTTGTCCGGATTAAACTCCAGCTGCCATCTCGCCGCCCAAGTCTCCAAACGATCTAAATCCTGCTGTGTACTCTGACAGTCCTCATCGCTATCCACAATTCCACCAACCTTTGTGCCGTCTGCAAACTTACTAATCAGACCAGTTACATTTTCCTCCAAATCATTTATGTATACTACGAACAGCAAAGGTCCCAGCACTGATCCTTGCGGAACACCACTAGTCACAGCCCTCCAATTAGAAAAGCACCCTTCCATTGCTACTCTCTGCCTTCTATGACCTAGCCAGTTCTGTATCCATCTTGCCAGCTCACCCCTGAGCTAGAGCTAGAGGCTGTTTAGCACAGAGCTAAATCGCTGGCTTTGAAAGCAGACCAAGGCAAGCCAGCAGCACGGTTCAATTCCTGTAACAGCCTCCCGAACAGGCGCTGGAATGTGCCGACTAGGGGCTTTTCACAGTAACTTCATTTGAAACCTACTTGTGACAATAAGTGATTTTCATTTTCATTTCATTTCATGTGACTAACTGTACCAGTCTAACTGTACCAGCTTGCTCTAAGCCACGTGCTGGGGTGTGATGCTGCTGATCAACCCTGTCTAACTCTCTAGATGTCTGTCTGTGGAAAGAGGCAGGGTGTGAGTGCCTCGTCCCTTTTATAGTGTTTATGTCATGCCCCCTTGTGGTGATGCCACCTCTGAGTGTCCTGACTGCCAATTGGTTGTGTCCTATTCTGAGTGTTCATTGGTTGCTTGTTTGCATATCATGACACAGACGAGTTTGACATTGGGCAGTCTGACGCTACCCTTTTTAAAAAATATAAATTTAGGGTACCCGATTCATTTATTCCAATGAAGAGGCAATTTAGCATGGACAATCCACCTACCCTGCACATCTGTGGGTTGTGGGGGCGAAACCCACGCATACACAGAGAGAATATGCAAACTCAACACGGACAGTGACCCAGAGCCAGGATTGAACTTGGGACCTTGGCGCCGTGAGGCAGCAGCACTAACCACTGCGCCACCGAGCTGCCCTCGCCTTACACTGCCCTGACTGGTTGACCATTCAATGCTCTGATTGGTCATTCAGCCGGAACGCTCCGATTGGCTAATGAATGATTGCAGGAAGGAGCTCTGTTTGAATCGGGTCTCCGGGAGTTCCCTGTTCGCGGGGATCCGCTGGGTGAAAAATAGAAACCAAGGAGAAAATGCTGGAAAATCTCAGCAGGTCTGGCAGCATCTGTAGGGAGAGAAAAGAGCTAGCATTCCGGGAAGTCCAGATCACCCTTAGTCAAAGCTAAAAGACTTAGAAAGTGGGAAATATTTATATGTCTTTTAGCTTTGACTAAGGGTTATCTGGACTCGAAAAATGAGCTCTTTCCTTTCCCTACAGATGCTGCCAGACCTGCTGAGATTTTTCAGCATTTTCTCTTTGGTTTCAGATTCCAGCATCCGCAGTAATTTGCTTTTATTCAATGAAAAATAGAAATGGGTCTGGAGGAAAGAACATCGGGGACTTTGATTTGAACGCAAAATGTTTGCAAAAGAATTGGGGCTGATGGTGGTGGAAATCACAAGGATTCATTCTGGGAGCCTCTAGAAGTTATAGAGAGGAGAGTCAGAGAGAGTGACAGAGTGGAAAGAGAGGGAGAGAGTGACAGAGTAGGAAAGGGAGAGAGAGAGCAACAAAGTGGGGAAAGGGAGAGTTTTTCAGTGGGAAAGGGAAAGTGACGGAGTGTGATATGGAGAGAGAGTGGAAAAGGGAGAGAGTGATAAAGGAAGAGGGGCAGAGTGGGAAAGGGAGCGGGTGATGTGGATAGAGTGGGAAAGTGAGGGGAGAGGGTCAGAATGAGAAAGGGAGAGAGGGTGAAAGACAGAGTGGGAAAGTGCGATTGTGAGGCAGACTGGGCAAAGGCAAAAGTGAGAGGGTTTGAGTGCTAAAGGGAGAGGAAGAGGGACAGAGCGGGAAAGGAAGAAAATCAGGGGGCAGTGTGGGAAAGGAAGAGAGTGAGGGGAGAAAGGGAGAACTGAAATAAACTATTGATGGGTCTTCATCTTCAAGCAAGCAAGGACAAATTGAGAGCTGGAAGCCGTGATGGTCTAGGGAAATGTCAGCTATCCACACTCTCACTTTTCTTCCATTGAATAAAACAGTTTCAGCTCCGCCACCCCTTTTCCCAGCAGGCTGCTGCTGGTCAATGTTCGAGAGCTCCTCACCCCTGCCCCCCCCCCCCCCCCCCCCATTGAAGGTCTCAGAAAGTTAGAAGGCAAACTCTTAATGAGATCCGAATGACCTCAACATGTCCAATTAATGAGGTAGACAACTTCACTTTCCCACACACACCCTTCTCTTCCCCTTCCTTTGGGGATTGGAGAGAGGTCTGCCACCAACACCACCTTTTTGCCATCTCGCCCCTGTTCCCTTAACTCAGGATGGGAAAATCTGGCCTCTTCCTTGTCCACATTCTCTTCCTTGCTTCTTTTCTTCCAAACTTCCTCCACCAGCATGAACTCTCGATCTTGATCACTCTTTTGGATTATGCTCTTCATTTAATAAGAAATACTTCATAAATTTTATCTATCATTTCAAAACTAACTATTCTGAAGGATCGGGTACTTTATTCCTGATTTGGAAAACACCCAAGGTAACTTGCAAAGAGAATACCAGTTTCTAGACTTCACTAATCCAATGTTCTTCTGGCAGTCTTCGAACTATCACCCTTCTTAAACTGGAGCTCATCCAAAGCTTGGCTGCCTGTATCCTATCTCAGTCCAGTACTCCTGTGCTCGCTAACTTATATTGGCCCCTATGCTCACTAACCTATATCGGCTCATAGACCCTAAGTCTGACATTCTCTCCCTAAATCTCCACCTCTCTACCTTTCATTCTTCTTTTAAGGCACCCCTTAAAATCTGCCTGTTTGGTCAAGCCTTTGCTCATCTGTCCTAATATGTCTTTACATAGCTCGGCATCAAGTTTTGTCCTAAAAAGCTGCTCTGAAGTATCTATGGACATTTTACTAAGTTAAAAATACTATATGACGTCATGTAAAAATGAAAATGAACTTCCTACCCCTGTTGCAATCTCCCAAGCTGGAGGACGCAATAACATAAGAAATAGGAGCAGGAGCCGGGCACACAGTTCATCAAGCATGCTCTGCTATTCATTATCGTCTTGACTGAACTTTTACATCATCTCCACTTTCTCACCCTATCCCCAAAGAGTGCAAAAATTTCACAGATTCACATCCGCCCAACTGAAGAAATCTCTTCTCAGTTCAGTCCTAGATAATCAACACCTTATTCTGAGATTGTGAAACCTAGTTCTAGCCATCCAGCCAGCTAGGAAAAAGAAACACCTTAACATTTATCCTGTCAAGATGTATAGGAACTTTAATTTCTTGTTTTAAATTCATTTACGGGATGTGGGTGTCACTGGCCAGGCCAGCATTTATTGACCATCACTAGTTGCCCTTGAGAAGGCGGTGGCAAGCTACCTTCTTGAACCACTGCAGTCCTTGAGGTTAGTGTTGTTATGGAAGGAGTTCCAGGATTTTGGCCCAAGACAGTGAAGGAACTGTGATATATTTGCAGGATGATGAGTGACTTGGAGGAGAAGTTCCAGTAGGTGGCAGTGTCTGGTCTCTGGTCCTTTGAGATGATAGCACTCATGGGTTTGAAAGATGCTGCCTAAGGTGCCTTGGTGAGTTCTTACAATCAAGCAGGCTGCTGTCCGGGATGGCTTTCAGCTTCTTGTGTTGTTCGAGCTGCACTCAGCCAGGCAAGTGGAGAGTATCCCACCACACACCTGACTTGTGCCTTGTAGATGGTGGAGGGGCTTTGGCATGTCAGGAAGTGAGTTACTCGCTGCATGACCTTGGGTAGGGTGCTCTTTCCAAGAGCCGGTGCAGACTCGATGGGCTGAATGGCCTCCTTCTGCACTGTAAATTCTATGAACTATGAACTTAATGATTTCTAGCCTCTGACCTGCTCTTGTAGCCACTGTATTGATGTGGCTAGTCCATTTCAGTTTCTGGTCAATGGTAACCCCTAGCATTGATAGTTTGGGATTCACAAGACTAATGCCATTGAACATCAAGGGGTGATGGTTAGATTCCCTCTTGGTGGAGATGGTCATTGCCTGGCACATGTGTGGCGTGAGTGTAACTTGCCACTTATCAGCCCATACCTGGACATTTTCCAGGTCTTGCTGCATTAGGGAACAGACTGCTTCAGCTGCATTTCACGGCGAAAGCCTTTCATTCTTCTAAACTTCAGATGATATAGACTTAATTTACTAGTGGCAGCCTTCTCAATCCGGAATCAAACGGTTGAACAATCATTGCATCTTCTCTGAGGTAAGTACATTAATTTTTAAGTATGGAAACCAAAATTATACACAGTACTGTAGGTGTGGTCCCACCAAAACTCTACACAATTCCACCTAGACTTACTTTACTCTGATACTTCAAGTTTTAAATGCTTCAAGAAAATTTAGACAAACTAAATGAGTGGGCAAGACATGGCAGGTGGAATATTGTGTGGATAAATGTGAAGTTATCCACTTTTGTAGGAAAAACAGAAATACAGGATATTTGAAACTTTGTTAATTGTGCCCACCAACAGGTGAGTATGTAGCAAAACCCTTCATCAGGGGCTGGTTTAGCACATTGGGCTAAATAGCTGGCTTTGAAAGCAGACCAAGGCAGGCCAGCAGCACAGTTCAATTCCCGTACCAGCCTCCCCGGACAGGTGCCGGAATGTGGCAACTAGGGGCTTTTCACAGTAACTTCATTTGAAGCCTACTTGTGACAATAAGCAATTTTTAATTTCAATTTTCAATCACCAATACAAAACTCATTTACAAAAGCAACATTGCCCCCATTGTGTCCGCAAACTTCGGGAGGATTGGGGGAGACTTGACCAAACTATTAACTCTATAGTCTAAATAACATAGTTGATCATAAATAGTCAGGAAATTAAACAAGTGGAACCACTGGTGATTCTGCCCTATAACATCAAAGTGGCCTGGCCAAATCCCCTCCGGAATTCCAATGAAGTTGAAAATAATTGCGAAGAGAAGCTTCATTGCTACAGAAATTTAAAAATATAGTTGGATTTTTGTCTATGATTATGGGCAGGGTCGCACTGGCAAGCATAGCTGCTCTGATCATGGAACGATATCGCGCCAAATCAACGTGACTTATTACAAATGGCAACAGTGCAAAGGATGGCATGGTAGCACAGTGGTTAGCACTGCTGCTTCACAGCACCAGGGTCCCAGGTTTGATTCCCACTTGGGTCATTGTCTGTGTGGAGTCTGCACATCCTCCCGTGTCTGGGTGGGTTTCCTCCAGGCTCTCCGGTTTCCTCCCACCAATGCCCAAAAGACGTGCTGTTAGGTGAATTGGACATTCTGAATTCTCCCTCTGTGTACCCGAACAGGCGCCAAAATGTTGCAGGGATGCAGAAAGGGGAGTAAACTTTGATCACACCACTGTACTCTGCACATTGCCCATTTTTTCCCAGCAACTTCGACAGTAGAGCTGGGTTCATTACGGCAGTAGTAACAGGCAATAGCGGATCCAAACCCATAACAGTTCAAAGCAACATAGTCCATGTAGTGGAAGGTTTTGAGGAGCTGCAGCGACTGGCAGTTAAGCAGTGGGCGGGCGGGTGGCACAGCTTTCTGGGAAGATCGTTGTGACACCAAAGGCAAACCACCACATGGGCAAAGTAAATGGATGATGATAGCCGACCCCCGCATTCTTGAAAAGGAAATTTGGCATGTCACCTACGACTCTCACCAACTTCTACAGATGCACCATAGAAAGCATTATTTCTGATTATATCACAGCTTGGTATGGATCCTGCTCTGCCCAAGACCGCAGTAAACTACAAAATGTCGTGAATGTAGCCCAGTCCATCACGCAAACCAGCCTCCCATCCATCGACTCTGTCTACAATTCCCGCTGCCTCGGAAAGGCAGCCAGCATAATTAAGGACCCCACGCACCCTGGACATACTCTTCCACCTTCTTCCGTCAGGAAAAAGATACCAAAGTTTGAGGTCACGTACCAACCGACTCAAGAACAGCTTCTTCCCTACTGCCATCAGACTTTTGAATGGATCTACCTCGTATTAAGTTGATCTTTTCTCTACACCTTGCTATAACAGTAACATTATATTCTGCAGTCTCTCCTTCCTTCCATATGTGCGGTATGCATTGTTTGTACAGCATGCAAGAACCAATACTTTTCACTGTATACTAATACATGTGACAATAATAAATCAAATCAAATCAAAGGAAATTATAAAACTTACAGAGAAAAAAAGCAACGGATGAAATGAGTCCAAAAGTTAAATGCTTGGATTGTGGGTTGGAAGCATTGCATTGTAGTAGAATTCGGCCTTCAGAATCTTCAGTACCTTGAAGCAATGCAGGACAAGAGCAGCAGATACCTGGGAACCCCACCACCTGGAGGTCCCCCTCCAAGTCACTCACCACCCTGACTTGGAAATATATCGCCGTTCTTTCACTGTCGCTGGGGCAACATCCTGGAACTCCCTCCCTAACAGCACAGTGGATGTACCTACACCTCAGGGACTGCATGGTTCAAGAAGAAAACTCACCACCAACTTTTGAAGGGCAACTAGGGATGGACAATGTTTAAAACTTCCACTGGGGTCTTCTTCACACACAAGGAAATTGAGTTCTGTCTTCCAGCCATTTTATTGCATTTGCCTGTTACTGTTCACACAAATTTGGCTGAAATTTCCATGAAATGTTTCTCCTTCTGAAACCTTTCTCCTCTAAATCCTTTGTCCTTATGGGTGTTCATGATTCTATTTCGTATTTACACGTTTTGATTTGATTTGATTTATTGTCACATGTACCGAAGTACAGTGAAAAGTATTTTTCTGCAGCCGAGGGAACGTATACAGTATGTACATAGTAGACAAAAGAATAATCAACAGAGAACATTGACAAATGGTACATCGACAAACAGTGACTGGTTACAGTGCAGAACAAGGGGCCAAACAAAGCAAATAAATGAGCAAGAGCAGCATAGGGCGTCTTACAGGGAATAGATCAATCCGACGAGGAGTCGTTGAGGAGTCTTGTAGCTGTGGGGAAGAAGCTGTTCCTATGTCTGGACCTGCGGGTCTTCAGACTTCTGTACCGTCTGCCAGATGGAAGGGTCTGGAAGACAATAGACCCTTTGGAAGGGTCCGCAGCCTTCTCCGGTAAAGAATTCCATAGGTTCCCGAGCCTTTGAATGAAGAAATATTTCTTCATCTGTTACGGTCCCACTTGATGTTAGAACTTAATGGGAAGATCCCAAAATGGAACCCTGGCTCAAAAGTCCCTGGGCTGGATTTGCCAATAATGGGGCTATGTCCACATGCCAGCGTAAGAGTGCTGTTGGAGCTGCAGTCATCCAGGCAAATGGGGAGTATTTATCATATTCCTGGCTTGTTCGTTGTAAATGGTGGGCAGGCATTGAGGTGTCAGAGGTGAGTTTCTCACTGCTATAATTCCCACCCTCTGGCCTGTTATTTCAGTTCAGTGTTTACATGGCTGGTCCAGTTACATTTCTGGTTAATATGGACTCCCAGATGCTGGGGCATTCAGTGAAGGTAATGCCATTGAATATTATGGAAAGGTGATAAGATCCTCTCTTGTTGAAGATAGTCATTGCCTGACACTTGTGTTGCTCGAATGTTACTTGGCACTTAGCAGTCCAAGCCCAAATGTTGCCAGGTCTCGTTGCATGATGGCTATTGCTTCATTATGTGAGAAGTTCCAAATTTATTGGAACTAAACATTGCATAATCATCAGCAAATCTCCCCACTTCTCATCTTCTGACGACAGACAGGTCATTGATGAAGCAGCTGAAGATGAAGACTGCTCTGATGAGCTCTTGCAGTCATGTCCGCAAGTTGAGATCATTAGCCTCGAACAACGACAACCGATATTCCTTTACGCTAGTTATGGATCCAGCCAATGGAGAATCTCCTCACCCTCAGACCCACTCCTCCGCCACTGGTAAAACCAGTGTTGTAACTACTGAAATAGCATGGCTAGCAGTGCAGCTGGTTTTGGAGCAGAAGTTACCAGCACTACAGCTGGGTTGTTGTCAGGGCACGGAGCCTTTGCTCTATCACAGTATTCTCAGCTGTTTTTTGATATCACACCAAATTAATCCAATTGGCTCCAGACCAGCATTTATGATGCTGGGGACCTCAGGAGGAGGCCAAGATTAATCATACACCCTGTATTTCTGGCTGAAGATGGTTGCAAATGCTGGGTTCTGCTATCATTGAGGATGAGGGTATTTGTGGAGTCTCCTTCTCCCATTAATTGTTTAAAAGTCAATCACGATTTACCATTTACATTTTTAAAAAAATATATGTTTATTCAGATTTTCCAACAAAATTTTTAACAACCCCCCCCCATAACAAAAAGAACACAAACACAATAATCAAAATTAATACAAAACTTATACATTGGGTTTCCCCCATATATAGCAACCCCCCCATATGACATTCAAAGGTACCCTTGGGGAAGCCCCCCCCACCCACCCAAATACCCCCCTCGAAGGAGACACCCCCCCACCCTTGGGTTGCTGCTGCTGCTGACCTCCTCCTAACGTTCCGCGAGATAGTCTAGGAACGGTTGCCACCGCCTGAAGAACCCCTGCACAGACCCTCTCAAGGTAAACTTTATCCTCTCCAGCTTAATGAACCCTGCCATGTCATTCATCCAGGCTTCCACACTAGGGGGCTTCGCGTCCTTCCATAATAGCAAGGTCCTCCGCCGGGCTACCAGGGACGCAAATGCCAGGATGCCGGCCTCTTTTGCCTCCTGCACTCCCGGCTCATCCGTTACCCCAAATAGTGCCAACCCCCAGCTCGGCTTGACCTGAACTTTCACCACCTTGGACATAGTCCTCGCGAAACCCCTCCAGAACCCATCCAGTGCCGGGCACGACCAGAACATGCGGACGTGATTCTCCGGGCTTCCCGAGCACCTCCCACACCTGTCCTCCATCCCAAAGAACCTACTCAACCTCGCCCCTGTCATATGCGCTCTATGAGTAACCTTAAATTGTATTAAGCTGAGCCTGGCGCAAGCGGAAGAGGAGTTAACCATACTCAGGGCATCAGCCCACAGACCCTCATCTATCTCTTCCCCAAGCTCCTCCTCCCACTTGCCCTTGAACTCCTCTACCGAGGACTCCTCCTCTTCTTTCATCTCCTGATGGATCGCCGAAACCTTGCCCTCTCCGACCCATACACTCGAAATCACCCTGTCCTGAATCCCCTGTGCCGGGAGCAACGGGAAATCCCTCACCTGCCGCCTCACAAACGCCCTCACTTGCATATACCTGAACGCATTTCCCGGGGGTAACCCAAACTTCTCCTCCAGCGCCCCCAGGCTCGCAAACGTCCC
This sequence comes from Scyliorhinus torazame, assembly GCF_047496885.1. Taxonomy (NCBI): domain Eukaryota; kingdom Metazoa; phylum Chordata; class Chondrichthyes; order Carcharhiniformes; family Scyliorhinidae; genus Scyliorhinus; species Scyliorhinus torazame. The sequence continues at coordinate 34,744,992 of NC_092720.1, read as the reverse complement.
GTCTATAAACAGGTCCCCCATTCTTCTAATCCCTGCCCGATGCCAGCTCCGAAACCCCCCATCCATCCTTCCCGGGACGAACCGATGGTTCTCCCGAATCGGGGACCAAACCGAGGCTCCCACCTCGCCCCTATGCCGTCTCCACTGCCCCCAGATCTTCAACGTTGCCACCACCACCGGACACGTGGTGTACCGTGTCGGCGAGAGCGGCAGCGGTGCCGTCACCAGCACCCTCAGGCTCGTGCCCCTGCAGGACGCCATCTCCACCCTCTTCCACGCTGCCCCCTCTCCCTCTATTACCCACTTACGGATCATCGCCATGTTAGCTGCCCAATAATAGCCGCACAGATTCGGCAGCGCCAGCCCTCCCTCTGCCTGCTACGCTCCAGAAACACCCTCTTTACCCTTGGGGTCTTATTTGCCCACACAAAACCCATGATGCTCCTACCTACCCGTTTAAAAAAGGCCTTGGTAATCATAATGGGAAGGCACTGGAACACAAAGAGAAACCTCGGGAGGACCATCATTTTAACCGACTGTACCCTGCCCACTAGTGAGAGTGGCAGCACATCCCATCTTTTGAAATCCTCCTCCATCTGCTCCACCAACCGCGTCAAATTGAGCTTGTGCAGGGCCCCCCAACTCCCAGCCACCTGGATCCCCAAGTACCGAAAGTTCCTTTCCGCTTTCTTCAACGGTAGGTCCTCTATCCCCCTTCCCTGGTCCCCTGGATGCACCACAAAGAGCTCACTTTTCCCTACGTTGAGCTTATAGCCCGAGAAGTCCCCAAACTCCCTTAGGATCCGCATGACCTCCGCCATCCCCTCCACTGGATCTGCCACATACGGCAACAGGTCGTCCGCATACAGCGACACCCGATGTTCCTCTCCCCCTCGGACCAATCCCCTCCATTTCCTGGACTCCCTTAGTGCCATGGCCAAAGGCTCAATTGCCAATGCAAACAAGGGGGACAGGGGGCACCCCTGCCTCGTCCCACGGTACAGCTGAAAGTACTCCGACCTCCGTCGATTCGTAGCCACACTTGCCACCGGGGCTCTATATAGCAGCCTGACCCAGCTGATGAACCCCTCTCCGAACCCAAACCTCCGCAACACTTCCCAAAGATACTCCCACACTCCCACTCCACCCGGTCGAAGGCCTTCTCCGCGTCCATAGCTGCCACTACCTCCGCTTCTCCCTCCACCGATGGCATCATAATCACGTTGAGGAGCCTCCGCACATTAGTGTTTAGCTGCCTGCCCTTTATAAATCCCGTCTGGTCCTCATGGATCACCCCCGGGACACAATCCTCAATTCTCGTAGCCAGCACTTTTGCCAGCAACTTAGCATCCACATTGAGGAGCGAGATCGGTCTATACGACCCACATTGTAGTGGGTCCTTGTCCCGCTTCAGGATCAGAGAGATCAGCGCCCCGGACATTGTCGGGGGCAAGGTCCCCCCCCCCCCTTGCCCCATTGAAAGTCCTCACTAGCAACGGGCCTAGCAGGTCCACATATTTCCTATAAAACTCGACCGGGAACCCATCTGGCCCCGGGGCCTTCCCCGCCTGCATGTTCCCCAATCCTTTAACCAGCTCCTCCAACCCAATTGGCGCCCCTAAACCAGCCACCTCCTACTCCTCCACCCTCGGGAACCTCAGCTGATCCAAAAATCGTCGCATCCCCTCTTCCCCCGCTGGGGGCTCAGATCTGTACAGCTCCTCATAGAAGTCCTTGAATACCTCATTTACTCTCACCGCACTCCGCACCGTATTCCCCCCGCTATCCTTAACTCCACCTATCTCCCTCGCTGCCTCCCTCTTACGAAGCTGGTGTGCCAGCATCCGGCTCGCCTTCTCCCCATACTCGTATGTCGCCCCCTGTGCTTTCCTCCACTGTGCCTCTGCTTTCCCTGTGGTCAACAGGTCGAACTCCGTCTGGAGGTTCCGCCACTCCCTGAGTAGTCCCTCCTCGGGGGCCTCTGCATATCTCCTGTCCACCCTTAAGATCTCCCCCACCAACCTCTCCCTCTCCCTACCCTCTGTCTTCTCCCTGTGGGCCCTGATGGAGATTAACTATCCCCTGACCACCGCCTTCAACGCCTCCCAGACTACCCCCACCTGCACCTCTCCATTGTCATTGGCCTCCAAATATCTCTCGATGCACCCCCGCACCCTCCCGCACACCTCCTCATCCGCCAGTAATCCCACATCCAGACGCCACAGCGGGCGTTGATCCCTCTCCTCTCCTAACCCCAGCTCCACCCAGTGCGGGGCGTGGTCTGAGATGGCTATGGCCGAATACTCCGTTCCTTCCACTTTCGGGATTAGCGCCCTACTCAAAACAAAAAAATCTATCCGGGAATAGGCTCTATGTACATGGGAAATGAATGAGTATTCCCTGGCCAGGGGCCTGGCAAACCTCCATGGATCCACTCCCCCCATCTGGTCCATAAACCCCCTAAGCACCTTGGCCGCAGCCGGCCTCTTCCCCGTCTTGGACCTAGAGCGATCCAATGCTGGATCCAGCACCGTGTTGAAATCCACCCCCCATTATCAAGCTTCCTACCTCCAGGTCCGGAATCCGACCCAGCATGCGCTTCATAAATCCGGCATCATCCCAGTTCGGGGCGTATACGTTTACCAGTACCACCCGCACCCCCTGCAACCTACCGCTCACCATCACATATCGACCTCCATTATTCACTACAATATTCTTTGCCTCAAACGACACCCGCTTCCCCACCAGTATTGCAACCCCTCTGTTCTTCGCATTCAGCCACGAATGGAATACCTGTCCTACCCATCCCTTTCTCAGCCTGATCTGATCTGCCACCTTCAAATGTGTCTCCTGAAGCATGACCATGTCTGCGTTCAGTCCCTTTAAGTGCGCGAACACTCGGGCCCTCTTAACCGGCCCATTCAGGCCCCTCACATTCCAAGTTATCAGCCGGATTGGGGGGCTGCTCACCCCCACCCCCCTGCCGGCTAGCCATCTCCTTTTCTAGGCCAGTCACGTGCCCGCGCCTCCCGCACCCTCCAGTCCCCCAGACGGCGGACCCCACCCCGACCACAACTCCTATTTCCAGTTCCCTTTTGGCCAATGCAGCAGCAACCCTATACCCCCCCCTCTCTCCCCCCCCCCCCCCCCCCCCGCCCCCGCTAGATCCATATCTAGCTCTTTTGCTCCCCCATAACACTCCCGTAAGTCAGCTGACTCCGGCCTCTCCCGCCTTCCCATCGACCCCCCCATTGTGGGAATCCCCCCTCCCCCTCCTCCCTGGCAGTCAGTGTGCGCTCCTCTCCAGTACCGCCCCCCCCCCCTCCGTCCTTCCCTAGCGTGGGAAAAAGCCCGCGCTTTCCTGAGCGGGCCCCGCCCCCTCTGGCGCAGCTCCTTTTGCGGCCTTACCTCAATTCCCCATCCCCGGGCCTCCCCTCCCTCCAACACCGATGCCCACACTCTCCCACAGTCTCCCCATCAAATCCCTTCACCCATCCCCATCCAGCACCCAACCAAGGGAACATTCCCTACACGTAGTGAAAACCATATATACAGCAAACATCCCCCCCCCCCAACAACAAACCCTCAATTTGAGTCCAACTTTCCAGTCTGTATAAAGCTCCAAGCCTCCTCAGGCGTTTCAAAATAGTGGTGCCGATCCTGGAATGTTACCCACAATCGTGCTGGCTGCAGCATACTGAACTTCACCCCTTTCTGATGGAGCACCGCCTTAGCCCGATTAAAGCCAGCTCTCATCTTGGCCACCTCTGCACTCCAGTCCTGGTAGATTCAGATCTCTGTGTTCTCCCACCTGCTGCTCCGCTCTTTCTTGGCCCATCTCAAGACACACTCTCTGTCCATAAAGCGGTGAAACCTCACCACTACAGCCCTTGGCGGCTCTTTGGCCTTGGGTCTCCTTGCCAGGACCCGGTGCGCCCCATCTAGCTCCAGGGGCCTCGGGAAGGCTCCCGCGCCCATCAGCGAATTGAGCATCATGCTCACATATGCCCCAGCATCGGGCCCCTCCACTCCTTCAGGGAGAACCAGAATCCGAAGATTTTTCCTCCTCGACCTATTCTCCAGGTCCTCAAATCTTTCCGCCCACCTCTTGTGCAGCGCCTCGTATGCCTCCACCTTCACAGCCAGGCCCAAGATCTCGTCCTCGTTCTCCGAGGCTTTTTGCCGCACCACTTGGATCGCCGCTCCTTGGGCCTTCTGGGTCTGCACTAGCTTCTCAATCGCCGCCTTCATTGGCATTTCGGTTTTCAGCTCCTCAAAGCAGCGTCTAAGAAACCCCTGCTGCTCCTGCGACCACTGCCCCCATGCTGCTTGGTCTCCACCCGCCGCCATCTTGCTTTTTCTCCCACTCACTTTTCGCTGCTCCATGATCCCTTTTTTCACCGCTCCACTCCTGGTCCAATCCATATACTGTCGGGGAGACCTTGCTGTCACCTTCCCACACTGGAAGCCGTCGAACAAGTGCCGTTGGGGCCCCTCTAGAGAGCCCAAAAGAGAGCCCAGAATGTGCGACCTATCCAGGCATGGCCGCAACCAGAAGTCCACGATTTACCATTAATGAGACAGGAATGCAGAGCTTTGATCTGACACGTTGTTTGTAGGGTAACTTAGCTCTGCTATTTATAGCATGCTATTTACTGTGTTTTATCTTGTGTTGTTTTTCCACCAATTTGACACTTAAATTTTAGGTATGCCTGGTGTTCTTTTCTTATGCTTCTCATTGAAGCAGGGTTGGCACTCTGTGTTGATAATAATCTTTATTATTGTCACAAGTAGGTTTACATTAATACTGCAATTAAGTTACTGTGAAAAGCCCCTAGTCGCCACACTCTTGCACCTGTTCGGGTACACTAAGGGAGAATTCAGAATGTCCAATTCACCTAACAGGCACGTCTTTTGGGACATGTGGGAGGAAACCAGAGCAACCTGAGGAAACCCACGCAGACACGGGGAGGATGTGCAGACTCCGCACAGACAGTGACCCAAGCGGGAATCGAACCTGCTACCCTGGAGCTGTGAAGCAACAGTACTAACCACTGTGCTACCGTGCCGCCAACGTTTGTAGTAGAGAGATATGCTAGGCATGAGGTTACAGGTTATGATAGAATAGATTTCTGCCACTACTGATGGTCCAAAGCACCTCATGGATGCCCAGTTTTGAGCTGATGGATCTGTTCTGAATCTATCCCTTTTGGCACAGCGGCGGTGCCACACAACACGATTGTTGCTGTCTTCATTGTGAAGATGGTATCCTGTCTACATAAGAACTGTGCAGTGGCCATTCCAACCATACTGTCATGCTCAGATGCATCTGTGACAGGTAGATGGGTGAGGCCAAGGTCAAGCAGACCTTTCTCTCTTTTTGGTTCTTTCATCGCCTGCTGCAAGCCCAGTGTGGTGGATATGTCCTTCAGGACTTGGCCAACTTGTCAGTAATGGTGCTACCAAGTCACTCTTTCTGAAGGACAGTGAAGCCTCCACCCAGAGCACATATGTGCCCCCACTACTCTCAGTTCTTCTTCAAAATGGGATCCGACATAGAAGAGTACTGAATCATCTGCTGAGGGATGGTAGCAGGTGGTCATCAACAGGAGATTTTGTTGCTTATGTTTGGCCTGATGCCATAGCACTTCATAGGGTTCGCAATCAACATTAAAGGCCCCCATGCCACTCTCTCATGACTGTAAACCATGAGGGCGGTGTGTGGTGCAGTGGATAGCACTGGGACTGTGGTGCTGAGGACCCGGGTTCGAATCCTGGCCCTAGGTCACTGTCCTGTGGAGTTTGCACGTTCTCCCCATGTCTGCGTGAGTTTCACCCCCAGAACCCAAAGATGTGCAGGTGAGGTGAATTGGCCATGCTAAATTGCCCCCTAATTGGAAAAAAATAAATAATTGGGTACTCTAAATTTATTTTTTAGAAATGACTGTAAACCACTGTGCCACCATCTTTGGTGGATTTGTCCTGCCAGTGGGACAGGACATAGACGAGAATAAGATATGCCAAGAGATGGTGATGGAGAAGTCTGGGACATCGGCTGATATTCTGCATTGTTCTGTCATACTAACAGATATTCATCAGCAATAAATCAATATTGTAATCTATATGGGGGATTATTGCTGTGTAATTAATTGCATGGGTATGACTATGTCAGGCTGATGCTTGACTGGTGTGTGGGACAATGCTCCCAATTTTGACACACGTCCCCAGATGCTAGTGAAGGGGACTTTGTCGTGTTAACTGGGCTGACTGTGCCTCTGTCAGATAGGTTGCCTAGCTCAATGCTGGGTGATCTATCTGGTTTTATTATTATTTAACTTTTTCAAAGCTGTTTGTTACAACTAAGTGCCTTGCTAGGCCATTTCAGAGGATAGTTAAGAGTCAAGTATATTGTTGTGGATCTGGAGTGCCACTAAGGTTATACACGTAAGGACGGCAGATGTCCTTCCCTAAAGGATATAACTTGAAAGGACTTAAAAGAAAAACTTTTCAATGTCATCAAACCAAAACACCACGGTGACTGCAGCAAAACTGGCGCCAAATAACCAGTAACATGTCATTTCATCTGAATATTTACAAGTGAAATTACCAAACAGACGTAATTGTAATTAGTTTTACATATTACGGTTTAAAAATAGGCTTTTTAAGAGTCTTCTTTTGGGCATTCCCTTAAATTGCCCCCAATCTTTTTTCAACAAGTTATGTGAGTTGTACTTGTCATCCTATCAGTAACCCACCTGCAATACTATAATCTCATGACCTTTACTAAAGAGGATAGAAGCTATGCAAATAATTGTGTGCCATTGTGCTGCATAATTTGTAAATACTGTGGGCATGATTGATTCATGCTGCTGTGCTTCCCATTCATCGTACATGTTTGCATCTATTTAAATATGTGTGGGGGCGCAAGGAAAACAAATAAAGGGAAAAGAAGTGGTGGCAAATGAAAAACCTAAAGTTTGAACCGGCTTGTATCTTGTGCGATAATCGGGGGAAACCGCTGCGCATTTCAAACATTTTCAACTTTCACTTTTTGTTTTGCCCTTGGAGCGCAGACCCAAAGCGACCGGTGCTTCTTTTGCGCATCTTTTCCTGAACCAAATCAAACAAAAAAAAAACCGTGGGATAAATGTTTTAAAGACACGCAGTTCCTGAAAGGGGGTGATGCAGCGCCGAAGTGAACATAACCTCGAAGGGATCTTACAGCGTCAAGCCCGGCCCTGGGCCTAGCCGCCCCAGCGTCCTGAGCCACCAGACCCTAGCAACCGTTGCCACCGGGCCTCTTGTGGGCGGCGCTCGCCCCGCCCCCAAGGCCGTCTTCACCTGCTGCACCAGCTCTCCCCCGGCCGATTGCCATCGCCCCCCTCTAGTTTGATTGACGTGGGCTGTGGAGGATGCACCTGAAGAAGTGGGCGGGGCTGTGGGTGCAGTGACATCACAATAGTGCTGGTCCGGGACTTGCGCTGCTGCTGCTCCTCTCTGTCTCTCTCGCAACAACCTGCTGCAAGCGGCGGAGCGCAGCGCCACTCACTCACTCAGTAAGTGGAGGACGGACCCTGCAACTTATTGTCGCCGCTTGACCACCCACCGAGGTGCAAACTTACTTGAGCTGCCGAAGGGGTGGGGGGAAGGTTGGCACTTTAGATAGGGCACGACCGCTGTCGGCCAGCTGATGGCCACTCGAATCGAGTCGTTTCCTGCACCAGTTTAATAATTGTTCAGATCAACTTTGTATGTCTGTTCTCTCGGATTGCCTACGGAATAGTTAGTCTAACTTTGGAGGTGGGATTTGCGATGCGCTCTCGTCTGGGTTGCTAACCTTTATCTTCAGTTTGCGCTGTGCGATTGCATTCGGTAAGAATGTTATTCTTGGATGTATAACAAATTTATGATTTCTTTTTACTGTTGTTGTGGCTGAACATTTTTTTAAAAAGTGTGAACGAATGAATTATTCAATTGACAGAAAACCCATTTGGCTATTGCAATAATTGGAAAAACAATACTTAGTACAAAGTGAAAATGCAAATAAATTAGATTTTTTGTAACGCGTCTAAATATTTTGGAAGACCTACACGGGGTTCATGTAGCAAGTCGGCTGTGTTCCCCTTGTTGAAATATGAGGGTATTCTTTATTGAGGATTTAAGTTTGGAGCTGTAGCTTTTTACGTATACTCGTGCGCAAGAATATCATGGGCGGGATTCTCCCATCCCGCGGTAGAGTGTACACGCCGTCGTAAACGCCGTCGCGTTTTACGACTGCGTGAACGGGCCCTCTCATGACTAATTCTGGTCCCTACAGGGGGCCTGCATGGTGCTGGAGTGGTTCGCGCTGCTCCAGCTGCAGATCCCGTCGTGAACTGTGCGCCGTGGGATCGGCGCATGCGCAGTTGTGCCGGCGCCAACAAGGACATGCACAGTGGCATCGGCACCAACGTGGGCATACGCAGTGGCCTCCTTCAATGCGCCGGCCCCAACGCAACATGGCGCAGGACTACGTAGGAAAGGAGGCCCCCAGCCACAGAGGCTGGCCAGCCGATTGTTGGGCCCTGATCGTGGGCCAGGCCACATTGGAGCCCCCCCCGGGGTCGGACCCCCCTCGCCCACCCCAAAGGCCGACACCCGACCCTTACATGCCGAGGACCCGCTGGCCCAGAGCAGAGTAGAACGGCGCTGGCTCTTTTCTTACAGCCACTTGGCCCATCCAGGCCGGAGAATCGGCAGGCCGGCTACATTGAGCTGCCCGTGACCGTGGCTGCGCCAACCATGCTGGCGCAATGGTGCCGATTCTCCGCTCTGTGGAGAATCGCGTGCTGGCATTGGGGCGATTCGGGCAGCCCGCCGCCGATTCTCCAACCCGGCACGGGGTCGGAGAATACCGCCCCATAACTCCGTAAAATCTCCACTAAAACGACAGCTGCGATATCACACAGAATACTCCTGGTAATGAAGCATCAAACGTATTTGATTGTTAAGGGTTAAATGTAAGTGTTGAATAATGCACTGGACACGGATGGATGATGGCATGCCAAGGTAGTAGTATTAGTGAGTGGATGGACTGCAATTGCCTGTGGCTGGGACCTGGGTTGCTGTGGGCAAATGATGCGCCAGAGGGGGCAGCAGGGTGGCATGGTGGTTAGCACTGCTGCCTCACAGCTCCAGGGTCCCAGGTTCAATTCCAGCCTCGGGTGACTGTGTGGAGTTTGCACTTTCTCTCTGTGTCAGTGTGGGTTTCCTCCAGGTACTCCGGCTTCCTCCCACAGTCCAAAGCTCTGTGGGTTAGGTGGATTGGCCATGCTAAATTGCCCCTTAGTGTACAAAAGGGTGCACTCTCCAGGGACTGGTGCAGACTCGATGGGCCGAATGGCCTCCATCTGCACTGTAAATTCTATGATTCTATAGAGGCATTACCTTTACGCAAATAAGTAAATATTGATCCCCTGACAAAAAGTGTACTCTTGCACACTTTGAAACAGTTGTGTAAAGGGCAGCATAAGCTGGTCTCCAGCCCCAGACTTTTACCTGGGGCAAGAGCACAGTTTGGAAATTGAGGGAAACAGGAAGAAAAATAATCAAACATTTTTATTTGCTGGAAAACATTATTTTCCAATAAATAAGTATTGCCTTAATATTTGGTTTGGCTTGATCTTTCCTATAGTTCTGTTCGGATGTTAATATGTAATTTTGAAAATTGATATATTTTCACCTCCCCAAATATGAGGGAGATTCTGCGGTTCTCTGAAATTCTTAAAATATTCGTTAACTATTTTGTGTGCCATTCAGACATTTATCAACGTTTTGTCATCAGACCAGAACCATTAGTCATTTTCGCTTTGCTTCTCCATCGACAATCTCCATTCTATTAACAATGTAATTAACATACATAGATTAACATAGAATTTACAGTGCAGAAGGAGGCTATTCGGCCCATCGAGACTGCACCGGCTCTTGGAAAGAGCACATCTACCCAAGGTCAACACCTCCACCCGATCCCCATAACCCAGTAACCCCACCCAACACTAAGGGCAATTTTGAACACTAAGGGCAATTTATCATGGCCAATCCACCTAACCCGCACATCTTTGGACTGTGGGAGGAAACCGGAGCACCCGGAGGAAACCCACGCACACACGGGGAGGATGTGCAAACTCCGCACAGACAGTGACCCAAGCCGGAATCGAACCTGGGACCCTGGAGCTGTGAAGCAATTGTGCTATCCACAATGCTACCGTGTAAAATTTGAAATTGTTACGTATATTAGGACAGATGACCAAAATCTTGGCCAAAGAGGTAGATGTTTTTAAAAAAATATATATTTACTAAAGTTTTTTAACACAATTTGTCTCCCTTACAAACAATAACCCCCCCCCCCCCCCGTAACAAAAAAACCACGAGAAATCGCGCAGAGCAAGATATATACATGGCAAAATGATATATTTACACAGCTTTGTACACTGGCCCTCAGCCGTACGTGCCAGTTTCCCCAACCCTTCATGTTATCTCTTGCTCATCCACCCTCCCAGGAAGTGTCCCCCCCCCCCCCCTGCCAAAGGTTGCTGCTGCTGCTGACCGACCTTCCTCTAACGCTCCGCGAGATAGTCTAGGAACGGTTGCCACCGCCTGTAAAACCCCTGCGCAGACCCTCTCGAGGCGAACTTAATCCTCTCCAACTTTATAAACCCAGCCATATCATTTATCCAGGCCTCCAGGCTGGGGGGCTTTGCCTCCTTCCACATTAGCAAGATCCTTAGCCGGGCTACTAGGGACGCAAAGGCCAGAATGCCGGCCTCTTTCGCCTCCTGCACTCCCGGTTCGTCCACTACTCCAAATATTGCTAGCCCCCAGCTTGGCTTGACCCGCACTTTCACCACCTGAGATATTGCTCCCGCCACTCCTCTCCAGAACCCCTCCAGTGCCGGGCATGACCAAAACATATGGACATGGTTCGCCGGGCTCCCTAAAAGAGGTAGATGTTAAGGAATTTCTTAAAGGTGGGAGAGAGGTTTAAAGATGGGATTCCTGAGCTTGCAACCTCGAGATCCGAAGGCACGGCTTAGCCATTTACAGTGGAGCAACTGAAAATGAAGCTATGCTATGGACAGAATGGGAGGAGAGCAGAGATATCTCTTGAGTTGTAAAGTTTGGGGAAGGTCACAGAAATAGGGAGCGTGAGGCTGTGGAGAGATTTGAAAATGGGAATGGAACAATGTAGGTGAGCAAGCACAAGGCTAATAGTGACTGGAACCTGATGCAAGGTATAGGGGCTACAAGATATGGATGAGTTGCTTGTGTTTATGTCAGGTGGAAGATGAGACCTGCCCAGTGTGGGGAATATTGCACTGCCAAGATCATGCAAAAGGATAGATGTTGCAGGATATGCCATTAAGTATGTGAGTTTTATTTTTGAAGTTGTCCCCTAATGTGTACGTAATTTCAGGAAACACTGTCTTTTCATGCTTTGACATAATTATATGTCAAAGCAATCAAGCACTATCTTTGGATAATGGGAAAAGAAATGGACTGGCATGGTCATGGACATTTAGTGACAAAAAACATATCAAAAGCAGTTTTGTGGGGTATGTTGAAGAATTGACAACCCATCGGCATTAATGAATAGCAACTGGCAGCTTCCAATATCGGGGGTTATCTGATACTTGTACACCTACATTTGTTGACAAACACACCAGTTACTGGTGAGTGAGATTCATTGCTTCCGCTACATTTTTGGGAGCAAATAATTGCAGCCTTATCAGGCTGGAGTTGGCAACCTGCTGCAGAATCAACCCAGACTGATTCAAGGGGGTGGGGGATTGCCTCTAATGTAGTAAAAGACCTACAATGCTTCATAGACGTATAACATGTTTGACTTAAAATGCCCTCTGAAATAGCCCAGCAAGCCACTCAGTCCAAGGGCAATTAGAGATGGGCAATAAATGTTGGCCTAGTAAGCAACACCCACATCCCCATGATTGAATAACAATTAATAAGAAATGCAGTCTGAGGGCAGAGGGATTCAACATTACAAAGAATCATGAAACACAACTGTTGAAAGCGAAATGATACTTAAAATCCTGATCTGTTGAATTAAATGGTCATCACATGAATTCAACACAAACTTTCAACATCACTTAGCATGCTGCAAGCCTGCTCTGCTATTCATTATAATCATGGCTGATCATCGAACTCAGTAACCTGTTCCTGCCACTTTTCTCCACCGCTCCCCCCATATCCTTTGATCCCTTTACCCCCAAGAGCTATATCTATCTAATTCCTTCTTGAAAACATACAATGTTTTGGCCTCAACTACTTCCTGGGGAAGCAAATTCCACAGGCTCACCACTCTCTGGGTGGAGAAATTTCTCCTCCCCTCTGTCCTAAATGGTCTATCCCATATCCTCACACAGTGACCCCTGGTTCTACACACCCCCCCCCCCCCCCCCCCCCCCCCCCCGGAACATCCTGCATCTACCCTGTCTAGTCCTGTTAGAATTTTATTTTTTTAAATGAATTTAGATTACCTAATTCTTTCTTTTTTTCAATTAAAGAGTAATTTAGTGTAACCAATCCACCTACCCTGCAACCTGTTAGAATTTTATAGGTTTCTCATAGAATTTACAGTGCAGGGGGACGCCATTCGGCCCATCGAGTCTGCACCGGCTCTTGGAAAGAGCACCCTCGTTAAGCCCACGCCTCCACCCTATCTGTGTAACCCTGCATCTAACCTAAGGGCAATTTATCATGGCCAATCCACCTAACCTGCACACCTTTGGACTGTGGGAGGAAACCAGAGCACCCGGAGGAAACCCAAGCAGACACGGGGAGAACGTGCAGACTCTGCACAGACAGTGACCCAAGCCGGGAATCGAACCTGGGACCCTGGTGCTGTGAAACCATGGTGCTAACCACTATGCTATCATGCTGCCCCCAAATGTTTCTCAGATGTCCCCACCTTCCATTCTTCTAAACTCCATGTAGCCCTAATTGACTCGATCTCTCCTCGTACAAAAGTACTGTAATCCCAGGAATTAGTCTGGTAAACCTTCGCTGCACTCCCTCGACAGCAAGAACGTGCTTCCTCAAATACGGAGTCCAAAACTGCACACAATATTCCAAGTCTGCTCTCACCAAAGCCCTGCATAATTTGCATCAAGACATCCCTGCTCCTGTACTGATTCTCTCATTATCAAGGCAACATACCATTTGCCTTCTTTACTGCCTGCTGCACCGCCAGGCTTACTTTTAGCAGCTGGTGTATGAGGACACCCAGGTCACGTTTCACATTTCCCTTTTTTGGGACCACTTTTCTCCTGGCTCTTTAGGAGAATGAACCAGTTCAAAACACCCCACTGAGGTAATCCAATCCCACTGAGATAATAATACTGTCGTTGAGAGTCAAAAGTTTTTTCCAATTTATTCTAAGGTTGAATATTTTGTCAGATTAAAGCCTTTCCTGTTCTAAAATCGAATTTTCAAAGTTTGGAAAATCATTTTAACCGATTCTATCTATTCCTGCCAGAAATATGACTGTCCAGGCTTCCAAACAAATTAATTGATTTTTGATTCATTTAAAATGGAATTGTGTAGAGCTTTTGTAACCAACTGTATGATGTATTTTGGGATTCAGCCAGTCTTTTATTGTTTAGTATCCTGAGGGGGTTAGAATATATAATCAGATTTGTCACCTCTTCTCTCGTAGATCATCTCAGGACAATTCTATTCGTGATTATGTGATGTTTTGTGGCAAGATTGGATCAGTGCGAATAAAGATATTGTTGGCTAGGAGGTTATATTGAATTGAACAACAAGACTTTGTGATAATTTCTTAAAAATTCCATTTCCTCCTTGGAAGCTGGCCAACCAAGTGGGAAAGCCAGTGATCGGATGCCACTGTCACAGTCTGTTTGAGGCCGTAATCAGAAAAGATAAGGTTTTGGCGGGAATGCGTGGGGGTGGGGCAGTGTGGTGTTTATCAGAGCCACAGGTAGTCATGAGACAAGGGAGTAAAGATTGGTGCTTGATGGGGGTGAGTGAGGTTTGGTGAGTGTCTGTTTCTACATTCATTTTGCTGACAGATTTCTTGACCCTGGGAAACTCACCAGTGTAGCCACCTGAATTGGCCAAGTCCGAATTTAAAATGGCGAACGGCAAAGGCTGAAGGGAAATTCAGCCAACACAGGCAGAAACCAGCAGGTGCAGGTTTGCTGTGTATTTAACTCTGCAAAAGCCCAGACAGCATCGATACCAGCGACCATCAGCATAATAATGTAGCAGCCAACTCCATACTAATGAGCAATCCCCGGGAACAATAGCAACATTTGGGACACACAACACTAAGCCAGACTCCCCGGCGTCAGCAGGAGCCAACACAAAAGAGGTTAACGAACACCTCCAGACCGCCCATCGATCAGGGAACCGCTCCAGTATTGGAGAAATCGAACCAAGCGATTGGAACGAAGTCCAATCACCTAGAACCAGGTACAGGGTCCGCCCCGAAAGGCGGGAAGCCCCACGGGACTATAAGAGTTAAGCCCCAAGTTCAAATCGCTCTCTTCTTCCTGCCCGGATCACCCAGCGCAACACGAACCAACGTTGACCGTGACCAGTGCAGTGACCACCGAAAGCCCGTAAGTCTTAATTCAACACTCGCTACGAGATAGGCTTTCCTACCTACCAATCTGTACCAACTTCGAATCTCGCAGACTCAGAACCCGAACGAAAGGCCATTTGTTCCCCTGACCTGGTGGGCCAGTCCGAAGTTAAGTATAGGCCTGTTAGTTGTAGAAGTAGCTTATACACAGTAATCGCTACTCATGCACAAATTCTATGTCTAAGCTACTTCTACAACTAACAGGCCTATACTTAACCTCGGACAGGCCCACCAGGTCAGGGGAACAAATGGCCTTTCGTTCGGGTTCTGAGTCTGCGGGATTCGAAGTTGGTACGGATTGGTAGCTGGGAGCGCCAATCTCTAAGACTTGCGGGCTTTCGGCGGTCACTGCGCTGGTCACGGTCAATGTTGGTTCGTGTTGCTGGGTGACCCGGGCATGAAGAAGAGAGCAATTTGAACTTGGGGCTTAACTCTTATAGTCCCCAGGGGCTTCCCGCCTTTTGGGGCGGGCCCTGTACCTGGTTCTAGGTGATTGAACTTTGTTCCAATCGCTTGGTTCGATTTCTCCAATACTGGAGCGGCTCCCTGATCGATGGGCGGTCTTGAGGTGTTCGTTAACCTCTTTTGTGTTGGCTCCTGCTGGCGCCGGTGAGTCTGGCTTAGTTTTGTGTGTCCCAAATGTTGCTATTGTTCCCGGAGATTGCTCATTAGTATGTAGATGGCTGCGACATTATTATGCTGATGGTCACTGGTATCAATGCTGTCTGGGCTTTTGCAGAGTTAGATACACAGCAAACCTGCACCTGCTGGTTTCTGCCTGTGTTGGCTGAATTTCCCTTCAGCCTTTGCCATTCGCCATTTTAAATCGGGACTTGACCAATTCAGGTGGCTACACCTGGCACCCTTTAAATTTAAGTTGCGTTCTCAATTGCCCTGGGAACCCGATTTTTAAATATTAAAAAACTGTGACGCCTCTCCATATCAGGATGCTCACATGCCATGCAGCTCACTGTCATAAAAATGGCAGTGGGGGGGGGGGGGGGGGGGGGCGGCACGGCAGCACAGTGGTTAGCTCTGTTGCCTCCCAGCACCAGGGTCCCAGGTTCGATTCCTGGCTTGGATCACTCTGTGCGGAGTCTGCACGTTCTCCCCATGTCTGCGTGGGTTTCCTCCAGGTGTTCTGATTTCCTCCCACCAGCCCTGAAAGATGTGCTGTTAAGTAATTTGGATATCTGAATATTCCTTCCGTGTACCCAAACAGGTGCCGGAATGTGACGACGGTAGGGGATTTTCACAGTAACTTCATTGCAGTGTTCATGTCAGCCTACTTGTGGCAATAAGGAAGATTATTAGATTATTATATGCTATGGAATGGGGACGTGTATCCTTACCTCCCCCACGTCAACATCCTTCCCATTGTGAAAGGATCAGATTTATTCATGATCCTCGCATTATTCTGAAAACCTTTCTTCCTATATGTAGTCTAATGCTTTGAGGTAATCATGTTGCTGCATTCTTTGCAAACTACCAATTGGCTTCATAATGTGATCACTGATTATAAATCATGATTTAAAATTCCTAACTAAACTGAGCTTTATGTTGCAATTGGCTGAAACGTTAATGCTTCTGATGATGCTCTTAATTAAACAAAAGCGAGGGGAGTGACACGTGCCTGATGGGGCACTGTAACTAAAACAAAACCTCAAAGGACACTTAATTAAGCTAAAATATATTTCCCCAGCCCCCATGGAGCCCACTGGTCATGGAAGGCTTGAAGCTGGCCAATGGACACCGCATGCTCCCTCTCCAGCGCCACCCTGCTGTGAATGTGGTGCGGTTCAGGAGCAGACAGTTGGGTTGGACAATCCCCTTGACCACCTGCTACTTGGACCTATTAATGGCCAAATTGGCCAGGCCCAGGAGCAGGCTCTCTCTCTCTGTCGCTCTCTCTCCCCTTGCCCCCAGCTCGCACCGGGCATGTTTCTGATTAGATGAGCATAGTTTAAGGAAGAATCTACATTTAAAAAAAAAACCCAACCTTTTAGTATAATAAATATTATATGCTACATGGATATATGTAAGACCGTATCGGTAACTTAAGGGATCATGTGCATGTCTATACTACAAAAGATCAGGAAGAAGAATTGAGGTGTGGTGATAATTGTAATGTTATGAAAGGCATGGACTGTATCTGGTAGCGGAAACCTATCCCCAGTCTACAGTATGATGGAACCTGAATAACGCGCAATTGAATGAATGGGCAGTTGACCCATTGTTGAGAACTGTGTCGATCCACCTGTTTTCCTGCAATTTAATTCCTGACAATATGAAGAGCTGATGGTGTGCTCAGCTTGATGGTCAGCCGTGCAACTTTGATCACACTCTTAATATCTGTCCGAACATGTTGCATGATTGCTAATCAGGAAGGTGAGAGCATTCCGTATGCGAAGTATACGCCAATTTAAATCAGTGACATGATTTTATGATGCTTGTTCCTTTAAAAAAAAAATATTGGTAGGTATTTTAAAAAGGAACTAAGCCACTAGGCATAATTAATGAGGATCTTTCACTTTAGCATTGATCCAGCTCGGAATCATAGCATAAAGATTTCTTAGTAATAGAATGTGAATGTTTTGCAGAGCTAATGAAAGCCAAGCACCAAGTTCATGGAGCACTGTCATTTGGTGCAGTGTCTTATCATTCACATTCGTAAACCAAAAAGGTTTTACTCTTTAAATGTTGTGATTGAAAATGCAGTGTACCGTAGTGTCAACATATTCTGATGGCTAACAAAACAGATTCTTCCTCTGAACCATTGTTTTGGAGCCAATTTAATTTTTCCTGGCTATTGAATTTACTAAAAAGTATTCGGGTGCAGATTGAGTGACAGCCTGTTTCATGTCCTATTTGTATTGGAACAATTTCCATTTTCTTTAGGTAAAGACGTGGCGGGATATAGAGCAACAGCAGGTCAAATCAAGTGATATATAGATTACCCATAATTAATTGATTGGGAGAAACAGCATTATCTCCCCGATTGGTTTACTCGTTCCTATTTCTTGAGACTGATTGAAATTCTTTTCCATTTCAGTTAGAGGCAGATTTCAGAGCATCCTTAACATTATTGCGACATATATTTTTTTGAAAATAGTTTTTTTTTTTAAATGTATGTTATAACCTGTCTGCTTACCATTGACCGGGGACTAATGGCAATCCCACAATCCTTTGGGAGTATGAGCTTCCCCAATGAGGGGGGCAGAGAAATCAATAGCAGATACCCTGCATAAATACAGCTGGCCAGTTTGGAACCAGCTATAGAGGAGTGAGCAGCAAGGCAGTTGCTGCTGCTGTTGTGGATATATATGTTATTGTAAATAAATGTTATTTCTTTCTATCCTTCAACTCTTGCTGGATTCTTCGTGGCCCTCACAAAAATGTACAATTGTGATTTAAAAATAGTTGTGCATGTGTGAGCTAATGTGCAAGTACAGTGCATTTAGAACTTTCAAATTGCAAAATGTATACAGGCCAGGAATGCAACAAAACAGCTGTGCAGGTATTATAGAATACCTACTGCATGTGACAATAGTGTCTAATTGTAGCCAATCATGTTTTCTGGTCAACAGGAGGGAAGCACCTCCTTGAAATGCATATCCATCCTGCTCGATGTCCTTATGCCACTGCATTTCTATTGTATGTAGCTGCTGAGGTCTGGCCTGACTATGTGGCAGCTCCCCAATAATAATTCAGCTCATGCCTTTTGGAATGGTAGGATTTCAGCAAGTGAAAGGTGCTGAATTCCAACCTGCCATGACATTTTTATATTAACCAGAGAAGCTTTCTGATGATGAGCGGCCAGCAATGGTTACTTTGTGTGATACAAGCAGCGAATGTTAAGTTATTATAATCAAAAGCATGCGACTTGCGTAATGACAGCTTCTTAAGTCTACCTACTAGTGAGCATCCAGTTACTTCCTCAGGTTTGCAGCTGGCACTCCGGTTTAGTTAAAAATACATTTCTATATGGCTTCCTCCTGTGCTGTAACAATCATGATTCATGTGAATGTGTGATGGAACTCTGGTAACTTGATATCCCATGCGTTTAATCAATATTGTTTCAAGTAGGACAAGTCTTTAGTGTCTTTTCTCAGGGAGAGAAACTGCCTTGAGGTGTCTCCATCCAGAGGCAGCTTCATGGCATTGACACATCTGGCTTTCCATAGTCACGTGACGAGCAGATGGATTACCTTTCTAAACCCAAACATCTTCCTTTTCATATTCAACAAAAGATACAAAAATCCCCTTTTTACTGGCGAACAAAAGACACATTTGCATGCATGATCCTGTGCGACTGAGTTAATACTCGTGCATTACCAACGGTTTGTTCTGCTCGTCAACCTTTGAAATGCATTGCACCCATCATCTTTAGACTGTGCAGGTTTCTTAATGGAACACATGCATGTTGACATTGGCTGTTCGACTGCGTGATTTTGGTTGTCCAGCGAGTGTTGTTCCTATGGCCCTTGTCTTGGTAACTGTTCCTTTGCAGTTTTTGGGAACTTGTGGACCACTGGGATCGATGATAATTCTGCACTCCGTACAGCTGGTGAGATCTCTTCTCCCTGACCACCCAATTGCTTTGGAGGAACAGCTTTGCTAGTTGTTTGGATATACCTGCAGTTGCACTGGTATATTTTGTTGTTCACTTCCACTATGTATGATCAAGGTGACAATTCCTCTATGCATGTGCCAAGTTTCCAAGTTGACTGACACCTGCTGAGAGCATTACTGGCATTCTGATGGTAAGCGCTGGTAATAGTTTGGCTGTCCTTTCAAACTGCAATTTGGCTATCTGTCATTTCATCTTGATGGTCTCACTCACACCTGTTACTGTTTCTTGTTTCCGTCGCTTTTTTTGCTTTTGGAAGAGTAGTTTGTAAGGATTGCCTTGTATACATCTGTGCTTGATTTGCTCACTCCCTTGATGAATCCTTTGACGATCTTTGCTACCATTTCATTCAATTGGTGATACTGCGAAGATTGTGTAGTGCTGAATTTCCCAATCCTTTGTGAATTGGCTGAATTCTTCACATGTGAACGGAGGGCCATTCTCACTCATCATAATGTTTGGAATGCCTAGCGACTGAAGTGGGCATCCATGCCTCCTATTATGTTTGTCATCGCTGAAATCAGTTGATCTAACTCTCAGTAGTCAGAATAATATTCTGCAGTGATTAGATAATTAATTTGCTACTGAAGTGAAAAGGTAATTCTCAGGAGGTCCACCATCTTTCTTCAATGGTGGGTCAGTGATGTTTTTGATCTGGCACCTGGACACAACTGCGGGCAATACGCCTTTCAAGCTTGCCCTGCCACTGAATACAGTTTAAAACACCCGGGTATATAATTAAGAGGTTGGGGCTGAAAGATTTGGTGTGGTTTCCTGCCAACCTCTGCAGGGGGAAACAGTCTGTTCTCGCCCTCACCACAGGACGTAGTCTCACAATGGCAAAACTATGGGCGGAATTCCCCCATTTTAAGTAGGCAGAAATTGCCAGTTTTGCCACATATCACTGGCAATGTTAGTGGAGATAGGATGGGAAGATTAATGCAGCCATTTTTTACTCGCTCAGTACTTGCAGCTTTGTATTTGTCCGTTCTTTAAGCCACTTTTTCACAGATCTGAGCCTTTTGTGTTCTTGCATTCTCAGTGCTTCCAGTGTTCAAAAACGTTATTTGTTTTCCACTTCTATACACCATGTTTCAAGTCGAAGGACCACCATCGTCTTCCATGTCTTGTCTCCATGAGAGACTTTATTGAACTACCCTAAAATATCTGCCTCCAGACGCAACTGCATAACATGGTCACATGACGACAGAAAAGCAGCTGTGCCAATCAGACTGGCTACATTTCGAAGCCCTAACAAATATTATGTGACTGTGGCAACTTGGGTACATGACTGATACTGCCGCCAGAGTAGAGACTAGACAGCCTAATTCTAACCTAGCAATATTTCGGAGTTTGTAATGGTGCTCTTGATAGTTCGTATTCTATAATTTTCTAAAATGTGGGCCTTTTGAAATTGATATCAACAGCTTCGCTACGATCACATGAAATTATCATTCAGAACAAAGTAAATTTTTGACCTGACCTAGGATTGTGTTGTCAAAATATATTTTGCTGTGCAATATAAAATGAGCCATGTTATTATGAAGTGTTTTTAATGTGGGTATAATATTAGTTATTTTGCTTATAACTGGATCAGAAAGTTCTGTTGAATAAATAACCAAGTTCTGATCTGTAACAAATGTTTCTTGCTAAAGATGCAGATGTTGTGAACAACATGTGAAAACATTTTCCATTTCCTGTCCTTGAACTGTTGTGATCAAAGATCTGTTCCAATCTTGTTTTCCGTTGTCCATGGGTTAGAGTAATTCTGTAGCAAGTACGTTCTGCAGCTCATTGTTCATTATTTCAGTGTACACTGTGGTGTTGAGTTGGCGTCACTGTCTGATTTTGTATCTTCTCCCGTGCACAAGGGAATGGGATGATTACTGGGCTTGAAATGGAGGGAAATTATGGATGCAAAACCTGTTGGGCATGATCCAATTGCTACACTGCACCTGAAAGTCTGCTCGCCGTGGCGCAGCATGCCCGATAAAAGCTGGGAGATCCGCTCCCGGGATCTACCCGGATCTCAATGCGTCGTGACATCTAACGTGATTTTGTGAGACATTGCAATGTAATATGGGCAGCACGATAGCACTGTGGCTTCTCAGTGCCAGGGTCCCAGGTTCGATTCCACGCTGGGTCACTGTCTGTGCGGAGTCTGCACTTTCTCTCTGTGTCTGGGTGGGTTTCCTCCGGGTGCTCCAGTTTCCTCCCACAGTCCAAAGATGTGCAGGATAGATGGATTGCCCATGATAAATTGCCCTTAGTGACCAAAAAGGTTAGGAGGGGTTATTGGGATAGGGTGGAAGTGAGGGCTTAAGTGGGTCGGTGCAGATTGATGGGCTGAATGGCCTCCTTCTGCACTGTATGTTTGATGTTCTAAATCCTGCCCATTGTAGGTGGGATCACGTTTCGGCAAATATGCATATTAACGCAAGACTGCTAGCCTTACTTTAATGTGCAGATCTGTATATAAACAGATTGCCCTGAAGCTTTGGGATTTATCCTCTTCACCTTTTGAGATATCGGGTGAGTGCCGTTCAGCACTGGTCACCACAAACGGGGACCAAACGGAATGGCACTTTTAGGAGTCTCCCAGGGGATCGGAGGTTCCCAGCTGCATGCCCTTTGGATCCAGTTATTAGCAAAATAATGAATATTATACCCACAATAAAAACACTTCATAATAATGTGGCTCATTTTATACTGCACATACCTTGGCACTGCTGGTGCCAATGGGGCACTTTCAGGGTGCCAAGCTGGCACTTTTTTTGCGTGCCACATGTCCAGGCTGGGGTGCCCTGCGTGGGTGTTTTTGGTGTGGAGGAGGGGGCTGGGGAACCTCCCATAGTGGCAGTGGGGTCAGTGGTCACTTTGGGGGCCTTGGAGATCAGGGCGCCATTTAAAAATGGGGTTCTGATATCTTACTACACTGGGGAGCTCCGGCAAGTGGAACTCCTCAGTGCACAAAACGGGGCTATGTGTGGCCTTTGGCTGTGCATTCCTGCTGAGGCCCCTTATACAAGAAAAGTTGCGCTGCGAGCTAACCCTAAACATGTGGCCAAACAAGCTCACTATGGGACTTTGTTCCTAATGAGTTGAATCGCGCCCATTGTATAGGTCTATTATATAAACTGACGAGACAGCTCTATCTCTCCACCACACCTCCAATAACTCCACTGCCTTCGTCATGGTTCAGTTGGAGTTTCCTTCAGAAAACGTTCAAAAAAGTGAAGCTGACTCCATATCTTGGAAATTGAAGGATCTCCCAATTGCTCATTTGATGAAGAACAGAGTTGCTGAGCTATAATGACTAGAAGGCCCTAATTTTGATCTATCCAATGTCATTGATCAGCTGGGCAGCAATGGGAATGGTATTATTGACATGCGTGCCCTAGGTTTTGGGGAAAGTCATTTCTGGTTCCTGCTCCTGATTACTATCCGTCAAGACAGCAGGATGTTGTCTGGCAGCATCTGTGGAGAGAGAAACATTGCTAATGATTCGGGTCAGTGACTTTCAGCAGAGTTGATGACTTGGCATTGTGGAGCAGAGGGATTAATGGGTGCTAGTTCACAACGTTAAAAGCAGCCCCACATCCAGTATTGGGAATGAACAATGGGTTTAGGATTTTTTTTTTTTTTTTTGCTTTAAAAAATAACATCAATACTTTAATGAGGTTATTTGATGTGGTTTAGTTTTGTGAAATTACATTAGTGCACTGAGAGTCCCTTGACTGACTTCCCCGATCTGGCAGACACTCATTTAGAAATGAGAATTGTTGCTCTTCTATGGCTCATTGAGCACAGAGAAGGTGTAAGATGCCAGCTGTTCCACCTTGGGTCGCATTTCATGTGCCATGTCTGGCACCTGCCTGTCCTCCGACTATAATCCACGCTGGAATCTGGAATGCTACCTTAGCGAGGGTCACCCTTTTCAACAGCTATTTATCAAAAGTGGCCAGTAATCAAGCTGTTGGAACCAAGCTTATTTCAAAGACGATGTGTTCAGACGACATGACCAATGCTTTTTATGATCTAATGATTATGGATTTTTACTGGAAACTTGCTTTCATGCACAAAGACTTTGCCAGAGCTGGTAATGACAAACAAACAACTTCTGTAATCTGATTTGACAATTCTTGCCCATTCTTGCTCACAATTTTATTTTGTTGTTGTTCTCCTTGCACATAATGGGGAGAAACCATGGAGAGAGGAAAAAGACCTTAACCTTTGTGCAGCTTTCTTTTCATTCATCCAGAAACACCACCTTCAGCCAAACCTAGTATGATTGGCAGGGGCAGCACGGTAGCATTGTGGATAGCACAATTGCTTCAAAGCGCCAGGGTCCCAGGTTCGGTTCCTGGCTTGGGTCACTGTCTGTGCGGCGTCTGCACATCCTCCCCGTGTGTGCGTGGGTTTCCTCCGGGTGCTCCTGTTTCCTCCCACAGTACAAAGACGTGCTGGTTAGGTGGATTGACCATGCTAAATTGCCCCTAGTGTCCAAAATTGCCCTTAGTGTTGGGTGGGGTTACTGGGTTATGGGGATAGGGTGGAGGTGTGGACCTTGGGTAGGGTGCTCTTTCCAAGAGCCGGTGCAGACTCTATAGGTTGAATGGCCTCCTTCTGCACTGTAAATTCTATGATAATCTATGATTGCGGCAGTAAATGATTGCAAGGCATTAGCCATTTTTATCTGGATGATGATTAATGATGGTTGAGCATCACTATTCTCGTGGAAATATTGACCAGTATAAAATTAATACATGAATATCTCTGCTGCAACAGAGGAATTGTGGGTCCATGTATTAGACATTTGTATGTAGCCAGCCCATAGAATAGGTAAAGGTCAAGTCACCATAGTCCCAGGTGACCATTGGCTGCTTTCCCCTTTGACGGGGATGATGTGTTGGGTGCTCTGGATCCGTGGAACACATACAGGCCACCCACACTTAATAACTATTTTATTAAGTTAGAAACTGTTGAACATACTTTCACTGTGGGTTAACATGATGTTAGATTAAACTAAAGACCTATGCCTGTCCTAACCAGTCTAAGCACTCAGCACATGGTGAAGATCTGTGCTGTAAGTTGTAAGCACTGTCCTTCTGAGAGGCTGCATCCTGAATGAGCGGGAACTCTGATGCCCCCTGTCTTTATAGTGAGTGTGCTCTAACTGGTGATTGGCTGCGGTGTTGTGTGTGTTGATTGGTCTTGCTGTGTGTCCATCAGTGTGTGTGTCTGCACCATGATATATTGGTGTATATTATGACATCCCCCACCCCCTTTTATAAATGTGTGTGGCAATAAATAATGTGTGGTGAGAATGTTCCTAACTACGTGTGGGGTGCGAAGACATATTTACAGGACTACGTACATGAGAACTAAGCTATTTACATGTGAAGGTGCCTGGTGCAGAGAAGCAGTATGCAACAAGAGTAACCAGATCAACACTATATACAAACCAGGGAAACGATCAAACAAAACAATTCAGAGAGTCCATAAATTCGAAAAGTTCAAACATTTAGTCTCTTGAGGTGGGCGACGAATTTTGGTTGACCGCCTCAAGGGTGGGTCGAGAGCTGCCGGTTCAGGAGCGGGCTGGACTGCGTCAAAGTCAGAGGGAGGCAGAGTGACAGGGATCATAGTCCATGGCAGGGTCGGCAGGAGGACGAGGCGACACTGGAGAATCACGTGGCGAGCGTGGAACGAGACGAAGGGCGCGTCGATTGCGGCGCAGAATAGAGCCATCCGGTAGACTAACCAGGAACGAGGGGGGGCCACCTGCTGAAGGACAACAGCGGTTGCAGACCAGCCACCATCCGGAAGATGGACGCGGACATTGTCATCTGGAGCCAGAGCAGGGAGATGAGCTGCACGGGAGTCATGAGCCGCCTTGTGCTGTGCACGAGACAGCTGCATCCAGCGAAGGACCGGAACATGGTCGAGGTCTGGGACGTGGATGGATGGCACCGTTGTCCTCCGGGTGTGACTCATGAGTAACTGGGCTGGCGACGGGCCAGTGGACAGTGGGACGGAGCGATAGGCCAGCAAGGCAAGGTAGAAATCAGACCCAGCATCGGCAGCCTTGCATAGGAGCCGTTTGACTTTCTTCGGTTACTTTCTTCTCCGCTTTGCCGTTGGATTGGGGGTACAGGGGACTGGATGTCACATGGGCAAAATTGTACCGCCTGGCAAAGTTGGACCATTCTTGGCTGACGAAGCAGGGGCCATTGTCCGACATAACCGTGAGCGGGATGCCGTGTTGAGCAAAGGTTTCTTTACATGCACGAATGACTGCAGACGAGGTGAGGTTGTGCAACCGTATCACCTCCGGGTATTTCGAAAAGTAGTCCACGATCAGGACATAGTCTGTACCCAGCGCGTGGAACAGGTCGATGCCCACCTTGGTCCATGGTGATGTGGCCAACTCATGGGGCTGCAGGGTCTCACGTGGTTGGGCCGTCTGGAAGTGCCGACAAGTGGGGCAGTTGAGCACTGTGTTGGCTATATCCTCATTAATGCCGGCCAGTACACTGCCTCTTGAGCCCGTTGGCGGCACTTTTCCACGCCAAGGTGGCCCTTGTGTAGTTGTTCCAGGACAAGCTGGCGCATGCAATGCGGGTGACAATGCGGTCCAGTTTTAGAAGAACCCCGTCTACCACCGCCAGATCATCTCTGACATTATAGAACTGAGGGCATTGGCCCTTGAGCCACCTGTCCGTTAGGTGGCGCATGACGTGCTGTAGCAAGGGGTCAGCCGCCGTCTCGCGGTGAATTTGGACCAGGCGGTCATCCGAGGCAGGTAGATTGGAGGCCGCGAATGCCACATGGGCGTCAACCTGGCAGACAAATCCCGCTGGGTCACATGGAGTGTTGACTGCCCTGGAGAGAGCGTCCGCAATGATGAGGTCCTTGTCTGGGGTGTATACCAGCTGGAAGTCGTATCGCCGGAGCTTGAGAAGAATACGCTGGAGGCGAGGAGTTATGTCGTTCAAGTCTTTCTATATTATATTGACCTGCGGGCAATGGTCTCGACGGTGAATTGAGGAAGTCCGTAGACATAATCGTGAAACTTAACACCGGTCAGAAAGCCCAGGCACTCCTTTTCTATCTGCGTGTAGCGCTGCTCCGTGGGGGTCATCGCACGTGACGCATATGCAATGGGGGCCCATGATGAGGCCTCATCACGTTGAACGAGCACTGCCCCAATGCCGGATTGACTGGCATCGGTCGAAATTTGCTGGATCATAGAAAGCTAAGACCGGGGCCGTGGTCAGTTTTGCCTCGAGTTCTCTCCATTCGCGCTTGTGGACAGGGAGCCATTGGAAGTCTGTCGTCTTCCTGACCACAATCCTGAGAGCCGTGGTATGAGAGGTGAGGTTAGGGGTGAATTTCCCTAAAAAATAGACCATGCCCAGAAATCTGAGGACCGCCTTCTTGTCCTCTGGTGTTTTCATAGCTGTGATAGCAGCCACCTTGTCCGCATCCGGCCGCACACCCAACTGGGAGATGTGGTCCCCGAGGAACTTGAGTTCCGTCTGACCAAAAGAGCATTTGGCCCTGTTGAGGCGGAGGCCATGCTCATGTATACGTCTGAATACGCGCTGGAGGCGACTAACATGCTCCTGCGGGGTGGTGGACCAAATGATTGTCAGCGACATAGACGCGAACACCTTCAATACCTTCCATCATTTGTTCCATAATCCTATGGAGCACTTCTGAAGCAGATATGATCCCAAATGGCATCCTGTTGTAACAATATCTTCCAAAGGGGGGGTTAAATGTCCAGAGTTTCCTGCTGGATTTGCCAGAATCCTTTTGAGGCTTCGAGTTTGGTAAAGAGCTTGGCGCGAGCCATCTCACATGTGAGCTCTTCGCGCTTGGGAATTGGATAGTGCTCTCTCATAATATTGCGATTTAGATCCTTGGGATCAATGCAAATTCTCAATTCGCCGGAAGGCTTTTCTACACAGACCATGGAACTGACCCAGTCCGTCGGTTCTGTGACTTTGGAAATCACTCCTTGGTTCTGGAGGTCCTGCAGCTGCTGCTTGAGGCGGTCCTTAAGGGGTGCTGGGACCCTCCGAGATGCGTGCACCACAGGCGTGGCATTCGGTTTTAATAAAATCTTGTTGGTGTCCGGGAGCTTGCCCATGCCCTCGAAGGCGTTGTGGTAATGGTTGATAATGGCGTCGAGCTGCGCCCTGAAGTCAGTGTCCTGAAAGGCCGACGCGTCAGCAGGAGAGAGTGAACTCTCTGAACTAGGTTCAACAGCTTGCATGCCTGCGCGCCAAACAGGGAGGCTTTCGAGGAGCCCAATATTTCAAAGGGAAGGATGGCTTTGCGTGACCTGTGCTTCACTTCAAGTTGGCATGAGCCGCTGGCAGCAATGGCATTGCCATTATAATCTAATAGCTGACAGGCTGATGGCAGGATGGCTGGTTTGACCCGAAGGCTTTGGTGGTCAGACCGCGCAATGAGATTGGCGGAGGCACCAGTGTCCAGGCGGAATCTTATTTGGGATCAGTTGACCGTAAGGGTGGCACACCACTCATCGTCCGGATTGATGCTGTATACCGATAGAGGCAGGATTCTTTGCTTCGTGGACACCCTGTTTTTCGTAATGATACCGACTCGAAAAGGTGCCTTCGGGTCCTCGGTGTCAATATCGGGTAGCAGGTCCGAATTGGGCTCGGTGGCCGTGGGTTGAATGGCCCGGACATTTCTGCGGGCTGGCTGGAGCGATGAGAGTTGGCAGGCTGAGCTGATCTGCATAAAGCAGCATAGTTTGTCACATCTCCGGCATCGTCGTTGGGATTTGGCAGGACATTGCTGCTTTAAGTGGGCGGAGCCACAGTTGCCGCACGTTGTAGCGTCAGTACGTTTGCTGCGCCACCGTGCATGGGAGGTGCGGTCGTACGTGGTGCGCGCCTGCGCTGTACGTTTGCTGACGTCGCCGTCCCCTCGTTCGGTGCGCACCAGCGCGGGAGTCCGCGGAAAGCATGTAAAAAGGCCGCCCTCATCCAGGCTCAACACCTGGACCCGTTCTGCCTCGAGGGGACCTTGCCGCGCCGTTTCAGCCGCTTGGATGTGGGAATACCGACTAGTGGCGTTTTCAGGTAGCACGCAGGTCTCGATGGCAATCGCTAGGGTGAGCTGCTTTACCTTGAGGAGCTGCTGGCGTAGGGGGTCCGACTGAACACCGAAAACAATCTGGTCGCGTATCATGGAGTCGGAGGTGGGCCCGTAATTACAGGACTGCGCAAGGATGTGGAGGTGGGTGAGAAAGGACTGGCAAGGTTCATCCTTACCCTGCAAACGCTGTTGCAATACATAGCGCTCTAAACTTTCATTCACCTCTATGTCGCAATGACTGTCAAACTTAAGGAGGACCGTCTTGAATTTTGATTTATCTTCACCATCAGCAAAGGTGAGAGAATTGAAAATGTGGATGGCATGTTCCCTGGCCGTGGATAGGAAGAGAGCGATCTTCCTGGTGTCTGAGGCAGCTTCCCGGTCTGTGGCTTCAAGGTAGAGCTGGAAGTGTTGTTTGAATATTTTCCAGTAGGCCCCGAGGTTACCGGTGATGTGGAGCAGCGGCGGCGGGCGGCGCTGTCCATTTTACAGGATGGCTGTATGCTGGTAGAAGGCAGATCATTTTCAGGTAGGTCTAAGAAGTTCTAACATCCCTCAACTACTGGTACCATGATGTGTTGGGTGCTCTGGATCCGTGGAACACATACAAGCCACCAACACTTATAATAGTACAACACTATTTCATTAAGTTAGAAACTGTTGAACATACTTTCACTGTGGGTTAACACGATGTTAGATTAAACTAAAGACCTATGCCTGTCCTAACCAGTCTATGCACTCAGCACATGGTGAAGATCTAAGCTGTAAGCTCTGTCCTTCTGAGAAGCTGCATCCCGAATGAGCGGGAACTCTGATGCCCTCTGTCTATATAGTGAGTGTGCTCTAACTGGTGATTGGCTGTGGTGTTGTGTGTGTTGATTGGTCTTACTGTGTGTCCATCAGTGTGTGTGTCTGCACAATGATATACTGGTGTATATTATGACAGGGGAGAGCTGAATCATGAATTCAAATTTCTCTCTTCCTCTTTTCCAAGCCCCAGACCTCATGATCGCTCAGCTGCAAAGAGAATAATTAGCACTAAATGGATTTTCGGTAATTAGAAATGTAGAAAATAGGAGCAGGGATCGATCATTTGGCCCATCAAGCCTGCTCCGCCATTCAATATGGTCAAGGCTGATCCTCTATTTCCTCTTACTCTCTCCCCGTACCCCTTGAAGCCTTCAGTGCCTTTAAATCTATTTCTCAGTGGTTCACCATCCTCTGAGTGAAGAAATATCTCCTCTGTCCTAAATGTCCTACTCCATATTCTGGGGACGTGACCCCTTGTTCTATATACCCCAGCCAGAGGAAACCTCATCCTTGTATCCATTCTATCCAGCCCTGCCAACATTTTCTATGTTTCAATGAGATTCCCCCTCATTCCTCTAAATTGCAGTCAATGCAGGCCCAGTTGATTCAATCTCTCCTCTCAAGACAATCTTGCCATCCCGGGAATCAGTCTGGTGAAGCTTTGCTGCACTCCCCCAGTGACAAGTATAACCTTTGTTCGATAAGGACACGAAAACTGCATACAATACACGAGGTGTGGTCTGATGAAGGTCCTGCATAGCTGTAGTAAGAGATCCTTGCTCCTGAACTCACATCCTCTTGCGATGAAGACTAACATACCAAATTGAGAATGAGCAAAGAAACTGGTTAAAGTTTCGAAGCCATATTAATGCTTGCACCATCACTGAATTTTATATAGTCACAATATCTTGCTTTTATTCGTTTGGATTGATCAATACTAAACATTTATCACTCATAACTGTGTTCTCAAATTTACTCATCAAATTTCTAGTATTCATTGTCATGATATTCAGGTAAACATCATGGTGCAAACAGACATACATACTGATGGACCGATCAACACACACACACAACACACACACAACACCACAGCCAATCACAGGCAAGAGCATACACACTACAAAACGGGGAACACGACACTTCCTGGGGATTCCAGCAGGAGACAGCTCAGGGCACAGAGCTCACAGCAAGCGACTCAGACATCCACCATGTGCTGAGTGCCTCTCCAAGATAGTGTTAGGAATAGGTCCACAGATTCAAGCGTTATGATCGAACCTCAGTAACCAGTTTACCACTGTAAATAAATGTTTGTAATAAAACAGTTGTACTATTCGCAACCGTGTTGGTTTGTCTGTGTAGCAGAGCACCCAACACATCATTCATTTTAAAGTTTAATTTTCTTATTTTGGAAGCGATAATCTGGATTCAGTATTATTTAAGCAATTTTTAACAAAGTTGTATCTCCGTGGTTCAGGGTGGGGTCCATCACCATCTCCAGATAACGGAGATGAAATTGGTCAAGGCCCAGAATCCAAAATGGGTGACATTGTATAAGTTTCCTGTTATGTGCTCTGCCTGACATTGGGTTTCATTGACTTTAATAGAAATTAATATTGGGCGTGTTGCATATTGGTCGGCAAATGTCATTGCATCTGTTTTGTCTCCTTGTTGTGGCCCAATTTCAGTCCATAAGATATTCTCATAGTTTATTCCTTTTTTTATACTTGTTCACCAGGTTTACTGTTTTCTTTGTTGTATCTTTTGTAATGCAGAATATTTGTGTGCAGAATGGTTACAAAACTTGAACAAATAGTGTGGTGTTGACTAATATACTTTATAACTTGGGTTTTGTTTTTTGTTAATTCTTCCACAAGATGTGGGCATCACTGGCTAGGTGAACATTTTTAATGCCCATCCCTCATTGCCCTCTAAGGTGGTGGTGAGCTGCCTTCTTGACAGCTGCGGTCCATGTGCTATAGGTACACGCACAATACAGTTAAGGATGGAGTTCAGGATTTTGACCCAGCAACCGTGATGGAACAGAGATTAAGGCTCCAGGTCAGGGTGGTGTGCGGCCTGGAGGGGAACTTGTAAGTGGCGGTGTTTCTTGTCCTTTCAGAGCACTGGTTTGGAAGGTGTAGAGGTTGCGGGTTTGCTGCCAAAGGAAGGAAGGTAAGTTTCTGCAGTGCATCGTGTAGATGGTATACCTTGTTGCCACTGATTATATCCTGGATGACAAAAGCTTGTGTTTACGTAGCATTTTAATAATGCAGGTAAACATCCCGTGGATTTCACAAGCGTAAGCAGACCTAATTTAAAATTGAGTCACATGGCAGTTTCACAAAATGACCCAGTGATTGGTCAGTAGGTAGGTTTGAAGGTTTGACTTGGAAGAGGAGTGGAAAATTAGCAGAAAAGTTTAAGGAAGGAATAACAGAGTCTCTCACCTTGGCAGCTGAAAGGTCATACTGCCAATGGTCAAGTGAGGGAATTTGTGGAGGTGCAAGAGGCCAGAATTGACAAGTGCAAAGATTGTGGAGGATTGAGAAGGTTGCAGAGCTAACTGTGGTCCTGACATTTTAATACAAGGGTGAGAACTTTAAAATCTGGTTGATGTCAAACCAGGGGCCCGGCTTGGGGTGATGGGTAAATGGGCTTGAAGGGAATTCGGACATAGGGAGTGTGGTGAACCACTGTTATTTATTGTTGTTCCACTGTTACTTACAGCGCTGTATATATTCTCTGTTACTGTTTGTTCCATTGTTACTCACTGTGTTCTATATTGTTGTTCTTCCGTGGCTCCGCCCCACTGGGTGTTGTATATAAGCCCTGTCTCCAGTCTGGGTTCAGCAGCAGACAGGCTACATCTTAGAGTATTAAAACCATTACTTCTTTTTCTACAACTTTCCTTGTGTGTAATTGATGGTGCATCAGCGAGTAAAGAGCAAAGGTTTGGAGGAGGTCAAATTTACAAAGGGTGATTGGCTAGGAGATAATTAGATTAGTCTACTCTGGAGGTGAATAAAGACATCGTTGAAGGCATATTTAGAGGGGCAGAGATGGCGTATATTAAGGACAACAAATTCAGTGGTTTTGATGATAGAGAGCGTATGGGGTTGAAAGTTCCATTCAGTGTAAAATAGTATGCTGAGTTTGCAAGTAAAAGAAAAAGCTTGGTTCGACCTCAAACAGGTCGCCTGGAAGGCGATGGAATCTTTCTTACGTCTCGCCCGTCCATCTCTCCTGTCCTTGACATTGGCTGGAGGCAGCCAGTGTCCCAAATCTAAAATCCTATTCTTGTGTTTAAATGTTTGTAGTCTTGCCCATCTGATATCTGTAGCCTCATCTAGCCCTAGAATCTTCCAGTCTCAAAGCCCCAAAGAGGATTGTCAATTGTCCAGGATTTAATCTCCTGGCCATTGCTTGACCAAGCTGAGGGTAAATTGATAGGGCATTAAAACAAATAATATTTTGTTTATTTCTCATTATTTTTGAAAACTTTTATTAATTACAGTCATAGTGAAAATTGGGGTCAATAGGCTGCCTTGACTGGACAGAGAGTGAAGGTGAGAGGTAATATAATGAAACCTCCAAGACTGTGTCCAACCAGAGTTGGGAACACTTTTCACTGATTCTTGGCTCTTTTTAAAAAAATAATTTTTATTAAGGTTTTCATAAAATATCAATAACAAAATGAAAAAGGAACCCAACAGGGTTAAGTACAATACACAGTCTAGAAAAGCAACCCTCCATACCCCCCCTCCTCCCTGTACATAAATAATAAATTAACATTAACACCCCGACTTAACACAACACCCCCTCAGACCCTCCAGTGGAAATAACACAAACAAAAATAAAGTTTAAACCCCCCCCCAACTTAATAAACCCCGCCATATCGTTGATCCAGGATTCCACGCTTGGGGGCCTCGCATCCTTCCACTGAAGAAGAACCCTTCGCCGGGCTACCAGGGACGCAAAGGCCAGAATACCGGCCTCTTTCGCCTCCTGCACTCCCGGCTCCTCTGCCACCCCAAATATTGCGAGCCCCCAGCCCGGTTTGACCCTGGATCCTACCACCCTCGACACCGTCCTCGCTATGCCCTTCCAAAATTCCTCCAGCGCTGGGCATGCCCAGAACATATGGGTGTGATTTGCTGGACTCCCTGAACACCTAACACACCTGTCCTCGCCCCCAAAGAACCTGCTCATCCTTGTCCCGGTCATGTGTGCCCTGTGCAGCACCTTAAACTGTATGAGGCTGAGCCTCACGCACGAAGAGGAAGAATTCACCCTCCCTAGGGCATCTGCCCACGTCCCTTCCTCAATCTCCTCTCCCAACTCCTCCCCCCACTTACCTTTCACCTCCACCACCGAGGTCTCCTCCTCCTCCTGCATCACCTGGTAAGATTCCGAGATCTTCCCCACTCCCACCCACCCCCCCGAGAGCACCCTGTCCTGTACTGTGTGTGGCAGCAGCCGCGGGAATTCCACCGCCTGGCAAATGCCCTTACCTGTAAATATCTGAAGGTGTTCCCTGGGGGGGAGCCCGTACTTCTCCTCCAGCTCACCCAGGCTTGCGAACTTCCCGTCCACAAACAGGTCCCCCAACCTTCGTATCCCTGCCATGTGCCACCCTGAAAACCCTCCATCTGTTCTCCCTGGGACAAACTGGTGGTTTCCCCGTGCCGCCTCAACTGCCCCCAGATTTTGAGGGCAGCCGCCACCACCGGGCTCGTGGTATACCTCCTTGGAGGGAACGGCAGTGGCGCCGTCGCTAGCGCCCCCAGACTCGTGCCCACACAAGACGCCGTCTCCAGCCTCTTCCATGCAGCCCCCTCCCCCTCCATCACCCACTTGCGCACCATTTGTCGCATTGGCGGCCCAGTAGTACCCACAGAGGTTGGGTAGCGCCAGCCTTCCCCTATCTCTACTCCGCTCCAGGAACACCCTTCTCACCCTCAGAGTCCCTCGCGCCCACACAAGTCACATTATACTCCTGTTGACCCGCCTAAAGAAGGGCTTCGGGATAAACATGGGGAGGCACTGGAACAGGAACAAAAACCTTGGGAGCACCGTCATTTTGACTGACTGCACCCTACCCACCAAGGACAGCGGCAACGCGTCCCACCTCTTGAACTCCTCCTCCATTTGCTCCACCAGCCTTGTGAAATTAAGCCTATGCAGGGCCCCCCAGCTCCTGGCCACCTGGACCCCCAAATACCTGAAACTCCTCTCCGCCCTTTTTAGTGGGAACTCGCCAATTCCCCTCTCCTGGTCCCCTGGGTGAACCACGAACAGCTCGCTCTTCCCCATGTTGAGCTTGTACCCCGACAAATCCCCGAATTCCCTAAGGATCCTCATTACCTCCGGCATTCCCCCCACCGGGTCCGCCACATACAGCACCAAGTCGCCCGCATAGAGCGACACCCTATGCTCCTCCCCACCCCGCACCAACCCCCTCCAGCTCCTCTACTCCCTCAGTGCCATAGCCAGGGGTTCAATCGCCAGGGCGAAGAGCGGGGGGGACAGGGAACACCCCTGCCTCGTCCCTCGGTGCAACCGAAAGTACTCTGACTCCTCCTGTTTGTGGCCACACTTGCCATCGGGACCGCATACAACAGCCTAACCCACCTGACAAACCCCTCCCCAAACCTCTTCAGCACCTCCCACAAGTACCCCCACTCTACCCTATCGAAAGCTTTCTCAGCGTCCATCGCCACCACTATCTCCGCCTCTCCCTCCCTCGCCGGCATCATGATAACGTTCAAAAGCCTCCGCACATTCGCGTTCAACTGTCTCCCCTTCATAAACCCCGTCTGGTCTTCATGGATGATCTGCGGCACACAATCCTCAATCCTCGTGGCTAAGACCTTCGCCAGCACCTTGGCATCTACATTTAGCAACGAAATTGGTCTGTAAGACCCACACTGCAGGGGATCCTTGTCCCACTTCAGGATCAAGGAGATCAAGGAGTGCCCGGGACATCGTCGGGGGTAAAGCCCCCCCCCCTCCCTTGCCTCATTGAAGGTCCTAACTAGCAACGGGCCCAACAGGTCCATATATTTTTTTATAGAATTCGACCGGGAAACCGTCCGTCCCCGGTGCCTTCCCCGCCTGCATGCTCCCTATCCCTTTCGCCAGCTCCTCCAGCCCAATCGGGGCCCCCAAACCCGCCACCAGTCCCTCCTCCACCTTTGGAAACCTCAATTGGTCCAGGAAGCGGCCCATCCCTCCCGCCTCCCGTGGGGGCTCGGACCGGTACAATTCCTCATAAAAGACCCTGAAGACTCCATTGATGCCAACCCCACTCCACACCACACTCCCTCCCCTGTCCTTCACTCCCCCGATTTCCCTAGCTGCGTCTCGCTTCCGAAGCTGATGTGCCAGCATCCGGCTTGCCTTTTCCCCATACTCTTAAATCGCCCTCTGGGCCTTCCTCCATTGAACCTCCGCCTTCTTGGTGGTCACCAGGTCGAATTCGGCCTGGAGGCTGCGCCTCTTCCTCAACAATCCTTCCTCAGGCACCACCGCATACCTCCTGTCTACCCTCACCATCTCCCCCACCAGCCTCTCCCTCTCCCCCCGCTCCCTCCTCTCCTTGTGGGCCCTAATGGAGATCAGCTCTCCCCTAACCACCGCCTTCAGCGCCTCCCATACCATCCCCACTTGGACCTCCCCATTATCGTTGGCCTCCAGGTACCTCTCTATACTTCCTCGGACCCGCTCGCTCAACTCCTCGTCCGCCAACAGTCCCACCTCCAGGCGCCACAACGGGCGCTGGTCACTCTCCTCCCCAGCTCCAAGTCCACCCAATGCGGGGCGTGGTCCGAAATAGCTATCGTCGAATACTCTATCCTCTACTCTCGCTATCAGCGCCCTGCTCAAAATAAAAACAGTCGATTTGGGAATAAGCCTTATGGACATGTGAGAAGAAGAATGAAAATTCCCTAGCCCCCGGCCTTGCAAATCTCCAAGGGTCCACCCCTCCCATCTGGTCCATAAAGCCCCTCCGCATTCTAGCTGCAGCCGGCTTCCTACCCGTCCTAGACGTGGAGCGATCCAGTGCCGGATCCAGCACCGTGTTAAAGTCTCCCCCCATTATCAGGCCTCCCACTTCCAAGTCTGGGATCCGACCCAACATGCGCTGCATAAAACCCGCATCGTCCCAATTCGGGGCATACACATTGACCAGTACCACCTTCTCTCCCTGCAGCTCACCACTTACCATTAGGTACCTACCGCCATTGTCTGCCACAATGCTCGACGCCTCGAACGACACCTTCTTTCCCACCAAGATCGCCACCCCTCAATTTTTGGCATCCAGCCCCGAATGAAACACCTGACCTACCCACCCTTTCCTCAATTGTACCTGGCCTGCCACCTTCAGGTGTGTCGCCTGAAGCATAACCACATCCGCCTTCAGCCCCTTCAGGTGGGCGAACACGCGGGCCCGCTTGACCGGCCCATTCAGTCCCCTTACATTCCAGGTTATCAGCCGGATCAGGGGGCTACCCGCCCCGCTCCCCTGCCGGCTAGCCATAACCCCTCCTCGGACAGCCACGCGCCCGCACCCCACGCCCGGCCCGTTCCACACGGCGGCAGTCCCCCGTCTCGACCCCCCCCCCACTAGCTCCAGCTCCCCCTTGACCATAGCAGCAGCAACTCTATACCCCCCACCGGCTAGGACCCATCCTAGCTGTTTTACTCCCCCCATTGCACTTCCGCAAGTCAGTTGACTCCTGCTGACTCCGGCCACTCCCGCCTCTCCTTCGACTCCTCCCATTGTGTGACACACCCTCCTCTTCCGTTCCCCATCCACAGGCTCTCCCCCTCCCCCTTCCATCCTAAGCGCGGGAAACAACCCTCGCTTCCCCGCCCCCTCCAGTCTTCAGCGCGGGAAAAAGCCCGCGCTTTCCACCTACCCGGCCCCGCCACCTCTGACGTAGCTCCTTTTACTGGCCCAGTCCCCTCACCCCCGACTCGGGCCTCCCCCTCCCCCGCGGGGCCCCATCTCACCACCGGCCATCCACACCTGTTCCATTTGCTTACCCCCCTCCAAGAGCCCCCCCCGACCAACCCAACCAAAACAGTGCCCAACCCGCCCAAACCACCCTCACCGACCAGAAAGAGAAAAACACAAAGAAAAAGAAACCAAGAGCAAAGGACCCCCCCTCAAAAAGTAACATATCAACCGCAGTCCCCAAACGCCCATCCCGACCCTCAATCTGTGTCCAACATCTCGGCCTGAAGAAAGGCCCACGTCTCCTCCGGAGACTCAAAATAATGGTGCCGGTCCTTGTAGGTGACCCACAGTCGCGCCGGCTGCAACATGCCAAACTTCACCCCCTTCCAGTGCAGCACCGCATTCGCTCGATTGTACCCGGCCCTCCTCTTCGCCACCTTCACACTCCAGTCCTGATATATCCGAACCTCCGCGTTCTCCCACCTGCTGCCCCTCTCCTTCTTGGCCCACCTGAGCACACACTCCCGATCAGCGAACCGATGAACCCGCACCAGCACCGCCCGCGGAGGCTCGTTAGCCTTGGGCCTCCTCGCCAGCACTCTATGGGCCCCTTCCAGCTCCAGGGGCCCCTGGAAGGACCCCACTCCCATCAGCGAGTTCAACAAGGTGACCACACGTCCGGCCCCTCCGGGAGGCCCAGAACCTGCAGATTCTTCCACCTCGACCGATTTCCATCTCCTCGAACCGCTCCTGCCACTTCTTGTGGAGCGCCTCGTGCGCCTCCACCTTTACCGTCAGGCCTAAGATCTCGTCCTCATTGTCGGAGATCTTTTGCCGGGCCTAGCGGATCGCCACCCTCTGGGCCGTCTGTGTCTCCAGCAGCTTATCAATAGAAGCCTTCATCTGCTCAAGCAGGTCCGCTGTAATCTCTCTGAAGCAGCGCTGGATACCCTCCTGTTGCTCCTGCGCCCACTGCATCCACGCTGCCTGGTCTCCGCCCGCCGCCATCTTGTTCTTCTTCCCTCGCACCTTCTTCGCGTCCACCACCACCTTTTTAATCGCCCCGATCCTGGTAAAAGCCATATACTATCGGGGAATTGTTGTAATCTCCTTCCCACACCGGGAAACGTCGAAAAAGTGCCATTGGGGGCCCTGAAAAGAGCCCCAAAGTCCGTTTTTGCGGGAGCCGCCAAATGTGCGACTTAGCTCCGCACAGCCGCAACCGGAAGTTCTCGATTCTTGGCTCTTATGCACGCATCCTCCCTCTCTTTTCCTTTGCTTCTAGCAGTGGGGGAGTGGGCAGCACGGTAGCACAGTGGTTAGGACAGTTGCTTCACAGATCCAGGGTCCCAGGTTCGATTCGCGGCTTGGGTCACTGTCTGTGCGTAGTCTGCACGTTCTCCCTGTGTCTGTGTGGGTTTCCTCCGGGTGCTCCGGTTTCCTCCCACAGTCCAAATATGTGCAGGTTAGGTGGATTAGCCATGCTAAATTGCCCTAAGTGTCCAAAAAAAGGTTGGATACATGGGGTTACGGAGTTATGGGGATAGGGTGGAGGTGTGGGCTTAGATAGGGTGCCTTTTCCAAGCGCCGGTGCAGACTCGATGGACCGAATGGCCTCCTGCACTGCAAAGTCTATGATAATTCTATGATATAATGATGTCACTGGGCTAGTAACCAAAAGGCCCTGGCTCATGGTCTGGGAACTTGGGTTCAAATCTCGCCATGTTAATAAATGAATTCTGGTCCAGATATGGAAATTATCAGTTTATTGTCATAAAAAGCCATCTGATTCACTAATGTCCTTTTGGGGAAGGAAATCTTATTACCCAGTCTGGTCTATCTGTGACTCCAGATCCATAGCAATAATTGGCTCACTCCTAACTGCCCCCTGAGAAGGCCTAGCAAACCATTCCATTTGAGGGCTATGAGGGATGGGCAACAATGTCTTGCCCACACCCCATGAAATAATAAATGAAACAAAATGAAACAGCTGCATCTTCAGCAGTTTGCATCCTACACATCTGGAATTGTCTTCCTAAATCTCTGAAGACCCGTTCATTTGGAATATTGAGACTGTATACCAGTTGTTTAACATTTTTGCTCCGTCTTCTTGCAGCCCCAGAATACATTGCACCTCGATTTTCAAAAGGGTAACCAGAATCCCTGCAGTCCAGAAGGAGACCATTCTGCCCATCGAGTCTGCACCAACCCTCTGAAAGAGCACCCTACCGAGGCCCAATCCCCCACCTGATCCCCATAATCCCACCTAGGGGAAATTTAGCCTTAGCCAATCCACCTTACCTACACATCTTTGGACTGAGGGGGGAAACCGGAGCACCCGGAGGAAACCCACGCAGACACAGGGAGAAAGTCACCCAAGATCAGAATCGAACCCGGGTCTCTGGTGCTCTGGGGCAGCAGTGCCAAACACTGTACCACCGTGCTGGAGGATTGATTATTAATTTTGCAAGTTGCCTGTCGGCCTGGTTCTATTAATCCTGTCCTATAGTTCATGTTATGGTTATTTGAAAATGCAGTGGCATTTGTCACTTTATTACTAGCAAGGGGGTGATGGCACATGCTAAATTTTTTAAAAAGGTAAATGGTTGCATGACGTGTATGTAGAAGGCCGGCTCAAGTCTCTGCTTCAAGACCGTCAAAGCAATATCAATGAGATACCAGCTGGCCTTACTTTCTGTCCATAGTATACTTAATTCCTCAGTCACTTTGACAAACGTTCAAAAGAATTCTAATCGTCATATGATTAATTTGGTAAAATCAGGAGTTAGCCTGTGTTGGAGAGGGGCCACTCTGAAAAGATCTTGCTTTGTTTGATTATTAAAAACAATGGTTAGCTCCATATACTGGGCAGGATTTATTTAATCCATTAGATTCCTCCAACAATGGTTGGAAAACAAGTGGGAAAGCCAGTATCAACTCCACTGTCTATTTCAGTCCAAACGTTGGCTGGGTCAGGTCTCCCAATCGATCATGTCTTCAGTGGGGTGGAAATCCAGCCCTAATCAAGAGGTCAGCAGCACTCTTGTACCCAGCAATGCCACTGGGAACAATGGGCTCCGCCTGGGACACACTGAGCTTTCACCAGGGATCATCGCTGAATCCCTGGAGAGAGGCAAGTGGAGCGGGATGGGTTTTGTGGGGAGGGGATCACTGGTGCGGTAGGGGAGTTGGATGGAAGAGTAAAGGGTGGCTCTCAGCAAAAAACTTGAAATTGAAATATGGAATTTTTTTTTAATGATGCCGAAATTTGGCATTCCACAATTAACAAAATTAGCTTTCCAAGGCCAATGTGGACGTTAAACCTCATTCAACAGAATGTAGGTAAAAGTTTTTGTCAGTTCGCTGATTGCTTGGGGAATTCATTCTGTGGAGACTTCAACAGTCTTTGGAGAAGCATAGCGGAACTGACAGCACCGTCTGGATATTGTACATGTGTGGACTTGCTGCCAGTTTCAGAGGAGTAACAGCAGCCAATGTTGACAGTCTTGCCATCACTACCACTGCAAAGTCAGGTTGAGTATGTTAGTGCATTGAGCTTTCAGTGTGAAGACCTGTGTCGTTAAATATCAGTTACAGTTAACAATTTTATTCAAAATCCAGCTGTTTGAGGGGAGGAAATAGACCAGTGATTGGGGCAGGGGGGTTGCCTCTTACAAAACTCAATGATTTTTAAAAATAATGTAAATTGAGGTGCAGTGCTAAAAGCATTTGTGACTTTGGATATCCAACTTCACGGTGAAGGTAAACATAGATTATGTTTGAAAGCCCTGTATGTATTTTTGTTGTTCACGGCATCACTCATTTCATAATTACCAGAAAGTATAGGACAGTCCATCTTACGGCTGGAAGCCTCCGGACATGGGTATAATCGAAGGTCAAGAAAGAGTTTGGGTGTCTGATGTCTAAACATTGTTAGTGGACCCGAAGAAGGTGCGAGTGAAGAAGAACAAACTAGAGACTTTAATTGGTGAGTGTGCTGCGAGGAAAGCGTGCTAAAGAACAATCATTGGAAGCAATGACTTATCTTTTGACCTTCATCCTTATTATTTTCACCCTTTTCCTCCACTTCTCTGTGTGTTTGCCTGTCTTGGGTATGTGGGTAGAGGGTGGGACAGTTAAAGGGGGTAGTAGGTTAGCTTGATGTTATCCACTTGCATTTACTGAATATTTTATCATTATTCTTGTTATAAACAAATAGTGATTGTGTTTCAACTTACAAACCTGGTGCCAAGGGCCAAAGAGTTTGGGAATTTTTATAAGAATTATTGGTTAATTCACTTGTGTTGTGACTCCAGGTCTGGAATTAATTGCACACTTGCCCAGGATGGCGTAACAATGCAGCCCTTCTTGTAAAGAATTATAACTCATGGAAAATATTAAATGTGTCTTTCAGCAATGAACAGCAGGCCAATTTGTTTGATACATTATGATGCTTCACTGGACTCGAAGTGTTAAAGTTTGCCATCTCTCAGCTCTCTTGGCAATTTGAAGACTAAACAATAAACACTGGGGAAATAACTGGAGAAAAATAATGCTTGTTGGCATTTGTGTCTTTTCTACGTATTGTTTTCATTTCCAGCCATGTCATTCTATTGAGATCTGTCAAAGAGCATAGTCGGTCAGTCAGTGATTAAAGTGCTGTTGGATAGTAATGCGTGAGCTAGTCTCTGAAATAAATATGCTACATGTCTGGAACACACACAGCCAAATTCTGTGAAAGATAGCTGTCATAATATACATCTATGTATACACTACGCCGCTATAACTTTGAACTTGTCAACACGCCAGGCAAAAAACTCATTGTTGCAGATGCCCTTTCCAGGTCTATCACCACACCGTGTGAACAAACTGAATTTGTCTGCCAAATCGATGCGCAGGTGTAATTGTGTGCCTCCAACCTTCTGGCCACTGATGAGAGGGTCATCCAAATTCGTGAGGAAACGGCCAAGGATCCTCTGTTACAGCGTGTGATGCAGCACCTCATGAATGGCTGGCAGAAGGGACAGTGTCCCCAGTTTTACAACGTCAAGGACGACCTGACTGTGGTGGACGGCATCCTCATGAAGCTCGATAGGATTGTGATTCCGCAGAGCATGCGAGCTATGGTGCTCGGCCAATTCCATGATGGTCACCTGGGGGTCGAGAAATGTTGACGCAGAGCTCGAGAGGCAGTCTATTGGCCAGGCATCAGCCAGGACGTTGCCAACACGGTCCTCAACTGCCCCACATGTCAGAAATTTCAGCCAGCTCAACCCAAAGAAACTCTGCAGCAACATGAGATAGTGACCTCCCCATGGTCCAAAGTCGGTGTTGACCTTTTCCACGCCAAGGGGCGTGACTATGTCCTCCTGGTCGACTACTTCTCCAATTACCCTGAAGTGGTGAAACTGTCCGACCTCACGTCGAAGGCGGTGATTAAAGCATGCAAAGAAACGTTTGCCAGGCATGGGATACCGCTCACAGTGATGAGTGACAAGGGTCCCTGTTTTTACAGCCAGGAATGGTCTGATTTTGCCCGCCTATACAACTTTCGTCGCGTAACCTCCAGCCCCCACTACCCGCAGTCAAACAGGAAGGCCGAAAAAGGGGCCCATATCGTCAAGAGATTACTATGCAAGGCTGCAGACTCAGGCTCCGACTTCAACCTGGCGCTGCTGGCATACAGAGCATCCCCGCTGTCCACTGGGTTGTCTCCCGCACAGATGCTCATGAATCGCACTCTGCGAACCACGGTTCCAGCCATCCATGTTCCAGACCTTGACCACCTCACGGTCATACAAAAGATGCAGCAGTCTCGGGCCCAACAGAAATCTGCATACGACGCTCCTGCCACGGATCTCCCAGAGCTGGTCCCAACTGATCGTGTTCGTGTGCAGTGGGTAGCTGGTCCGCCACAGCTGTGGTGGCCAAGCAAGTGGCCCCGAGATCGTTCCTCGTCCGCATGGCTGATGGTTCCTTCCTACGTCGCAACAGACAGGCGCTGCGCAGAGTTCCACGCCCACCACCTAACCATGATGTCCCGCCTCACACAATGTTTCCTCTGGACGTGCCCTATCACGAGGCCACTGATCTACCAGCAATCCTGCCGACCTCTGTGAGCACCGCATTGGCGGCAGTCCCGCCTATCCAAGTGCAGGCAGCCTCTGATCCACCCTTGAGGCGGTCAACCAGAATTCGTCGCCCGCCGCAGAGACTAAGCTTATAGACTGAACTTTTGCACAACTGTGTTACCTTATCGTTTTGACCTCTGTAAATATCGTTGTTACCGTTTCATCCGCCCTATATCTGCACGAGCGACATCTTCCTGTGTACATAAGGTTATTTTAGCACATTCTGTATATAGTCACGCAGATATACACATCCACACGCACATGCATCTTAATATTTATTATCTCAACACACAATACAAAAAAAAGGGGGGGAGATGTCATAATATACATACTGGAGTGCAGACAGGCAGTGATTGACACACACTATGATCAGTAAGCACACAGAACAGAGCAGCCAATCATCAGACAGGACACGGCCACTATAAAGCCAGGGGGCACCAGTTTTCCCGCTCTCTCGGGACCCAGCCTCTGAGACAGTCAGAGTTAGTGAGCTGGCCAGTGCAAACACCAGGTCATAGCTAGTAAGTCTGGTTAAGCTAGTATCAGGTCTCCAATCAAGTCAGCATAGGGTCAACCCACAGTTGAACATGTATAATAGTTTAGATGTTAAATAAAATTGTGTTGCATCTTATCAAGTGTTGGAGGTCTGTCTCTCGCTACACTGCATCAAATGTAGTCCACA
This sequence comes from Scyliorhinus torazame, assembly GCF_047496885.1. Classification (NCBI taxonomy): domain Eukaryota; kingdom Metazoa; phylum Chordata; class Chondrichthyes; order Carcharhiniformes; family Scyliorhinidae; genus Scyliorhinus; species Scyliorhinus torazame. Next base: position 34,700,976 of record NC_092720.1, on the reverse strand, counting down.
TCGACCCAGCCTACCCAACACATCAATAGCTGCTGGAAATGAATTTCAGTCTATATACACTGCCGAAACGTAGACGGTCTGAATGTGTAGAGAGGTTAAATGAAATATTGAGTTCAAAGCAGCCTCCGAGATACTGAAGAGAATAACCACTGGGAAATTGATATGTCTGCTCATCTGTGTGTGCGTGCAGAGGAATATGTTTTTTATCTGCACAATTGTTTGCCTTGCAAGACGGTTTGTTAGTGGATAGTGAAGTAATCAGTAATGCAGCTTCTTTACCGAATTCAGCCGTGATAAGTAGTAAGAAAAAAAAAAACTCGTAACCTCAGCAGATATATAATAGCAGACTTTGCCACCTCCAAACTTGCAATATTCTTTTGGAACAAACTCGGCTTGCTCACTCTCAACTGAGACACCTTTGTTCCCTTAGGGGCTCGATATTAATCTATGGGCAGAATCCTTGCCCCCCATATGAGATAGGAGTGGCAATGGAGGTGAGTGGGCCTGCAATTTTGCCCCGTCGGTTGGTATATCAGCACCCTCCCACCGTGAGCTATATCTGAAGTGGAAGGCCTACCTGCACACAGACATCAGGTAGCCAATTAATTGAGGTTAATTTGTTGTCAATTATCAGAGGTTAACTGGAATTTCCTCCTTGGCCTGTGAGACCATGTGGCTTTAGAAGTTGCCTTCCGGCAGTAGACTGGGGACAAGCACTCAAGGCAGGCTTTGAGGCCCTCCATGCCTACCTGGCTGTAGTTGCAGGCTGCCCTCTGCAGAGGTGGCCCTGCAGCTGTGGCCATTTATAAAAACAAAATTCTAATGCAATGCAAGTTGCTGAGAGGTCACCTCCAGGTGGAGATGCCCTCTCTCTCCATTACCTGCAATGGTAGTCTGCAGCTCCTTCTGAGCCAGAGGACCTCCAGTCTATCGGTACTTGAGCTTTGAGAGTCTGATGGCCTTTCATCCTTTATTGGGCAGTGAGTGTACCCTCTGGCCACTAAATAGTCAATCAAGTGTAAAGCAGGTTGTTCAACTCACCTTAAGCAACCCTTATCTCTTGCTGACATCAGAACCCAAATCCTGCCCCATGATTCCAATTTGAGTTACTGCCTTCAGACTTCAAATTTCGAAATGTGGTTACTCGATAGAGAAGGAGCTGTGGACAAGACCATATATTGGGTTCCATTTATATTGCTAGCAAGTTTTGATTAAAGAAGAGAATGGAGTCAAATAAAATCCAACTATAATTGTTGAAAGTGATCCTATACTGAACATTGGACTTCATGTCAGCCAATGTGTATAAAACTGACTGTGGATATTGAGAGTTTTTAAAACTCAAATGATCCTGTCCTCCAAACTGGATGAGGGTAGTAAAATGCAATAAAGCCCAGAACCTAATTGCAACCGATCGGCCTGTCTTTTGGTTAAACAGATTGCATTACTTACACTATTTCTCCAATGCAGCCAGAGGGACTATGGGTGGCAAGACTCCGTCACCAGCCCTACTCCATTGAAATCTCATGCTCCAGCCCAGGTAGTGACCTGCTCTTGAAGGTCCGCCTTGAAGTTTAATAACATGCGAAGTGGTGCTCCTCCCCGTGATGGCAGAGGTGGTGGTCCCCCTGGGCGAGGAGGTGAGAATCTACATTACAGACCAGGACCCATGGGCCGTGGTGGAGGAGGATTTAGTGCTCGTGGTGGTCCACGTGCTCGTGGTGGACCTTCTGGAGGAAATACACAGCAGAGAGCTGGTGACTGGAGATGCCCTAACCCAACTTGCGGGAATTCTAACTTTGCCTGGCGAACTGAATGTAACCAGTGTAAGGCTCCAAAACCAGATAGTCCTCTCCCACCACCATTCCCTTCTGGTGATCGTGGCAGGGGTGGCCCCATGATGAGAGGTGGCCGCCTTATGGATCGTGGTGGTTTCCGCGGTGGACGTGGTGGTGACCGGGGTGGTTTCCGTGGTGGACGTGGTGGTGACCGAGGTGGCTTTAGAGGTGGAAGAGGCATGCTTGGTGGTCCCCCCATGGGAGAGTTAATGGGCTTCCGAGGTGGCAGAGGTGGACCAGGAAAAATGGATAGGAAGGGTGACCGTCGCCAGGACCGTCGGGAGAGACCATATTGAAGTAGATGACCCATCTGGTTTTCTGTTTACTACAACAAATATTTTTTTAAAATGTTTTAAATTTGTAATTCCGTATTTATAATGTTGTTTGCAACAACATTACGGCAATATTTCGGTATTGTATTAGTTTTTCAGTGGATATAGCCGAGTCAGGAAGTAAATTTCATGTTAGGGTGACTTTTCGCTTAATTTTTACTTTTGTCAAGGTGAATGTAATGATGTGAACGAGATCCTGAAGAGCATGCAAAACAAAAATGTACAGTGCATAGCTTTTGTTCTGTTTATACTATGGTGATACTGCAATAAAAAGCTGAGTCGCAAAAAAAAAAAAAAAAAAAAAAAAAAAAAAAGAAGGTCCGCCTTGAGTGTACTTTACGGAATCTGGCTGAAGATGATAAACACAAATTTCAGCCACGAATTTGAGTTCCTTATCGGTGTGTGTTCGTTTGAAGATGGAAGAGCCATTTTAATTTTCTCACCCACGTACACTGTGACCATTTTTTCCTTCACTTCCTACACTATATTTAAATGAAGTTCAATGAACGAATGAAGAACAGCACATCGTCTGTTGCCGTGGCAGCCTTCTGATCTTGACTTCAAGTGCTTTCATTTTCCAGAGAGCTGATTCTGCTGTTGTCGTCAATAGATCCTCTAAATCCATCTTTGGTTTTCTTTCATAGTTCCATTAGCATGCCTTTCTGCCTTGCACCATCGCTCCTGCCAGCCCCGGCACAGTTGTCCCCATTTGTTTTTCCCTTCCCCGGTTTCCCTGTTTCCGTACTTGCTTAGAACCTCCTCCATCTCTAACTTTCTTCAGCTCTGATCTGAAATGCAAACATTTTTTGTTTCTGTCCTCTCGGGTGCTGCCTGCAGTACTGAGTATTTCCAACCTTTTCTTTCCTCATTTCCGATTTCCAGCATCTGCAGTAATACAACAAATGTTGTGTTTTGTCTGTGGAACCCGTGTGGTAACTTGGAGACCCTGTTAATCTTGTTACTAACTGGCAGTGGCAAGGTCAGAATAGCTCCTGTGCTAATTGTTAATAATACAACATCTCTACAGTCATCATCCTTCAAGGCTTTTCAGTTTTGGAAGATAATGCAAGATTGAGTTGTTCCATTTCTGGCCTTTTTTTCCAGTCAAAGCTGAACTTTGAATTAAAGAGTGTGTTTATTAGTTCAGTAAAACATAAGTAAACTGGAGCATAAGAACTTACTGAAAAAGCACATGATCACGGACATAGTCACTGTGAAACCCAAGCTGAAGACCATGGTGCAGGACAGCATTTTAGGTGAAAGGCTAGGAGGGAAGATTAAATAAATCCAGATTGGTAGGTGCTGCAACATTTGGTTTTTAAGAGACTTCAGATTGTTTGGTACGAAGGAATCTGATTAATCACCAAGAAATTTCTGTTGAATAAAAAATAACTGACAGAATATGAATCTGGTATTGTAGGGTATTCACAATTCCATAAATCATCTTTTTACATTGAGTTTTAAAAAATTATTATTAATTTACGGATTGTCGCTGGTTATTGCCCATCCATAGTTGCCCTTCAGAAGGTGGCGGTGAGTTGCTTTCTTGAACCGCTGCAGTCCAAGCTTTACGAGGAGCCTTCGATCATCCATCAGAGTAGACTTGACCAGAAAAGCCACTGCTGATGATGCTCTACTGCAGTACTGATAGAGCACTTGCACTGTTGGGGGTCCTGTCTTTAGGTTAGAATCATAGAATCTCTACAGTGCAGAAGGAGGTCATTTCGCCCATTGAGTCTGCACCGATGCTCCAAAAGAATACTCTACCTAGGCCCAATCCCGCGCCCTATCCTGTCATCTAACTCTGAACACAAAGGCAATTTATCATGGCCAATTCACCAAACCTGCACATCTTTGGACTGTGGGAGGTAACCGGTGCACCTGGAGGAAGCCTACGCAGACTTGGGGAGAACGTGCAAACTCCACAAGGTCAGTTACCTGGGTCGCTTATGCTGTGAGGCAGCAGTGCTAACCACTATGCCACCGTGCCGTTCCAGGTTGTGCTGTTAAACTGCAAAGTTATTTGTACGTGGGTAGATAGAAAAGATCCGATGGCATTATTTCAGAGAAGAGCAGAGGAATTATTCCCAGTGTCTTGGCCATAACACTTGATCTGTATTTGCTGATGTTGATTATCCAGTCATGATCATATCGCTGTTTGTGGGAGCTTGCTGTGCAAAAATAAGCTGCTGATTTCCCAACAGTCGCTATAGTTCAAAAGTACTTTATTGGCTGTAAGAAAACTTGTGGGAGTGAAAGTAATGCTATATAATGTTTTCCCACGGATTGGTGTTTATGAAATGATGATTAACGTGGGCAGCACAATGGTTAGCACTGCTGGTTCACAGCGTCACGGACCTGGGTTCGAATCCTGCCTTGGGTGACCTACTGTGTGGAGTTTGCATGTTCTCCTCGTATCTGCATGGGTTTCCTATGGGTGCTCCGGTTTCCTTCCACAGTCCATTGATGGGCAAGTTAGGTGCATTGGCCATGATCAATGTACGGGGTTAGGGTGGGGAGTGGGCATTGGTAGGGTTCTCTTTTGGAGGGTTAATGCAGAATCTGTGGGCTGAATGGCCTCCTTCTGCACTGTAGGGATTTTAACGTTATGACGGATTACATATTCAGTATTTTGTATTAAACTGTTTTTAAAAGTTGCTATGAAGGGTTTGAGAACCTTAATGTCAACTTAGTTATGGGGGAGGGGAAGTCACTTAAAAGAGAAAGCAAAATAAGTGCACTTCATGTCAGCTGTGTGCACACGGTAATTGATCAGCTGCTTCTTCAGTTAATAATGTAAAACTTTGACTGAAACCATGCTGCACCAGCTTCAAGAGCAACATGGGATTAATTTCTACCCAAATGTGAAGTAACTGCCAGACAGAGGATTTAGAATAACATTGGGATATCAGTCTTTGGGAATGGCAAACCCCACCGGACATTAGATTAATAAGGAATTAAACAAAAATGTGATTGGCTCCTTATGTCATTCACTGGCTGGGTAAGGGCAGTCAAGAATATTCTGCCACTGTTTCTGTTTTTGTCCCAGTGTCTACCAGTCTTTGTGCCGAAGGCATTTCTTTGAGGGGTGGATAGGCGGGTCTCTTTGTTTGTGTGGGCAGGGAAGGTGGCGAGGATAAGAAAGGCGGTGCTCCAAAGGGGATGGCAGTCGGGGGTGGGGTGGTTTGGCCCTTTCGAACTTGATACACTATTACTGGGTGTCGAATGCGTGAGAAGGCGCGGATCTGGTGTAAGGGGACAGGCTTTGTGGGTGCGGATGGCGACGGATTCCTGTAAAGGGTCTGGGCTGTGGGCACTGGCAATGGCACCATTATCGTACACCCCGGGTGTAGTGTTGGGTGTTCTGATGTACAGATGAACCAACACGGTTGTATTTGGTACAACGCTGTTTTATTTCAACTTGTTATTTACAGTTCTGTCTTGATACTCTGCACGTGGTGACTCCCTGTGTGTGATGTTAATCAGGTCCTGTCCTTGTCCTGGTCTCCAGATCTACTGGCCACCAGGTGTCGTGTTTCTTCTCTTATACTGTCTCTGTCCTTGTCTATGATTGGTTGTCGTGTTGTGTGTGCTGATTTGTCTGTTTGTGTCTATCATGATGTGTGTGTTTGAATATTATGACACCGGGGAAGTACTGTGGTGGCAGCCACGCTGAAGGTTTGTCGGCAATTCTGACCGTACTTCAAAGTTGAGGGTGGGGTCAAGGGTGAAGCCAATAAGAGGGAATCATGGGTTTGAGCCAGGGAGAATGGATGCGAAGTTCTGGGGATGGGAGGAGAAAGGGGCAAAATAAATGATGGATCTGTTTCTGGAAGGGAGACTTGCTAGTTTGGAGGAGCAGGGGCTGATGTACATGCAGGTAGTGAATTTCACAAGCAAGCCTTTCCTGAGCTTTCTGGTGGCACCATCGTCCTCATTGTTGGAGGAGATACCATTGGTGGGAGGGTGGTGGGGTCGTTTTGGCGATCTACAGCAGGATTTTGGAGGCGGACAAGGAGTCCATGAAATGGATTAAGACCGAGGTGGGAGGAAGGGTTGGGGACCTATTGAGTGAGGCATTGGCCCTTGATTCAGTTAAAATGGTATATAGGGTGTACTTAACAAAGGCAAGGATGAAGGGGTGGAGGATAGTTGCAAGTGGTGTGGGAGGGGTCCAGCCAGTCATGTCCATGTGTCTATATGTCTGCCCGAAGTTGGAGAAATATTAGGGGCCGTTTTTCAGCACCATGTCCGAGGCTCTGCATATGGAACTGGAGCCAGGCCCCTGGAGTCCATATTCAGGATGTCGGACCTGTCGTAGCTGCAGACAGGAGCGGGGCAGATATAGCTTTTGCCTCATTGATTGATTGCTCACAGATGGCTTCTGTTGGGTTCCCTTCGACTTCATTCAGTTAATTCAACCCACTATCATCTTTTATTCATATGAAAGAGATAACAACCTTGTAGTTGGGAATTAATGGCTAAAGTGCATTGAGGTTTTGTTGTCAAAGTGATGTGACATTTTAATTTAGTTTTGCATTAAGCAAACTTGTACTCCAGTCCTAGGTCCACAATATAATCAATTGGTTTCAATCTGATTAGGGCGATCCGTCCACGTGCCCTGTATCCTTTCTGTTACTTATTTTGGTGTTGGAATCCGGCAAGCCTCTGACTGTCTCTTTCTCTTCATGAGAACCACTACACCCCCAATCGTGTTTAAAATCTTGCTTTACTGTGTAATCCTCTTTACGTCATGTTATGCTGGATTCCACCATTCTGCAGACTTTGGTTTTAAACTGAAACACTCCCCGTCCATTGTGCTGTTTGAACTGGCCCAAGCACTCTCCTCGGTCTATTGTGCTATTTGGCATGGTCCAGTGTCATTTTGATGGACTTGGCTAGAAGTCAATCAACTCTTCTGAAATTCCAGGATGTAGTCAGTTCCTGATTTTGATTGGTAGAGCGCTTCAAAAGCTTCTGGAAAGAGAAGGTTATTGCCATTTTTGCATTCAATTCTGCTTAGACCTGGAAGGCAGCAAGGAGCAGATTTGGATACTGTAACAGCTAAGGCTAGCGATTTAAACATTCTCCAGCCAGGCCTGTAAAAATTTAACCTCTGGTTAAAAGTCTGCAAGCAGTCTCTGTAGCCAGGTCTGTGAAAGTCTAACCTCTGTTTGAAAGGTTGAGGAAGGCACAGTGCTGAGACCTCCCTAGATCCTTTTTCTCTCTCTTTTTACTACAATTAATCTTGATCTGCAGAAAGAGCAGATAAGAGTTCGAGCAGTGGAGTGGTCAACCCCCTTTAAAATACTGAGTAGAGAATTCTAAGATTGATTCTCAGTCTCACTGACAATCTGGTGGGGATCAGTCTGACAATCTGGTGGGGGATCAGTCAAGTGAAAGTGAAATGAAATGAAATGAAAAATCGCTTATTGTCACAAGTAGGCTTCAAATGAAGTTACTGTGAAAAGCCCCTAGTCACCACATTCCGGCGCCTGTTCGGGGAGGCTGGTACGGAAATTGAACCGTGCTGCTGGCCTGCCTTGGTCTGCTTTCAAAGCCAGCGACTTAGCCCTGTGCTAAACCAGCCCCTGAAGTTACACTCCAGAGGATGTTCTGCAGCCTGCGGGTTCTAATTGAAGGCACAGACTAGAGAGTCCGATCCACCTGGTGGATTTCAACACTTCACATCCCTAGAGGATCACCGCCTACATAGACCACAACCTCAGCAGCGAAGATACTCCTCTCTCATTCACAGTTTAATCTCCATTATTTTGATCCTTCCCTACCCCCACTGTGTGTCTGTGTTGTGTGCGTGGGTGGAGGGTGGGACGGTGTTCGGGGAATAATTAGATCAGCAGACCATTGTTCGATTGTCGCCATTTCATGTTTATCTCCCTGTTCCTGTTAGAAGTAAACTGTTATTAAGTTTTACTTTCAAATCTGGTGACTGAGTCATTGAAGGGGTCAAGTATAAAAGATCTTGGGACAATATACAAATTAATAATTAATTCAATTATGTTGATACTGTGAGGCCTGTGGGGCTGGAATTGACCATGCACTAGCCCAGCGTGTGTAACAGTATCACTGATCTCCCTATCTTCTGTGTATTTCTCGTATTGAGGAGTAGAATGCCTCAGTGTAATTTGTACTATATCCTCCCAAGTTAGAACTTTTGACCTAATGCTTCCCATTCCTTCAAGAGCAAGGAATTCCTGTCTTTTCAAATGGGGTTATCGGTGATTTTAAATCATTTGGGAATGTACTGCGGAATATTCATATGGTTTTCATGGAAAAGTAAACAGATCTCCGAACATCAGGAACAATCCCTGGTATCCGGTGATATTTAAAAATTAAAATTTTTTTTAGAGTATCCAAATTTTTTGTTCCAATTAAGGGGCAATTTAGTGTGGCCAATCCACCTACCCTGCACATCTTTAGGTTGTGGGGATGAAACCCATGCAGACATGGGGAGAATGTGCAAACACCACACGGACAGTGACCCAGGGCCAGGATTCAAACCCGGGTCCTCAGCGCCGCAGTCCCAGTGCTATCCACTGCACCACATGCCACCCTGTATCCTGTGATATTTGACTTATGGAGCTAGAATTGAGCAATGGCCTGAGCTGTAAATAAATCGCACACCGAAGTAGGCCAATCCACCTATGTCTGGGTGGGCTCGCTACAAGAACAATTCAGTTAGTCCCACCCACCTTTTTCCCCCGTAGCCCTGCATCCCCCCCCAAAATGACTCTAAAACTTCCAGTGAAAACTGAATTTAACTTGTCACTGAAGATCAGTGGCCTGCTTCGTAATCTGTACTGCCTTTATTGAGATAACAAAACCTTTGCTTTGCGATTACAGCAGCTGTGCTTGAAATAGATGCACTTTCAAAGTTTCATTATATCTATTTTAACTGTTTGTGTTTCAATCCCACATCCTGTTTTCATGAAAAGAGATTACTGCGTTTCTATGGAAAATTCAATGGCCCGAATTTTGCGCTGCTAATGATGACGCAACTGCCAGCCTTTGCTGTCATGACAGAAACCTGTGGAATCCACGTGTGCAGCCAAACGCTGAAATCCGTTTTTAAAACATTCTTCAACAGGGCATGGGTCTTGCTAGCTGGGCCAGCATTTTATTTTAATTGGCTATCCTTCAGAATCTGGTGTTGAGCAGCCACCTTGACTTGGTGCAGTTGGGGGAGGTGGTGGCATAGTGGTATTGTCACTGGACCAGTGATCCAGTGACCCAGGGTAATGTTCTGGGCACCTGGTTTGCATGTGTGGAATTTGAACTCGATACAAAATCAGGAATGAAAAGTCCAATGATGACCATATTCAATTGTCGCAAAACCCCATCTAGTTCCCGAATGTCCTTTTTAGGGAAGGAAATTTGGTGTACTGGTATGGTCTGCCCTACACGTGACTCCAGACCCACAGCAATGCGGTTGACTCTGAACTGACCTCTGAAATGGCTCAGCAAGCCACTCGGGTGTATCCAACCAGTTCCAAGGCAACAAAACAAAATGAAACGGGATGGACCATCCTAAGCACCGGAAATGGCAAAGGCAAACCAGCCCTGTTGACCCTGGCAAAGTCCTCCATCTGGGGGCTTGTACCAAATTTGGGAGAGCTGTCTCACAGCTGAGTCAAGCAACAGCCTTACTCAGTCATACTCTTGGAATCATACCTTACAGATAATGTCCAAGATACCATCCCACCATCACCATCCCTGGGTATGTCCTATCCCACCACCAGGACAGACGAGCAGAGGTGCTGTACAGTTGTGAAGGCATTGCCCGGGGAGTCCTCAACATTGACTGTGAACCCCATGACACCATCACAGACCAAGATGGCTGGGTCCTAAAGGACATTGTGCTAAATGGGATAGACTGAGAACAGATCTCCCAACTGAACTGGGCGTCCATAAAGTGCTGTGGACCATCAGCAGCATGCACTCCACCGCAATCTGTAACCTCATGGCCCGGCATACCCCATTACCATTACCATCAAGCCAGGGAAGCAACCCTGGTTCAATGAAGCGTGGAGGAGGGCATGCCAGGGGCATCACCAGGCATACTGGCGATGTTGGGATTTCTTAACACAAAGGATGGTAGAGGTTTGGAACTCTCTCAAACAGCAATTGAAGCTAGAAGGTTGTTAAATTTTTAGGCAAAGATATTAAGGGATATGGGCCACAGGCCGGTATTTGGATTTCGGCCACAAATCAGCCGCGATCTCATCAATTGGTGGGTCAGGCTCGAGGGGCTGAATGGCCTATTTTTCTTCCGATGTTCCTGTACCTAAAAATGAGGTGTCGACCTGGTGAAGCTACAACACGGGATTACTTGCGTGCCAAACAGCATAGGCAGCAAGTGATACAGAGCTAAGCAATTCCACAACCAACTGATCAGATTTATTCTCTGCAGCTGTGCCGCATCCAGTCGTGAATCGTGATGGATAATCAATAACTCATGGAAGGAGGAGGTTCCACAAATCTCCCTATCCTCAATGATGGAGGAACCCAGCATATCAGTGCAAAGGTTGAGGCTGAGGCATTCGTGTCAATCTTCAGCCTGAAGTGTGGAATGGATGATACATCTCGGCCTCCTCTGAAGGTCCCCAGCATTACTGATGTCTGTCTTCAGCCAATTCAATTCACTAGTGATGTCAAGAAATAGCTGAAGACCATGGATACTGCAAAGGCTATGGGCTCTGACAATATTCCGGCAATAGTACTGAAGACGTGCTCCAGAACTGGCTGCACCCCTAGCCAAGCTGTTCCTGTGCAGCTACAACACTGGCATTTACCCGCAACTGTGGAAAATTGCCCAGGTATGTCCTATACACAAGAAACAGGACAAATCCAATCCAGCCAATCACCTCCCTATCAGTTTACTCTACATCATCAGCAAAGGAGTCATCAATAGTGCTATCAAGTGCTGCTCAAGGACGCTCAGTTTGGATTCCGCTAGGGTCACTCAGCTCCTGAACTCATTACAGCCTTGGTTCAAACATGGATAAAAGAGCTCGACTCCAGAGGTGAGCTGAGTGACTGCCCTTGACACAAGGCAGCATTTGACCAAGTATTACATCAAGGAGCCATAGCTAAATTGGAGTCCGTGAAATCTGAGGGGAAAATCCTCTCCTGGTTGGAGTCTTAACCTGGCATCGAGGAAGATGGTTGTGCTGGTTGGAGGTCAATCATCCCAGCTCCAGGACGTCATTGCAGGAGTTTCTCTGGATAGTGTCCCAGTCCCAATCATGTTCATCAATGACTTTCCTTCCATCATAAGGTCAGAAGTGGGGATGTTTGCGGATGACTGTGCACAATGTTCAGCACCATACGTGACCCTCAGATAATGAAGCAGTCCCTGTCCAAATGCAGCAAGACCTGGACAATGGCCAGGCTTGGGCTGACAAGTAACCACACAAGTGCCAGGCAATGACCATCTCCAACAAAAGAGACGCTGACTACACCCCTTGACATTTCAGTGGTATTATCATCACTGAATCCCCCACTATCAACATCCCGGAGGTTACCATTGGCCACAAATTGAACTCGACTAGCCATATGCAAACCCCTGCGATGAACCCCTCAAAGTGAATTTCATTTTCTTGAGTGTGAGAAACCCCGCCATGTCGCTAACGCACACCCCAGGCTTCGGGGGCTCCGTGTCCCTCCACCAGGGAGGCAAAGGCCAGGACGTCGGCCTCTCTTACCCCCTGGGCTCCCGGGTCTTCTGACACACCAAAGATTGTCACCTCTGGACTCAGAACCACCCTCACTTTTGAGACCTCTAACATGACATCAGCAAAGCCTGCCAGAAACCCCTCAGCCTTTGACATGCCCAAAACATACGGACATGGTTCACAGTACCCCCTACACACGCCCACACCTATCCTCCACCTCTTCAAAAAACCTGCTCATCCGGGCCATAGTCATGTGTGCCCTCTGGACCACTTCAAACTGTATCAGGCTGAGCCTGGCACACAACGAGGACGCATTAACCATCCATTCAATTTTATGCTCCCACCAGCTGCCCCACCCTCCCTTCGCCTCAGAACTCAAATTGGGGAGGGTGGGGAGCGAGCAGCGTAAAATTATGCCCCATGAATCATACGGTGAGTAACTCCCCACCTGACTCCCCAAAGCCTGTCCACCACATACAAGACGTAAATCAGGTATGTTGGAATATTCTCCACTTGCCTGGAGGAGTACAGCTTCAACAACATTCAAGAGGCTTGGCACCATTTGGGACCAAGCAACCTGCTTGATTGGCACCCCTTCCATCACCTTCAATCTTCACTCCCTGCAGCACTGATGCAAATTGGCAGCAGTGGTTACACAATTCACTGCAGGGACTCACCAAGGCTTCTGAGGCAGCACCTTCCAAATAACCCACAACCGTTGCCCTTCTAGATAGTAAGAGCAGCAGATACATGGGAACACCACCACCTGGAGGTTCCGCTCCAAGTCGCTCACCATGGGAACACCACCACCTGGAGGTTCCGCTCCAAGTCGCTCACCATCCTGACTTGAAAATATATCGTCATTCCTTCACCGTTGCTGGGTCAAAATCCTAGAGTTCTATTCCTAACAGCACTGTGAATGTACCTACACCACATGAACTGCAGTGGTTCAAGAAGGCAGCTCACCGCCACCATGAGAGCAGTTGGGGATGGGTAATAAATACTGGCCTACATAGCAATGCCCACGTTCCGTAAATGGATAAAAACAAGTCCACTTTGTTATCGGTAGACTCGAATTCTCCTTTCTCACCCTGGATTGTCCATAAACCCTTACATAACTGAAACTTAGGCCACCTGTTCCCCAACTTTGACTTGTTCATCAACCCATCTTCACTGGCATACATTCATTTCCCTGGCCCCAGTGCTTTTGTTGTGAATTTGGGTGATGATTTTGTGGCTTCAGCCGTTTCCCACCCCCCAAAACAAATCTGAGTCCTTATTTGTATGGGAGATAACTTAACATTATTACATACCTACCTATGAGATCACAATCAAACCCCTCATGACCTGCATTAAACTCCTTCTGACCTGGATCCATGTATTTTGCATACCCATGTCATTCAGTCTTTCTGAACAGTTAAGAAGTCTTACAACACCAAGTTAAAGTCTAAGAGGTTTGTTTCAAATCACTAGCTTTCGGAGCACTGCCCCTTCCTTAGGTGAAGCCAGTCTTTCTGAAGGCAGACAAGAGTTGCCATGGGATGAGATGAGGCTTGCTTTGCTTTATTAAGCAATTTTGCTGTGATGTACAGAGCAATAGTTATGATCGGATTCAGTTAGTTCAATTGATACAATGTGTCTTTGCCTGATTGTATGGAAATAAGAAATGTCCCCCACTACTCCATTTGGTTTGTTGACTTAAACAGGCCAGTGTTTTACATTCTGACTATTTATGCCTTTTTACTCCACTTCCCCTCCTGCTCTGAAAAGATTGGTTTATAATCAGATTGTGCTTCACAGCCAATTAAGTACTTTTGTGATTGTAGTCATTGTTGTAATGTAGGAAAACTTGGACTTGTGGTGTTCGACAATCTTGTTCGACTTGAGACCCATCTCCTTAAGTTGAGAGTTGACAGCTAGTTATAATGGTACCTGTTGTTAGCTATTCATGCTTTAATAATTATGTTCAGCTAAGTGCATTGAGCTACATGCTTGTGATGTGCATTTGGTGTTCATGCTGCCCACAAACAATTCGGCATTTTCGGAATGTCCCATGCTTCTGGTAAATCCCTAAATTGGAAAAATGAAAGCTAACTTATTGATATTTACAAATTTTTTTTTCTTTATTCGTTCATGGGATGTGGGCGTCGCTGGCCGGGCCAGCATTTATTGCCCACCCCTGAGGACATTTAAGAGTGGGTTTGGAGTCATATCTCGGCCAAACCTGGAAAGGATGACCGATTCCCTTCCCTAAAGAACATTAGTTAACAGGATGTTTTTTTTTTCAACAACCGACAATGGTTCATGGTCGTCATTAGACGTTTAAGTCCAGATTTTTATTGAATTCAAATTCCACCATCTACCCTGGAGGGATTCAAATCCCCGCTGAGTATGATTGTTCCCTTGTTCTGATTGGAACGGGAATTAACCAGAATCGTTTAACAGCTCGGCCTCTGTAGTTGCTGAAGGAAAGGAGTAAGGACCCGGTATGTTAAGTGGGCCCTCTGTATGTATTACTGTAAAGCTGACTAAATGTCTCCCTGTGAACTCGCCGGACTCCCCTTGTCGTTACTACATTAACAATGAGGGGGGTTGGGGGGGGGGGGGAGGAAGCTGCAGGCCACATCCCAGAAATTTGTTTTTACGACTGTATGGACTGGGGGCACAGCCTGATTTTATTGCTGTGATGCGTTTTCCGGATCCTGTGTTGAGATGGAAGGCGAGCGCTGGGCCGAGGTTTCTGATACCGGCATGTAGAGCACATATTCTGCGTCTGTTCCGGGGCCGATGTATCCGGCAGTACTGGAAGTGGCATCGTTGAAGGTGACCTCTGATGGAGATTGCGCAATGTTTTCGTTAGTCTCTATCTGCCGTCCTGTTGCGCTGCTGGCTTGCTGCGGCAGTCGATTCACCGGGGAGGCCGTTCGTGAGTTTGCTGCCGCCCCCTTGGACTGTTGTTCGGGTTGTGAATGCGGCGCTGGTTTCGAGGGACTCTTCCGCGACGCTGGGATAGTGAGCTGTACGACAGCAATGTTCTACATAGGTACTGATGGTTGCTGCATGGCTACAAGCTTTTAGTCGAAAGACGCTGTTGAGTTGACGTATGTTTGACTGACTCTGTTTACGTTGAGTAGATAGGGCATTCCGTGTGTGAATGCTGGTCTTGTGACATTCTGCGTGGGGCTCTGTTTTATTTATGTTGTGCTTAAACTACAATACTACGGTGCAAAATTTTAGGGTGACAGTTCATTGAGCATTTTCGGTGGGTGCGTAAATCCCCCCCCCCTTTCAGTAAGCTGATGCAATGGCGGGCGTTGTATGGGCGAAGATCTTGGGCCGATGGGTTTAACCCTTCCATTTTTTACATTGGTCCTCTCCTCTGGGGTCGCCTTTCAGCGGGTTTATGGATGTTGGGTGGGGAGGGAGGTGCGTGGTGTAGTAACCTCCATGTGCCGAACGTGAGATTCATCCAGCTGGGGATGATTGTTCCCTTTTCCTGATTGGACCAAGAATTAACCAGTATTTGTATAATAGGCCGGCTTCTGTATTGGCCGAGGGAAAGGAGTAAGGACCCGGTAATGTGTAACCGGGCCCACCGTATGTTTCACTGTAAAGCTGAATAAATGTCTCCCTGTGAACTCGATGGACTCCCCTTGTCGTTACTACAGGCTGCGTTCTACTTTTCCCACCCGAGTCGGCACTTAGTCAAAAATGCGATAGTCCACCCGTTGAACAGGAAATAATTCCTCAGCACCTACTACAAAGTAAAAATAGACAGACTTGATGCAAACTACTGTATCTGAACAGAGTTTCCTTTTGGGGATTGAATGAATTCATGAGGCAATGTAAATGGGAAACCACTCCTAAAATGAATAATAAGTATGTGGCATTTTCTTTGCCCATTGTATAGCTAATGTTGCATTGGAACGCGAATATGGGCGGTATGGTGGCACAGTGGTTAGCACTGCTGCCTCAGAACCAGGGTTCTAGGTTCAATTCGACCTTGGGTGACTGTCTAGAATTTGCACACTCTCCCCATGTCTGCATGGGTTTCCTCTGGGACCTTTGGTTTCCCCTCTCAGTCCAAAGATGGCCAGGTTCGGTGGCTTGTCCATGCTAAAAATTGCCCCTTAAGTGTCCACAAGGTTAGGTGGGGTTAAGACCATAAGACATAGGAGCGGAAGTAAGGCCATTCGGCCCATCGAGTCCACTCCACCATTCAATCATGGCTGATTTCAACTCCATTTACCCGCTCTCTCTCCATAGCCCTTAATTCCTCGAGAAATCAAGAATTTATCAACTTCTGTCTTAAAGACACTCAACGTCCCGGCCTCCACCGCCCTCTGTGGCAATGAATTCCACAGACCCACCACTCTCTGGCTGAAGAAATTTCTCCTCATCTCTGTTCTAAAGTGACTCCCTTTTATTCTAAGGCTGTGCCCCCGGGTCCTAGTCTCCCCTGCTAATGGAAACAACTTCTCTACATCCACCCTATCTAAGCCATTTATTATCTTGTAAGTTTCTATTAGATCTCCCCTCAACCTCCTAAACTCCAATGAATATAATCCCAGGATCCTCAGACGTTCATCGTATGTTAGGCCTACCATTCCTGGGATCATCCGTGTGAATCTCCGCTGGACCCGCTCCAGTGCCAGTATGTCCTTCCTGAGGTGTGGGGCCCAAAATTGCGCACAGTATTCTAAATGGGGCCTAACTAATGCTTTATAAAGCTTCAGAAGTACATTCCTGCTTTTATATTCCAAGCCTCTTGAGATAAATGACAACATTGCATTTGCTTTCTTAATTACGGACTCAACCTGCAAGTTTACCTTTGGAGAATCCTGGACTAGGACTCCCAAGTGCCTTTGCACTTCAGCATTATGAATTTTGTCACCGTTTAGAAAATAGTCCATGCCTCTATTCTTTTTTCCAAAGTGCAAGACCTCGCACTTGCCCACGTTGAATTTCATCAGCCATTTCTTCGACCACTCTCTTAAACTGTCTAAATCTTTCTGCAGCCTCCCCACCTCCTCCATACTACCTGCCCCTCCACCTATCTTTGTATCATCGGCAAACTTAGCCAGAATGCCCCAGTCCCGTCATCCAGATCGTTAATATATAAAGAGAACAGCTGTGGCCCCAACACTGAACCCTGCGGGACACCACTCATCACCGGTTGCCATTCCGAAAAAGAACCTTTTATCCCAACTCTCTGCCTTCTGCCTGACAGCCAATCGTCAATCCATGTTAGTACCTTGCCTCGAATACATGGGCCCTTATTTTACTCAGCAGTCTCCCGTGAGGCACCTTACCAAAGGCCTTTTGGAAGTCAAGATAGATAACATCCATTGGCTTTCCTTGGTCTAACCTATTTGTTATCTCTTCAAAGAACTCTAACAGGTTTGTCAGGCACGACCTCCCCTTACTAAATCCATGCTGACTTGTCCTAATCCGACCCTGCACTTCCAAGAATTTAGAAATCTCATCCTTAACAATGGATTCTAGAATCTTGCCAACAACCGAGGTTAGGCTAATTGGCCTATAATTTTCCATCTTTTTCCTTGTTCCCTTCTTGAACAGGGGGTTACAACAGCGATTTTCCAATCCTCTGGGACTTTCCCTGACTCCAGTGACTTTTGAAAGATAACTAACGCCTCCACTATTTCTTCAGCTATCTCCTTTAGAACTCTAGGATGTAGCCCATCTGGGCCCGGAGATTTATCAATTTTTAGACCTCCTTAGTTTCTCTAGCACTTTCTCCTTTGTGATGGCTACCATATTCAACTCTGCCCCCTGACTCTCCTGAATTGTTGGGATATTACTCATGTCTTCTACTGTGAAGACTGACGCAAAGTACTTATTTAGTTCCTCAGCTATTTCCTTGTCTCCCATCAATAGATTACCAGCGTCATTTTGGAGCGGCCCAATGTCTACTTTTGCCTCCCGTTTGTTTTTAATGTATTTAAAGAAACTTTTACTATCATTCCTAATGTTATTGGCTAGCCTACCTTCATAATTGATCCTCTCTTTCCTTATTTCTCTCTTTGTTATCCTCTGTTTGTTTTTGTAGCCTTCCTAATCTTCTGACTTCCCACTACTCGTTGCCACATTATAGGCTTTCTCTTTTGCTTTGATGCATTCCCTAACTTCCTTTGTCAGCCATGGCTGCCTAATCCCCCCCCTCTGATAACCTTTCTTTTCTTTGGGCTAAACCTCTGTACTGTGTCCTCAATTACTCCCAGAAACTTCTGCCATTGCTGTTCTACTGCCTTTCCCACTAGGCTCTGCTCCCAGTCGATTTTCGTCAGTTCCTCCCTCATGCCCCTGTAGTTACCTTTATTTAACTGTAACACCTTTACATCTGGTTCTAACTTCTTTCTTTCAAATTGGAGATTGAATTCTACCATATTATGATCACTGCCTCCTAAGTGTTCCCTTACTTTAAGATCTTTAATCAAGTCTGGCTCATTACATAACACTAAGTCCAGAATGGCCTGTCCCCTCGTGGGCTCCATCACAAGCTGTTCCAAAAAGCCCTCCTGTAAACATTCAATGAATTCCCTTTCCTTGGGTCCACTGGCAGTATTATTTACCCAGTCCACCTGCATATTGAAGTCCCCCATGATCACTGTGACCTTGCCTTTCGGACATGCACTTTCTATTTCGTGGTGCATCTTGTGCCCCTGACCACTGTTAGGAGGCCTGTACATAACTCCCATTATGGTTTTTTTGCCTTTATGGTTCCTCAACTCTACCCACACAGACTCCACATCATCTGACCCTATGTCATTTAGTGCTATTGATTTAATTTCATTCCTAATTAACAAGGCAACCCCGCCCCCTCTGCCCACCTCTCTGTCTTTTCGATAGGTTGTGAATCCCTGGATGTTTAAATGCCAGTCCTGAACACCCTGCAACCACGTCTCTGTGATGCCTACCACATCATACCTGCCAGTCACAATCTGGGCCACAAGCTCATCTACCTTGTTCCGTACACTGCGCAAATTTAAATATAGCAACTTTAATTCTCTATTGACCGTCCCTTTTTGTTTTCTTAGTGAGGTGGACCTTGGTTTACTGAGCCTTTCCATACACTGTGTCATATTTTGTGGGATGGGGACTATCGGAACCTCTCCTGAGTTCTGTCTTTTCGTGCTTTTTTTGTATTCCTAAGCAACTACGCTTCCCACTGATTACTTCACCTCTTGGTTCCCTGACTTTCCCTTCCCCCCAATCTCTAGTTTAAAGTCCTATTGACCACCCTATTTACTCTTTTCGCCAGAACACTGTGCTTACCGTGCTTCTTGATGGTTGGGGGGCAGTTTTGTGTGGCAGGAGCGGGCTGGTGGTGATGGTTGTTTTCAGGATGTTTAGTTTGAGGTTTATGCTCTCGTATGCCTTGGTGAATGCGTTGATTTTGTAGCTCGGTCTCTTGCGTGAGTGCACACCAGCACCGTCTGCCTATTGCAGCTCGATGAGATGTTAAATGGTCTTGGCTCTAGCCTGGAGTTGTCGGAGGTTGAATCACTTCCCGTTTGTCCGGTAGGTTAGCTCAACGCCAGTGGGGAGCGTCAGGGTGATGGGCTGGAGTGTTGCCGTGAGGAAGAGCATTGGTGTGATGACTCAGCCCAGTTTGACCCCAGTTTGCGCACTTATTTGGGTCTGTGGTGGTTCCGTTGGCCAGATGGTGAAGCACCATGTGATTTGTTGTGACCTCAGCAGCAGTGTTTGCCATCTTGTATGAGCAACATCTCCTAATAAGAAAACCCCTCATCGTATGTGTAAGAATCCCAGAGTGTGGGCACCTCTGTACCTTTGTCTCTTTGCGACAAACTCAAGCGATAGAACAACTTCCAAAGGAAGCATTGAGACAAACAACGGTTATGAAAGGTATTGCAGCAATGCAGATTTGTTTAGTTTGTTTTTTGTGCTTTCATTCAGATGTGTGTGTGCTTTAACCTCCAGAATGGGAAATCTAAATGATTGTCCAAACTGTTTTAAAATGTAATAATGCTTTGATGCATAAATCTGGCACAAAGGAGCAGTGAGTTCATGGCCTATTCTGCCAGACTCCATTTATTGCTGCCTAAAATTCTATGGAGACATGATAAAGATTCCCTTCAAAGGAAGGTGGAAGACAAAATTCCTCCTTTGAGTGAAGAACTTTGATGAATAATATCCTCTTGACAAACTCCTATTCAGAAATGATGTTTCAAAGCCCTTTTCTAATTCACCTTTTCTAAGGTGAATAAAGGAACATTTCTCTTTCTGCTATTTCGCCTGAAGGATGACAAAGAATCAAAGCCTGTCAGGAAATATGTTTGATCCCAAGGGAGACAAGTGAAGAAATTGCCAAGGCTTTAGCCTAGATATTAGATTTCAGGGTTCTGTTGGGCGTTGTTATGTGCTTGTGGACTGGATAGTAACCAGTGTTGTATCCGGTTTTTAAAACGGAAGACTGAACTAGTCCAAGTAACTACAGACCAGTTAGCTTAATTGTGGTAGAAATACAAATCTCTAATTTAAGGTGATATTCTCTCTATCGATGAGTGTTGGGTTTTCGATGCAGATAAAAGGGAGAAGATTTGGGGCAAAATTTTCCCATAATTTCTCCGTTTCAGGCTCTGACTGAAACCAGTGTCTGTATCCCCAGATGCACATCCGAGTTTCCAGAGCAGATCTTCAGCCACTCCGTCAAAAAAAAAATCTGGAGGCGTGGTTTACGCTGTCTGTCTGGTGGGATGGGCCTGATGGAGATGGCGAGGTCAGCACCGAACTTTAACTCTTTCTGTCTCTCTCCCTTTCCCCCACCTCCCCCAACCACACTGATGTGCACACGAAGACAAAGCACCCCCCCCTCTAAGGTATCGGCCCCTACCAGCCGCTCTACACCACTGTGGCAGTATCACGGACCCCCCCCCCCCCCCCCCCCCCCCCCCCCAAAGGGTGTTGACGAAACTCTTGTGAGATTTGGCATAGACGGTGCATAGATTTATGAGGGGGCGAGAGACCAATTAGCTGGTGAAGTGCAAGTGCTGCGATTTATTTGAACTTTGAGGAAGCCTTTGTCAAGGTACTATACAGGTGGCTGCTAGAGAAAATTAAGGGATTTGAAAATCCAATACTCATAGCTGCTTGTGTGAGGCAAATTTTCAAGGTTTACCCCCCCCCCCCTCCCCCCAACCCCGGCTATTATCTGCAGTCTTCTGCAGAAAAGGAGGCTGAGTTGGCGTATCCATTATCAAGGAAAGTTTACATGAGGTTTATGCTGGTAGTGGATGTGTTGTGAGAAGAAACTAGATATACAGTTGCTAGATGCATTGTTTTTCTTATTAGATCTTCAAACGTTTCCTGCACTGGATTTAGATCGGAGGAGTGATATTTCTAGCGGTTGTCGCCTTAAACCCACATTTCTTCACCTGGTGGATGCCAGACTGCCTCATCTTCCTCCGACTCGTGGAAAATGATTCCCTTCTTGGCCTCGCCTCTTTGACAAGTGCCTCCAGAGAGGCTTGGGATGTGAAGGCCTGTCTTCCATTCATAGCTCCAAAATGACTACCTTGCAGTAATATGCAAAAGGAAATTCCCCCCCGCCCCACCCTTTGAGATCTGCATAGACCTCTACAGGTCCATCGGAAACAGGCAACAGGAAAGCAAGATAGCTTCCCGTTTATGATATGATCAGGTAGGAAAGCTTCCAATCAAATATTAGTAAGGCCGGGAAGCTAAAATTCCTCTGCCTGAAATCTGGGCCAGCTCTCACTCCCTCCCTGCCGAAAACCCACTGAGAGTAAATATCTACCCTGATCTGTTGTTCAAATGCTGTTAGGTCATTGTTGGCAAATGCAGTCTTGTGGCTCTTAAACTAAAATGTGTAAATGACCAGACATCATTTAATATCCGATTTGCATGTTACTTGCAGAATCCATTTTTAATGTTCAGTATGCTTAATTTAAAATGCAGCAATGGATTGTTTGAGCTCTAATGCACATATTGTGATCCTTGAACAAAAAGAGGAAAGTAATGCTTGCAAAAGGAAACACAAATTTGTATCGTAAAGCTACCACTGTTGTATATTGACCTTGGAAAGAAATGGCTTTTACACATAATATCCACCCATGTCCGAAAATAAATAAATATCCATCAATGTCCAAAGATACTCCCTCATTCTTTACAGCCAAGTTGTGAGATTTATTATAATCTTTTTATCGTCACAAGTAGGCTTACATTAACACTGATGTGGAGATGCCGGCGTTGGACTGGGGTGAGCACAGTACGAAGTCTTACAACACCAGGTTAAAGTCCAACAGGTTTGTTTCAATGTCACTAGCTTTCGGAGCGCTGCTCCTTCCTCAGGTGAATGAAGAGGTCTGTTCCAGAAACACATATATAGACAAATTCAAAGATGCCAAACAATGCTAGGAATGCGAGCATTAGCAGGTGATTAAATCTTTACAGATCCAGAGATGGGGTAACCCCAGGTTAAAGAGGTGTGAATTGTATCAAGCCAGGACAGTTGGTAGGATTTCGCAGGCCAGATGGTGGGGGATGAATGTAATGTGACATGAATCCCAGGTCCCGGTTGAGGCCGCACTCATGTGTGCGGAACTTGGCTATAAGTTTCTGCTCGGCGATTCTGCGTTGTCGCGGGTCCTGAAGGCCGCCTTGGAGAACGCTTACCCGGAGATCAGAGGCTGAATGCCCTTGACTGCTGAAGTGTTCCCCGACTGGAAGGGAACATTCCCGCCTGGTGATTGTTGCGCGATGTCCGTTCATTCGTTGTCGCAGCGTCTGCATGGTCTCGCCAATGTACCACGCTTCGGGGCATCCTTTCCTGCAGCGTATGAGGTAGACAACGTTGGCCGAGTCGCACGAGTATGTACCGCGTACCTGGTGGGTGGTGTTCTCACGTGTAATAGTGGTATCCATGTCGATGATCTGGCACGTCTTGCAGAGATTGCCATGACAGGGTTGTGTGGTGTTGTGGTCACTGTTCTGAAGACTGGGTAGTTTGCTGCAAACAATGGTTCGTTTGAGGTTGCGCGGTTGTTTGAAGGCAAGTAGTGGGGGTGTGGGGATGACCTTGGCAAGATGTTCATCGTCATTAATGACGTGTTGAAGGCTGTGAAGAAGATGACGTAGTTTCTCCGCTCCGGGGAAGTACTGGACGACGAAGGGTATTCTGTCGGTTGTGTCCCATGTTTGCCTTCTGAGGAGGTCGGTCCGGTTTTTTGCTGTGGCGCGTTGGAACTGTCGATCGATGAGTCGAGTGCCATATCCCGTTCGTACGAGGGCATCTTTCAACGTCTGTAGATGTCTGTTACGCTCCTCCTCGTCTGAGCAGATCCTGTGTATACGGAGCACGGTACATTAACACTGTAATGAAGTTAGTGAGAACTCCCTAGTCACCACATTCTGGCACCTGTTCGGGTACACAGAGGGAGAATTCAGAATGTCCAAATTACCTAACAGCAGGTCTTTCGGGACTTGTGGGAGGAAACCAGAGCACCCGGAGGAAACCCGGGCAGACACTGGGAGAATGGCAGGCTCCGCACAGACAGTGACCCAAGCCGGGAGTCGAACACGGGACCCTGGTGCTGTGAAGCAATAGTGCTAACCACTGTGCTACTGTGCTGTCCATTTACGTGGCAAATGGGAACACTGCTCAAGTGCCATCTTCAATTGAATTGTCACGGCCTTTTGAGAGGGAATAATGACTTTGAGTTGGACTGTAGAAAGTCAGTAAATTTTGAGATACATGAAATGTAGCATAGATGGGCCTGACTCCAAATTAGAGTGACCTTGAACAACACTACACATGCTCGTGATGCAATCTGAATGATACAAGCAAGCTCATTAAATGCATAATGACTTCTTAAAAATTTACATAAGTAGCAATGAACTTGAGCACTTGGGCAGTGTGCCCTATCTGCCCAGCCAGCCTTACGGATCACTTGTCACAAACATCTTCCTCACAAGGCTACACTTAATGGTAATGGTTACTTCAGATGGGGTTTGTGTCTAGTTCCCATGGAATCATTAGGATCTCCTGTCCCATTAATGTTTTATTCCTCCACTCAACATTATCAGACTCTGAACAATTCCCTTTTCATGTTTTAAGGCATCATATTCTATGAGAGAATCCGATATGGGGGAGGGCAAACTTACCAACCAACTATGCTCTGCAAAGTAGTCCTTTTGCAATGCCATCATTGAAAATGTTCTTTTTATCCATTGTGCTGATTTAGTTTAATTTTTGTTCTGCCATTTCTCTTCGTAAATAATGGATGCAATACAGAAATGAAGTTCGATCAGATTTTCCTTATTCTAAAAAAACATTCTTGCAGCTTTGCATTCTTTAGGTGATAAAATTGGTGACTCACCAAGCAATGCAAACAGCTTTTCACTTTTACTTCATTAAGATCATTTTGAAGCCTGTCGGGTTTACTGATCCATTTATGTGAAAGGAGCTTTAATTTCTATCATCGCCTCATAAGCAGAAGCTATCAATCTGGTAAACTTCTTCCATGCCCTGTCTGCCACTTTGCCATCCTTCCTGGAGGAGGGTGCCCAGAATAGTCACATTGATATTGAACTCCTAGGGAGCACGGTGCAGAGATTTGGTTAAAACCCTAATTCAATCCTGACTCTGACTCATGTGGATTCAGGTTGATAGTGTGGAATTGTGTAACCTTTGGTTGGGTAATGTAACCATTGGATTGGATTTGTTTATTGTCACGTGTACCGAGGTACAGTGAAAAGTATTTTTCTGTGTGCAGCTCAAACAGATCATTAAGTACATGAAAAGAAACAAAAATACATAATAGGGCAACAAAGGTAAACAATGTAAATACATAGACACCGGCATCGGGTGAAGCATACAGGAGTGCAGTATTAATCAGGCCAGTCCATAAGAGGGTTGTTTAGGAGTCTGGTAACAGCGGGGAAGAAGCTGTTTTTGAATCTGTTCATGCGTGTTCTCAAGACTTTTGTATCTCCTGCCCGATGGAAGAAGTTGAAGGAGTGAATAAGCCGGCTGGGAGGGGTCATTGATTATGCTGTCCGCTTGCCCAAGGCAACGGGAGGTGTAGTTCGAGTCAATGAATGATAATCTCAGTAGTGTCCCTTTGTTATTGAACTTCATACCATTGTTCCCAACCAGATATGTCACGCATGTTATTTTTTTTTAAAACGCATTTTATTACAAACTTGTATCAAAGTACGTTACAGCAAATAAACGCCCCGGGAAACATACTTCCCAATAATCAGCTATACAGTTTGTACACATTTTTCTCCTTTTTTCACGATGAACAGCTCCTCAAATATGATCGCAAACATCCCCTGCCTTTTCTCAAAACCCCTGCTGAGCCCCTTAACTCATACTTTATCTTCTATAACCGCAGGAAGTCATACAGGTCACCCAACCATGCTGCTACCCCCGGTGGCAATGCCGACCGCCACTCCAGCAAAATACGTCGCCGTGCAATCAGAGAGGTGAAGGCAACATGCATGTTTATTTTACAGCCGCATGAATTTGTCAATTAAAAATTTAAGGGTTTGTGTATCCGAGTCCTTGGTCCGTCGCCTTATTATTTTTTTTCAAAATTTAGAGTACCCAATTATTTTTTGTTCCAATTAAGGGGCAATTTAATGTGGCCAATCAACCTAACCTGCACATCTTTGGGTTGTGGGAGTGAAACCCACGCAGACATGGGGAGAATGTGCAAACTCCACATGGACAGTGACCCAGGGCTGGGATTCGAACCCGGGTCCTCAGCGCCGCAGTCCCAGTGCTATCCACTGTGCCACATGCCGCCCTGTCTCCCTATAATCTTGTACTCATTATGATATTTTGCTATTTGGTGAATTTTACTTTCCTTATCCTTCTTCCCAAAACCTAATGCTTCACATTGTATCCAATTTCATCTAACCTCTGTTTTTTTTCTGCCTAATGTTTTTGAAAACTCACCACTATTCTTAGAATTCCCCCTATACCAAAAAGGGCCGACATTCTAAATGGTGATCAGGGATTCTCCCTGACTCTGATGCAAGCTTCAGTGGGTGGTATTCAGGTCAAACTATGTTTTCAAGTTATCTCCCGGTATCACCCATACCTTCACCGAAGATTTCATCTACTTACCACTTAGTAGCATCGATCCTGGGTCCCGCATTGCTAAGTAAGTAAAGTAGACTTTAGAATAACCACTATTTCAGGTTAAATTGAGTTATTTTATTATTATATTTTTTCTTTTAAAAGCTGCAAATACTTTCTTTACAGAAAGGAAAAAGATCTTGCTTCTGGATCCTTCTGGTTGGTTGAACGGACCTTCAGGTCCACCTTGACAATCTATCTTCTTTAAAGTCTGGTCTTCTTTAGATGTATTCGCCGATGAGCTCGGTTGCTGTGTCCTATCTTTCCCATGTACCGAGCTATGAGAGCTGGCTCTGCTGGCTATCTCTGAGCTGACTCTGCCTACTCTTTAAATTCTAGTCTTCCTTAGATGTTTTAGCTCGGCTGCTTTGCCCTGTACCTTTCCCATGGCCGAGCTGACTGTAATCTGACTCTGCTTCTCCGCTTCTCTGAGTTCTGGTTCTGGCTGTGTCCCCTTTCTTCGGGTTTATATATTTTTCTAACAGTTATTGAGTTTTTATGACTTTATTGTAAAGTAACTCTTGATTTGATTGTAAAAAGTATCTTTGATCTAAACATTCTAATCCAACTAAGTACTCATTTTGACATGACTTCACCTCACAGATCTGATTACATTGTGTCCTTTGTGATGTTCAAAAATGCTTTGGTTTCAATAGAGGTGTGAATTTTAATTCTTATCATT
This sequence comes from Scyliorhinus torazame, assembly GCF_047496885.1. NCBI lineage: Eukaryota > Metazoa > Chordata > Chondrichthyes > Carcharhiniformes > Scyliorhinidae > Scyliorhinus > Scyliorhinus torazame. The sequence goes on along the minus strand of NC_092720.1, from coordinate 34,674,280 downwards.
TCTATAGTTTTATTTTCCAATTGTGTCCTCCGCTCATAATTTTGACTTTTATTTTGACTTTGAATTATGTTTCTCGTAGACTGATAGTCTCCAGTTTTCTTTAATTTACCTGGTATTAGCAAATTTTCACACCTAGAATCGTCACCAAATTTAACTGAACCGCATCCATTCTTTTCCAGCTGTTCACTAAGATAGTTACTTTCAATGAAGGTGTGAGCAATTGTTTTTGGCTTCATTCAAAATCTTGTTTGTCTTGTTTGCTAAGCCTGCTTGACCAAGGATATCTGCATTTTTACAATCCTTCCCTGGCAGCTGCTGTCAACCCTTTGTGGGATCTTTCCCTGTATCCTCTCATGTTTCTCTCAGACCAGATATTGCCAGACTTCCATGTTTCAAATGACACATCTTTCCATATTTTCAATAACACTAACCAACGGACATTGCTGTGCCCACATGAAGTCACTGACCGTCCTCTTCAGAGTTTACTATTCCCTGGTTTGTGATCTGGAATTTTGACATTGGTGTGTCCCAGAGCGAAGTGTATTTATGTGTCGGTGAGAGCAACGGCTTATTTTTGCCTTGTTAATATACCGGATGTGGGTGTCACTGGTGCAATCAACATTTATTGCCCATCATCAGCTGTCCTTTTTGGAGTCACTGTTTCTGTGCCAAAGTTACTCCCACAGTAGTGAGAGATTGGGAATTTTGACCGAGCTATGTATATTTCCAAGTTGGGATGGATTGTGACTTCTTCCAGGTGATCCTGTTTCCATGGTTGATTTAGGTTGCATGTTTAGACGATGCTGTCAAAGAAGCCTTTCGGGATGTTGCTGTTCTGCCTCTTGTCGATGGTACACATGGCAACTATGGTGGCCTGGTGACGGTGGGAATAAGGTTTTAAGTTGTTGGATGGGGTGCCAGTCAATCATACTACTATGTTTGTGGTGATATGCCTGTAAGCAATACCATAGATGGTTGGTGTGCGATCTTCAACTAGTAGGTGGCAGTGCAACCACACCATGTGGCCTCCAGACTGTGGTCATATGACTATGGACTCCCATATAAATGGAGACACATCCAGCCATCATCAGAAGGTGGTTGCAGGAGATGGTAATAAGACACGCACAGGTGAATGTTGGGAGCTAGGTGTAGTTCCAGAGGAATATAAAGAGACTCCATGATAACATGCTCCGTAACAGATTGCTATCTTACCACACAAGACTCAATAAAGATCCTGGTTTGAATAAGTCAAAGTTTTTGATGGATTCCTTTGCAAGACCAAACACACCAGTGTTGAGCTTTTTGAGTTGTTGGAGCAGCACTCATTCACGTAGTGGAGGGTATTCCATTATAACCCTGTTGATTTGTGCCTTGCAAGTTGGTGGACAAGCTTTCGGGAATCGGGGGTGAGGTACTTGCCACTTGGTCAGATTTTCATTTATACTGTGCACCATAAACCTCTTGGGTGGCATCTTGTTAAATGCTTGTTGAAAATCCGTATATACAGCATCTGCGTTTTTCCTTTGGCAGGATTTAAAAATTCGTGGAGCATCACTTGCCTTTTACAGATCCATGTTGCGTCCCCTTAATTAACCACCTAAAATAACTAATGGTAAATAACGTGTGTGGATTTGGTTTGTATATCGCCTTGCACTAGATCTCCATTGCTGCCTGTTGTTTCTGAGATGACTTGCGACAATAGGATTTTCATGGAGGTTCTACTGCTCTTCTGCTGTTATCCTGAACAGAAACCCCAGAGAAGCTGCTTCTACACCCAAGATTATAAGTGAGAAACAGGAATGTTTTCCATGGAAATTTTATCCTTTTCTACTCCCAAGAGTAACCATTGAATGTTTTTAAAACTCTTATTTTGTGTTTAAGGACTTTCAAGGCGCAAAAAATGGTGCCATGGCTGCTGTAGCTTTGGCATTATGGGTGTTATTTAGGTTCCAAAATAGTGCTCGCGTTCACTTCTTGTGCCATCTTGGTCAGAAAATTAGCATGGACTGTGTGCACACCACCTGGTCCGGGAACGTTTCTGCTACCTCCCCTCAGCCTGGAGCAGGATGTGCATCATGTGTGGATCCACAAAGGGGGATGCTCACAGAACCCTGCCTCTTGGAACCAAAAGTGCTGCCTCTGGGCAGAGCAAGGACAGCATTGCAAGCAACTGCAAAGGTGACCGTGGCCCTGAATTCCTAGAACAGTTGCGTCTCCCAGTCTGCCGCTGTGTTACAGCAGTGACTGTTCCTTTATGCCAGGAGGTGGGTCATAATTGTGTTTCCTCTCTGAACAGAGGTAAGCAGCTGAAGTGTGCATGTAGTTGTGCCAGGATAACAGACTTTCTCATGGTGCAGGGCGTCATCGATTGAAACACGTGGCTCTGTGGGTACCGCGTCTCAATGCGAGAATTACCAGTCACTCAGTGTGTGGTTAGTGTCTGACCACATTCTGCATAGTACACTGGTGAATGTTTGCTTTTCTGCAGCAATCATGATGCATTTATTCTGTGCCAGTCCACTCTTCCCTCAATCTTTCAGCCACAAAGTCAAACCAGAGGGATGCTGGACAACAAGCTGCTCCACACATTGTTCATGACTCCCCTCCACAACTCAGCATCCATATGCTGAAAGATATACATCCACATCAAGCAGAGATCGGAATGCTGAAGTATTGGTTTTGTTGCCTCTCCTGCTCGAGAGGACTCCTTCAGTATATCTATACACTTAAAAAAACTTCTATTCCTGGCTAGTTTGCTTTCATCTTCCATTTTTCCCTCTATATCTATATCAATTGTTTGGTTGCTTGCTTCTAAAGCACTCCCAATCCTCCTCATATTTCTACTATTTTTTTGCAACGTTCTCTTAATCTAATACTAGCCGTAGTTTGTTTAGTAATCCATTGATGGATCTTTCATGCTGATTTTATTTTAATGGAATATACTTCAAACTTTCTGAATTCTTTCCTTTAAATGTTTACCAGTGTGCATTCCTTGCCATACATTTTTAGCCTAACTATTCAATAATCCGTTGCTATCTCTCTCTACATGCCTAGGTGACATAGTGTAAATTAGATTCTTGTAAGTGATTGGAATATGTCACTTTCAACCGTAGCATGGAATTTAGTTGTATTATGATCACTCTTTCCCAGTGGAATTTTTCCAGCATTTTCTGTTTTTATTCCATTCTATCTTTGCCAAGTTAATTGGTCCATTTTATATGAGGATTAAAGTCCTCCACGTTTATTACATTGCCTTTGTTATAAATGTCAACGATTTCTTGTGTAATGCTCTGTCCAATGGTATAACCACTGCTGGGGGCTTATAAATTCCAGCAACCAACATTTTCTTGTTATTCCTCATCTACTTTCCTTCCTGATCACCTTGAGGCAAGATCCTTTCTCACTAACGTCCTTGCGTCATACTTCATTATAAGGGCCACTCCTCCCCCTTTTCTGTCATTTAAAAATATTTTGTACCCTGGATTACCAACCTTGGTCACCTTGTAAAGATAGGGTTGGGGGGGGGGGGGGTGATGGTTTCTGTCCCATTTTCGGGGGAAGGGATTGGCGGTGGGGGTGAAACTGCTAGGTCACCCATGACTTGCACCTGGTGAATAGAACCTTCTGCAGGTGCACAGGTGAGTACAACCCCCCAAGGGTGAAGAGAATCATGCCCGGGCACCGTTCTGTGTCCATGGGAGGGGTGCTGCTCCGAGAGGATTCCAGGGGTGGGGGGGGGCTCTATTTTTTACTTTTTAAAATCAGGGCACCCTTTTAAAAATGGCTTCTATAAACTTCACTTTTTAGAAGTGCCTGAAACAACAGCGGAGGAAGCCGCCCGAGCATCAGCGGCTTCCATCCCGTTTCTCGTGCCCGTTGAAAATTCCGGCCCATGGCTCTGCAATTGTGATGAGATCTAAACTGCTTCTCTTTTTCTGCCAATCGATCATCTTTCTTATTACAGATGCTTCATGCATTTAGATAAAGAGCCTTTCGTTATTTTTATTTTACAACCATGCTTTGCGTGAACCTTTTGCTACTACACTATGACCGTCAAATTATTTGTCCCTTCCTGTCCCACTCTGCTTGTCTTTTACCCACAGCATGGTCTTGGCAGTAGATGGAAGGCTGTTGATTATTTCAAAACAAAAGGACACTGCAAAGTGGATGACAGCAATAACCATTGGTATAATCTGGATTGGTGGAGAGCAGCTGTTTTAAAGGTTTGATTCTGTTTGACCACTGCTAGAAGCACAGGAGACCATTTGGTCCATTGTCCCTCTGGTGGCTCGTTGAAAAACCTATCCATTTAGTTCTACTCGCCTCCTGTTTTTTGAAAAATGTCCTCCAGCATTCATCTAATTCTCTGATGAAAATTCCTACTGAGTTTACTTGCACCACTTTTTATAAAAATGGTACATTCGCGATCACGGCAACTTGGTGTATAAAGGAAACCTTCCCTCACGTCACCCCTGACACCAGTCTGTGTCCATTTGTTACGGACCTTTTTGCTGCTGGAAGGCTTTTTTCTTCAAAGAAGAAGTCTTGCAACACCAGGTTGAAGTCCAACAAGGTTTGTTTGGAATCACTAGCTTTCAGAGCGTAGGTGACTCACCTGGTGAAGGAGCTGCACTCCGAAAGCTAGTGATTCCAAACAAACCTGTTGGACTTCAACCTGGTGTTGTAAGACTTCTTACTGTGCCCACCCCAGTCCAGCGGCGGCATCTCCACATAATTTCTCTTTAAAGACTCTGCAATAGTTTATCATTTTAAACAACTCCACTAAATCTCATCTTTACCTTCTGCACTCTAAGCATAACAACACCAGTTTCTCCGGTCTTTAAACCTAACTGTTAATCCCTTATCCCAATATTAAAAAATATTGCATATTATCACATGCAGTAAAAATTCCTGCAAAAATCAGAAGCTAGAATTGGAGCCAAAAGTTAATTGCACCCTACAGTCAAGACATAGGAGGGCAAAGTTTCATCGTGCTCTGCTCCCTATTTTCTGCTGATTGTGAAGTTTGCATGGAGACTGCAGTCAGTATTGGAGCTGCTGCCTACCCAAACTGTTCCATTTCCTTTGACCACCTTTTGTTTAAATGGGTGGACATTTTAAAGATGCTTCCGTCTTGCGAGTTGCTGCAGAACTGTTGCTAACTGGGTACTGGTGAAGTAGCACTGAGGATATTCTTCAGATCTAACTCCGCGATTCCTAAGTTAAGGCTATGCTATAAACTAAAATGTTAATTTATTAGCAAATTCCACTGAAGGCTGCTGTCAGTAGTGGGAAGGATTGGCGAAGAGGGTCGTGAATTAACGTGCTAATAGCAAGGTCTTTAAGTATTCGGAGTCTGGAAACCACTGGGGATCGAATACAGTAATGTGAAAGGTGCGTCAGGGTAGATCCTGGTGGCCTTCGCGGATAAGGTTTCAAGTTGCTACTTTGTTTCAGTCTTCATTATTAAAATGATGCTGAATTCCGAATAGCACTTCATGGAGTTTGGGCTAAAATTGAGAATTTCAAAGTGATTATATAATCTTGGTCAGAAGAAATGATTTTGAAAGCAGATTGTGTTGCCGGCCCCGACTCCATTCACCTGAAAGTGTGAAAAGAGACCGGGGCTGTGTTTTGTGAGCCATTTCCTCTTGACGTTATCAGATCTCTGTGAAGCTGTGCAGAATTTATATTAAAGAAAAATAATTCGTATTACGGAAATAACAAAGCCGCGTATTTGATATTTGCTCGGAAAGTGTATTGATGATGTCCTATACAACTAGATTGTTGGAGAAAGGGTGATTGGGGAACTTCAGCATGACTTCTGGCAAAGAAGGTTCTATTTCCTGCCTGTTGTTTAGGAATGTCAGATGCTGGGTTGGTGATTTTCAAAATACTATTGGCACAAAAGGTTAGGAAATAAATTGGAGCCCTATTTGTCACAAGACAAATTTTGGCTTGTGTAAGTAACTACTTCCATCCTCCTAGACTGAGGATAGTTATTAATGGTGGTAGTAGTGCTGGGTGCAAGCTAGTCACTAGTGGAATCCCACAGGAATTGTTGTTGCAGCCGTTGCAGTTGTTACGGACAGGAGGAGGATTCATTTAAACTGCCCTGATCACATCCAGAAACAGAAAGGTGATTTTGATTTTTGTCCTTCATAAGTGGTGGTATATTTTCTCCAACCTTTCAGTTTGGAGTGATCTGATCCTCTATTAATAATCCCATGGTAAAATCGAGATCAGGTAAAATAAGAGGATTGACTTATTTTACACTCAAAATGCAGGATGTTTTTTTTTTTTGTTGCAACATCTGCCCCTTTTGCATTCAGACTATAAAAGAGGCATAAGCAAAAGAAAGAGGTACAGGGAAAGACCACAGTAAAAATAAGAGAGATGGTTTCATGCGAGTCCAGCATCAAAAATCCAATCTGTATTCCTTCAGAGGTTTGTAAGGTGATCTGCTTTTCCAGAAGCAAGGACCTCCAATGGAAGAAGGCACGTAGAGGAGATAAATAAGTCTTAAAGACACAGACAGGAGTTCCAGGAATTCTAATAGCACACAATGCATATGAGGGCCAGACAATTTACATAGGCAGAGCTCTTTCTGCTGCTACCTGTTCGGTGGTAAAATGGTTGATTGCCATGGCAATAATGCAGGTTCTAGCAATACCTTCCACTTCTCCTGGGTGTTGGACAAAGGATGTTTTTTTCCAGGTCTAGAATCTTGAGAGTTTTAATGGAGGAGTCAGGGTCAGTTTTGCCCTTGTAGATATACCAACGGCATTGGCTGGAGCTCTGCCATAGAAATGAGAAGGGTGTTGGTGCATTTCTTTAGAATTTGATTTTCTACAGCATTACGCATCTTTAAAGATAACTAGGTCCCCTGCTGGTTTCCTGAAGGCTAGAAATTTCTCTGGTATGAGACATGATAGTCAGGCATGTCAGGGTCCATTTCTAAAGTGAAATAATTTTACAAATTATTCTTGTTGACATTTTCCTTCCTGTCCTCTGGATGGGACACTGTTCACCTTTGTCAATTATCTGGTTGAAGACTCAAGGGGAACCTTTGGCAAGTATAATGCAATGATAGGTGTGACGAGAGATTAGGCCTCTGCAGATTATTTTAATATTGATAAATATAACTCTATGGACTTGGATAGAGGTAACACTCCATGTATATGTTGTGATTTTATGGGTATATACCTTTAAGGAAGTATATTTAAAAATGCTTGTCGTTACACACCTCGACAGGATGGATCACTCCCATGACTTGTATTCGGTCAGAAAGTAGGAGTAAGATGTGTACATAATCTCCCGGTTAACTCTTATCTGCATATATTCTCAGCTTCAAATAATGAACCTGATGTGTTGGGTGTTCCGATACACAAACGAACCAACACGGTTGTGGATGGTACAACTCTGTTTTATTATTCTGTACAATAATAACTATTAACTTCTGGCCGTGGTTCGTACTTCACCAGCTAACCTGTGGACCCAGCCCTAGCATTATCTTTGTGAGGCACTCAGCACATGGTGTATGTCTGAGTGGCATGCTGTGAGCTCTGTGCTCTGAGCTATCTCCTGGTAGAATGAGCGGGATCTGTGGTGTTCCCTGTTTAATAGTGCGTGTGCTCTCACTGGTGATTGGCTGCGATGTTGTGTGTGTGTTGGTTGGTCCATCTACCTGTCCATCAGTGTGTGTGTGATTGCACCATGATATGTTAATATGGATATCATGACATCCCCCCTTTTCACAAAGATATGTGCCTACATGGTAATAAATATTGGTGTGTACTGAGTGCATCTGAGTATGTGTGTGCAATATTTACAACATGTACATGAGGCTAAACTGTATACATAGGAAGGTGTCGGGTGCAACAGAGCAACGAGGTTGTACCACAAACAAAAAAAGTGCAATCATCAAATATCAAAAGAGAACTCCTGGAACAACAAGAAAGAAACAGGTTAACATTATTGCACAACAAGTTAGAGAGTCCAATGTGCAAACAGGCTCATAAGTTCAGTCTATTAGGTGGGCGATGAATTCGGGTTGACCGTTAGGGTGGCACACCATTCATCGCCCGGATTAATGCTGTGCACTGGAATCGGCTGGTTCGTCCTACTTGGGGACATCCGATTCCTGTCTATTACCGCAACGCGGAAGGGTTCCCGGTCGTCGGTATCACCGGTCTACACGTCGTCAGGGTATGACTCGGTGTATGGGGGCTGAATGGCCCGCACGTCCCTGCGAGGCTGGCGGAATTGCAGAGAGTTGGCAGGTTGAGCTGCTCGACAGCGGGCAGCGTAGTGGCCCATCCTGCCGCAGCGGAGGCATTGTCGCGTTTTGGCTGGACATTGCCGCTTTAAGTGTGCGGATCCACTGTTGCCGCACGTCGTGACGTCATGGCGTTCGTTGCGCCTCCGCGCATGCACGTGCATTCCTGCATAGAGCGTGCCTACGCATCACGTCCCTCTGCGTCGCCATCCCCTCTTTTGGTGCGTACAAGCGCGTGAGCCCTCGAAAAGCGCACAAAATGGCCGCCCTCGTCCGGGCCGCGGGCCGTGAGGAACTCTATCGACTGGACCCGCTCGGCCTCGTAGGACCCCTGCCGTGCTGATTTGGCCGCCTGGAATTGGGAGTACCGGCTGGTCGCGTTTTCGTGGAGGATGCAGGTTTCGATGACGGTGGCTAGGGTGAGGCATTTTATTTTGAGGAGCTGCTGGCGTAGGGTGTCTGAGGTGACCCCAAAAACTATCTGATCCGGAATAATGGAGTCGGAGGTGGCCTAATAGCCGCATGACTGCGCGAGGATACGGAGGTGTGTCAAATAAGATTGAAAAGGCTCATCCTTACCCTGCAGGCGCTGCTGGAAGAGGTACCTCTCGAAGCTCTCATTAACTTCCACACTGAAGTGTTCCTCAAATTTTAGAAGGACTGTCTTGTACTTCGTCTTGTCCTCGCCTTCCGCGAATGTCAGGGAGTTGTAGATGTGGATGGCGTGTTGCCCTGCCGTGGAGAGGGGGAGGGCGATCTTCCTGGTGTCCGATGCATTCTCCCTGTCTGTGGCTTCTAGGAAGAGCTGGAAGCGCTGTTTAAACAGCTTCCAGTTGACGCTGAGATTTCCAGCGATTTGGAGCGGCTGCGGCGGGCTGATGGTGTCCATGGCACAGGATGGCGGATCTCTGAAGAGGTGCAGGTAGGTCTCAGTCGCTGGCGAGTTTCCAGACCTGGTATCATGTCGTGTTGGGTGTTCCGATACACAAACGAACCAACACGGTTGTAGATGGTACAACTCTGTTTTATTATTCTGTACGATAATAACTATTAACTTCTGGCTGTGGTTCGTACTTCACCAGCTAACCTGTGGACCCAGCCCTAGCATTATCTTTGTGAGGCACTCAGCACATGGTGTATGTCTGAGTGGCACGCTGTGAGCTCTGTGCTCTGAACTATCTTCTGGCAGAATGAGCGGGAACTGTGGTGTTCCCTGTTTTATAGTGCGTGTGCTCTCACTGATGATTGGCTGTGATGTGTGTGTGTGTTGGTTGGTCCATCTACCTGTCCATCAGTGTGTGTGCGTGATTGCACCATGATATGTTAATGTGGATATCATGACAGAACCTTCATTATTACACCAGTTCTGGTGTATGGTGCGTTTTTGTCGAGAAGAGACGAATGTAACAATATGCACCAATACAGGGTTGCATGGATCAAAGTTCTGATACATACGATGAGTGCAAATTCACTAAGTATTCAGAAGTAAGCTGACCAGGTTCTTGAATATGGATAATGTAACAACACATAAAAGCTAAGTGTGAAGTGCACCACCTCCTAAAACTTAATTGAAGACCTTTTAGAGGTTGGAGACAACTTGCGCAGAACATCACCTTCTTTAATATGTTCCAGAGATTGTATAGATGTTCGTAATTGTGTGACGATTGCACCTTAGTACAGGTTCCATGGACTAATCTGTCTTTTCCTGATATTATTTCCATATGTACCTTTTTTTTTCTTGTGGCATTTACACTGAACATTCAGTAGTGAAGATGGGCATTGTCACATTTCTTTCATATGGACAAAACTGCAGAAGTTAGGGGATTGAATCGTGACCTGCAACAAATTCTGCTTCATACAGGGGATTTCCACTTTCCTTATTCTCGGTTTGTGCTATGATCATCTTCCCTTAACAGTTAAGGCGTTTGAAGGCTACAAAGCAAACAAGCCCTCCAGTGGCGGCTATTTGTAGAAATAGATACCAATGGACAGTCAAACTGCAACATGCTCAATCAAATTTGTAAATTATAAAGTTGAATGTGTTTTGGCTGCTGCTTTAGCTTGACTCGGACTATGGGCCTGCAAAGCATGGGAGCGTGCAAAGAAAATGTTCGCTTCATAAATGTACATTTGCAAGGACTCCGAAATTTTCACTTGGTTTGTGGTTAAAACTCAGAAGCTATTATGACCGAATCCTGGCTAATATTGCAAGTGCAATACTCTTCCAGTGGATTCCAGCTGTTTAAGATAACAAACTCCACAAAGTTATTTGTTTGCAGCTAACTTTAAGAATGTTGACTGTAGTTAATTTTCTAAGAAGACTCGTTCTTGCGTTACTCACCCTTTTTTTTGAGATGCATGGTATATTTTAAACTACTCATTCATGGGAGGTACCCTGCACTGGCTAGGCCAGCATTTATTGCCCCTTCCTAATTGCCCTTGAGGTGGCGGTGGGCTGCCATCTTGAACACTGCAGTTCATTAATTGTTTGTTATATTGAAATTCTCTTGCTCTTCCCTTTCACCTGCCTGAGGCCAGCTTCAATCCCAATTGCCTTGTCTGTGTGTTGCACTTCAGAATTTGAGACCTTTGGGCATGTTACACATTAACTTGCTTGGGAGCACAGTCACACGAGTATCAAAGGTCAACCAGTTCAGGCTACACTGAGGAACTCTGGATTTTTGTTCTGCACGTGATTGGATTTTGTGCCTGGTATACTCTCTTAAAGCTTACTTGCTGGCAGGCTACATAACTCCCAGTATTACTGCAACCCTGCAAGGTTCAGGAGGTAATAATTTTAATTGAAAGACTGGCTCGACCATCGTTTTACGTTTAACCCATGTGATAAAATTCATTGTGAGAAAATAATATATGGTGGTACTCATTTTGGGGGAACAATTAATTGAATGCAGAAATTGAAGTGTGTTATAATGGTCTTTAGTTTGAGCACCCAAAAATTGTGAGGATAAAATTAAATTGAGCTAAATACGAGACTGTAAGTTTGTAAAAAATATTTTCTGTAATGTAACTTGATAGGTACAAGGTCACAACATTTTTACGTTTTTGAAGCACTTGTATATCAAGATAAATAAATATTAAATGTGTCATACCAGTATTATGACCTCACTCATTTGGGCGGATTTTCTGAAAATAACTTGTTTTTAAAAAAATAAAAAATAAAATCAAATATTTTTTTTAAATGTTAGGTTCAAGGAAAAACAGGTAGTTTTTAGGGAATTAGATATGTATTTGTAAACCATAGAAATAAGGTGTACCTTTAAGTAAGTTTAATTTAATGATTTGGTGACTGGCAGGGTAAAACGTAAAGTTAGAATCATGTTGGACAAAGCCATGTGTGGGGGCTGGTTAAGTGCCAACTGGGTTCCTATTGTGTTTGGAGAGGGTTATAGTATGAAGATGAAATAGGCCAGCAGAGGTATGTGGGTGTTGCTTAGCAACTGAGGCCTTCTAAGGTAGAGAAGCTTTTAAGTTTTAGCTTTGTTAAATTGATTGCAATTGGAGATAGGTAGTGAGAGAGAAGGCAGTTAGAGTAGCTCTGCTTGAAGCAGCTGTTTTATTGGATTGGATTTGTTTATTGTCACGTGTACCGAGGTACAGTGAAAAGTATTTTTCTGCGAGCAGCTCAACAGATCATTAAGTACATGGGAAGAAAAGGGAATAAAAGAAAATACATAATAGGGCAACACAACATATACAATGTAACTACATAAGCACTGGCATCGGATGAAGCATACAGGGTGTAGTGTTAATGAGGTCAGTCCATAAGAGGGTCATTTAGGAGTCTGGTGACAGTGAGGAAGAAGTTGATTTTGAGTCTGTTCGTGTGTCTTCTCAGACTTCTGTATCTCCTGCCCGATGGAAGAAGTTGGAAGAGTGAGTAAGCCGGGTGGGTGGGATCATTGATTATGCTGCCTGCTTTCCCCAGGCAGCGGGAGGTATAGATGGAGTCAATGGATGGTGTTCACGACTCTCTGAAGTTTCTTGCGGTCCTGGGCCGAGCAGTTGCCATACCAGGCTGTGATGCAGCCCGATAGGATGCTTTCTGTGGTGCATCTGTAAAAGTTGGTAAGGGTTAATGTGGACATGCCGAATTTCCTTAGTTTCCTGAGGAAGTATAGGCGCTGTTGTGCTTTCTTGGTGGTAGCGTCGACGTGGGTGGACCAGGACAGATTTTTGGCGATGTGCACCCCTAGGAATTTGAAACTGCTAACCATCTCCACCTCGGCCCCCTTGATGCTGACAGGGATGTGTACAGTACTTTGCTTCCTGAAGTCAATGACCAGCTCTTTAGTTTTGCTGGCATTGAGGGAGAGATTGTTGTCGCTACACCACTCCACTAGGTTCTCTATCTCCCACCTGTATTCGGACTCGTCGTTATTCGAGATCCGGCCCACTATGGTCGTATCGTCAGCAAACTTTTAGATGGAGTTGGAACCAAGTTTTGCCACACTGTCGTGTGTGTACAGGGAGTAGAGTAGGGGGCTAAGTACGCAGCCTTGCGGGGCCCCGGTGTTGAGGACTATTGCGGAGGAGCTGTTGTTGTTCATTCTTACTGATTGTGGTCTGTTGGTCAGAAAATCGAATATCCAGTTGCAGAGTGGGGAGCCAAGTCCTAGGTTTTGGAGCTTTGATATGAGCTTGGCTGGGATTATGGTGTTGAAGGCGGAGCTGTAGTCAATAAATAGGAGTCTGATGTAGGAGTCCTTGTTTTCGAGATCTCTAGGGATGAGTGTAAGGCCAGGGAAATGGCGTCTGATGTGGACCGGTTGCAGCGGTATGCGAATTGCAGTGGATCAAGGCGTTCTAGAAGACTAGAGAGGGAACATCTCACTCAGCTTTTCTGGAAGGAAAGCCATACCATGGAGTAATCGTGAAGAAAACAATTGCAGAGATCTGAAGACCAGCTAATTAAGGAAACTAGAGAAATCAAGAGAAGTTTCAAAGAAGTCTGAAGTTAAAGGCACGAGAACAGAGCACTGTTCAGTAAAACCAGACAGCGAAGAAGACACCAGAAAGATATCTGAAGTGATTTTCAGGTTTGTGAGATTTTACTGCAGCCTGTGGACCGGGACTGGAACACTAGAAATCAGTGGCTGAATCTCAGGGTTTGTGTAAAAACAGTGAAGGCAAAGGAAATCTAAAAAGGGTGGTGATAAATCCTGGACTGGATTCACTGTTAAACGCGTCATGGAAGCTTGGATTTAGAGAGTCATTTGTAAAGCCTGGACTGGATTTCAGAATGAAAACTGTTAAGGGAAAGTATTATTATGGGAGAAGATTTTAAAGTTTGTTTTTGGAAGTAAAGTTTGTAAACGCACACATGCCGATCATTTGGGGGGGATTCCAAGGAGACATCCACAAACGTTAACTTGGGGTTCAGAGTGGAGACTGTATTTGCCCACAGTCATCTTGTGTGTTTAAAAGTGACTTAGTGTGAATGAGAACATGGTAGTTTAAGATGTACTTTGTAATCTGTGTTAATCCTAAAACCTGTGTATAATTGTTAAACTAAGTGGGGGGGGGGGGGGGGGAGGAGATCCAATTTTTCATAATATTTTTTCCTTGTTGCTAAAACTAATCAGTGATCCTGTGACTCTGGTCCTCCCACTTTATTTGGAAAAATAAAATAAACTTGTGGGGCGTGATTCTCCACTCCCGCGCCGGTGGGAGTATCGCCTGGGGTGCCAAAATTTCCCGGGACGCCGGTCCGACGCCCTCCCGCGATTCTCCCAAGTGGCGGGAACGGCCCTGTCGAGTTCCACGGGCCGCAGGCCGGAGAATCGCCGGAGACACCCAAAATGGCGATTCTCCGGCACCCCTGCTATTCTCAGGCCCTGATGGGCCGAGCGACCAGGCCAAAACGGCGGGTTCCCCCTGGCGCCGTCCACACCTGGTCGCTGTCGTCGGGAACAGCGCGGGAACGCTGGGGGGGTGGGGGGTCCTGCAAATGTGCCTCAAATGTGGCATGGCCCGCGATCGGTGCCCACCGATCGTCGGGCCGTCCTTTCTGAAGGACGACCTCCTTCCTTCTGCGGCCCCGCAAGATCCATCCGCCATCTTCTTCTGGGGCGAACTCAGAGAGGACGGCAACCATGCATGCGCAGGTGACGTCATCTATGCGGCGCCGCCTTTATGCGGCGACAAGGCCTGGCGTGTGTAGATGATGCGGCCCCGATCCTAGCCCATTGTCGGGGCCTGAATCGATCGGGATAGGGGCCGTTTCGCGCCGTCATGACCCTCGACGGCGTTCACGACGGCGTGGGCACATCGGCGCGGGAGTGGAGAATCCCGCCCATGGTCTTTTGAGCCAGGATTCCATTCTGAGCTCTTCACCCCCAATTAGAACATCAACTGGAATCCTAACATGGGCCACAGTCATAACCAGTGAAGAAGCCCCAAAACAATAACCTTTTGGAAAATATATTCGTAGATTGAATGATCCCTGTGTGCATTGCTTTTTTGTGTAGGGATAAGAACTTTTTTTCTACATTTTAAGGAATGAAACCTTACAGACTACCGGGCATTGAACCAGGCATCGGAAGCGACAACGGCAAACCCAGCCCTGCCGATCTGCAAAGTCATCCTTACTAACATCTGGGGGCTTGTGCCACAGTTGGGAGAGCTGTCTCACAGACCAGTTAAGCAACAGCCTGATATAGTGATACTCATGGAATCATATCTCACAGACAATGTCCCAGACACCACTATCACTAGCAGGACATTCCCAGATTGGCAGCACAAGTGGCTAGAACTGTGGATTCACAGCGCCAGGGTCCCAGGTTCGATTCCCTGCTGGGCCATTGTCAGTGCGGAGTCTGCTCGTTCTCCCCGTGTCTGCGTGGGTTTCCTCCGGGTGCTCCGGTTTCCTCCCACAGTCCAAAGATGTGCAGGTTAGGTGGATTGGCCATGCTAAGTTGCCCTTAGTGTCCAAAAAGGTGGGGAGGGGTTATTGGGTTACGGGGACAGGGTGGAAGTGAGGGCTTAAGTGGGCCGGTGCAGACTCAATGGGCCGAATGGCCTCCTTCTGCACTGTATGTTCTGAGGGTGGCATGGGTGCAGAGTATGCTCTGGGTGGGGGACTTCAATGTCCATCACCAAGAGTGGCTCGCTAGCACCACCACTGACCGAGCTGGCCGAGCCCTAAAGGACATAACTGCTAGACTGGGACTGCAGCAGGTGGTGAGGGAACCAACAAGAGGGGAAAAATATCCTTGACCTCATCCTCGCCAGTCTGCCTGCTGCAGATGCATCTGTCCATGGCAGTGACCATGTCACTGTCTTGACATTGAGGATACAGTCCATTGTGTTGTGTGGCACCACCACCATACTAAATGGGATAGACTTCAAACAGATCGAGCAACTCCAGACTGGGTATCCATGAGGCGCTGTGGGCCATCAGCAGCAGAATTATATTCAACCATAATCTGTAACCTCACGGCCTGGCATATTCCCCACTCTACCATTACCACCAAGCCGGGCTTCAACTCTGGTTCAATAAAGAGTGCGGGAGAGCATGCCAGGAGCAACATCAGGCACACTGTAAAATGAGGTGTTGACCTGGTGAAGCTACAACACAGGACTACTTGTATGCAAAACAACATAAACAGCAAGTAATAGACAGAGCTAAGCGATTCCACAATGAACCCATCAGAACTAAGCTCTGTAGTCCTGCCACATCCAGCCATGAATGGTGGTGGATAACTAAACAACTCACTGGAGGAGGAGGCTCCACAAATATCCCCATCCTCCATGATGGAGGAGCCCAACATGTATGTGCAAAAGACAAGGCTGAGGCATTCACAATAATCTTCAGCTAGAAATGCCGAGTGGATGATCCATCTCGGTCTCCTCCGGAGGTCCTCAGCATCACAATGTCAGTCTTCAGCCAATACGATTCACTCCACGTGATATCAAGAAACGGCTGAAGGCACTGGATACTGCAAAGGCTATGGGTCCTGGCAATAGTACTGAAGATTTGTGTTCCAGAACTTACTGCACCCCTAGCCAAGCTGTTCCAGTACAGCTACAACACTGGCATCTACCTGGCAATGTGGAAAATTGCCCAGGTGTGTCCTGAACACATGAGTTAGGACAAATCCAACCCAGCCAATTATCACCCTATCAGTCTACTCTCCATCATCAGCAAAGTAATGGAAGGAGTCATCAACAGTGCTATCAAGCAGCACTTACTCACTTACAATAACCTGCTCGCGGATGCTCAGTTTTAATTCTGCCAGGGTCACTCAACCCCTGACCTCATTACAGCCTTGGTTCAAACATGGGCAAAAGAGCTGAATGCCAGAGGTGAGGTGAGAGTGACTGCCCTTCATATCAAGGCAGCATTTGACCGAGTATGGCATCAAGGAGCCCTAGCTAAACTGGAGTCAATGGGAATCAGGGGGGAAACTCTCAACTGATTGGAGTCATACTGGCACAAAGGAAGATGTTTGTGGTGGTTGGAGGTCAATCATCTCAACAAGACATCACTGCAGATTTTCCTCAGAATAATGGCCTGGGCCCAACCGTCTTTAGCTGCTTCATCGATGACCTGCCTTACATCATAAAGTCAGAAGTGGGGATGTTTGCAGGTGACAGCACAATGTTCAACACCATTCGTGACTCCTCAAGGTCCATGTTCAAATACAGCAAGACCTGGACAATCTCCAGGCTTGGACTGACCAGTGGCAAGTTACATTTACGCCACACAAGTGCCAAGCAATGACATCTCCTACAAGAGGGGATCTAACCATCGCCCCATGACATTCAATGATGTTACCATCGCTGAAACCCCACAATCAGCATCCTGGGGGTTACCATTGATCGGAAACTGAACGTGACTAGCCACATTAATACTGTGGCTACCAGGGCAGTTCAAAAACTAGGAATCCACGGCGGGTAACTCACCTCCTATCCCACCAAAGCCTGTCCACCATCTACAAGGCACAAGTCAGGAATATAATGGAATACTCTCCACTTGCCTGGAGGAGTGCAGCTCCAAAAACACTCAAGAAGCACAACACCATCCAGGACAAAGCTGGGTCCGCTTGATTGGCACCCCTTCCACAAACAGTGGAATAGTGGCAGCCGTGTGCACCATCTACAAGATGCACTGCAGTAATTCACCAAGGTTCCTTAGGCAGCACCTTCTAAACCCATGACCACTACCACCTAGAAGGACAAGAGCAGCACATACCCGTGAACCCCACCACCCTGGAGCTTCCCCTCCAAGTCACTCACCACCCTGACTTGGAAATATGTTGCCGTTCCTTCACTGTCGCTGGGGCAACATACTGGGATTCCCTCCCAAACAGCACTGTGGATGTACCTACACCTGAAGGACTGCAGCAGTTCAAGAAGGCAACTCTTCCCCCCCCCCCCCTCCCCCAAAATGTCTGAAGGGCACCTAGGGATGGGCAATAAATGCTGGCCTACCCAGCGAATCTCACATCCTGTAAATGAATTTTTAAAAAAAGAATGCATCTCTTGGCCAAGGTGCAGCTAAACGGGCAGGTTCCTTTGTGCAATGAGGACTCCTTTAAATATCAATTGTGTTTGGATACTCCTTTCAATGTTCATGGCATCTGAAATTAAATATCAAAAAATCTAAAATGTGCAGTTTATTCTGAAGGTCTGTACTGAATAATCAATACTTTTCCACATTCCCATTTCCCCGTAAGCCAGTGATTGTTCTCACTTTTTATTCTGCCGCACGTTTTTCTTTGGCCAAATTCTCAATTGAAATTCTCCGAGTATCATCACTGTACAATTTAGGACTGATTTTAAAAAGCAGCACATGAAATATTTTTTGTGTTCTGAAATGAATGCCCAATTGAATATATGAATAGAGATGTTTTACTGTAATTGTATGTTAAGTAATGGGTTAAGAGACATTGCAATTAGTTGTCTCATTTATGTTAAGTATCCATTAATTGACACTGATATGTAAAGGGGCTTCAGGTGGTCTCTGTCAGGTGATGGTATAGTGAGAGTTTTGTGCAAAGGCTGTTGGAAGGAAATAAATGTGTGTTTGTGAAAAAGGAACAGAACTTTAGACTCTTCATATCACAGCCACTAATACGTCTAACCATGTATAGGGCATATCGTGTGCAGTTTTGGTGTCCTTATCTGAGGAAGGATGTTCTTGCTATGCAGTGAGCGCAGCGAAGGTTTACCAGGCTGATTCCTGGGATGGCGGGACTGTCATATGAGGGGAGACTAAGTTGGCTAGGAGCATATTCATTGGCGTTGGATATTCATTGGGGTTTAGAAGAGTGAGAGGAGATCTCCTGGAAACTTACAAAATTCTAACAGGATTGGACAGGATAGATTCAGAGAGAATATTCCCGATTGGTTTGTCCAGAACTAATTTGAGAATAAGGGTAAACCTTTTAGGACAGAGGTGACGAGAAATCTGTGGAATGTGCTACCACAGAAAGTAGTTGAGGCCAAAACATTGTGTAATGTCAAGAAGGGATTAGATATATCTGTCGGGGCTAAAGGGGTATGGGGGGGGGGGGGGGGGGGGGGGAGAAGCAGGATCAGGCTATTGAACTTGATGATCAGCCATGGTCATAATGAATGGCAGAGCAGGCTTGAAGGGCCGAATGGCCTCCTCCTGCTTTTGTTTTCAAAGTTACTCTGTTTCTATCCTTTAGAATTAAGTGACATTTGATCTTGAAATAAAACACTGTTGACAGCCACAGGAGAAATGGAAACAAAAAGGTAAAGCATATCTTTAAATTCAGATACTGTCAGCCTATTGGATTATCAAGTGTACATGGTTCTATTTCCTAAACTTTGAGGGGGGATTTAAAAGTTATTAATCATATGGGGCTGGATTTTTCACCTTGGTTGTAGAAATCGGGAGTTGGGTATCTTGTCAGAATGCAGATGGGCTGGAGTTGGGGCCAGTGCTTCCGAAAGTTAGTTTGAGGAAAATCTTGGGCCGATGGATGCTGATAGGGGCAGATTACAAGGCCCACCTCCATACTGGGATATTGGTTCAATTCTTTAGATGAGCATGAGGCTTCTTGCCTTATTCACCCCTCCATGCCTCCCTTGCTGACTCCCCATGCTGTCTCCCCATACTCCTTCAGCCCCCACCATGCCCCCCCCCCCCCCCCCCCACCATAATCCATAATATACAGAATGCTTGAACGGGAAACTTTTGAGATGATCACCAAATTGTCAAACAGTGATTTCAAGAACCACTTAAAAAATTGTTATCTTAAAACTGTCGAGCTAATCAAACTCTCCGTCCATTTGACAGCTTTATAAACAACCTCTGCTGAGCTGAATCCATTAGCGAGGTTTGAACAACAAAGAACAAAGAAATGTACAGCACAGGAACAGGCCCTTCGGCCCTCCAAGCCCGTGCCGACCATGCTGCCCGACTAAACTACAATCTTCTACACTTCCTGGGTCCGTATCCCTCTATTCCCATCCTATTCATATATTTGTCAAGATGCCCCTTAAATGTCACTATCGTCCCTGCTTCCACCACCTCCTCCGGTAGCGAGTTCCAGGCACCCACTACCCTCTGCGTAAAAAAACTTGCCTCGTACATCTACTCTAAACCTTGCCCCTCTCACCTTAAACCTATGCCCCCTAGTAATTGACCCCTCTACCCCGGGGAAAAGCCTCTGACTATCCACTCTGCCTATGCCCCTCATAATTTTGTAGACCTCTATCAGGTCGCCCCTCAACCTCCTTCGTTCCAGTGAGAACAAACCGAGTTTATTCAACCGCTGAGTTTGGAACTCAGCCAAGCAGTTTCCATTGCATAATGATTTGGTTTAAACTTCAGAGCTGAATAAAGTCTTTGAAGTCATTGAAAGAGCTCAGTTAAAGATTTGTCACAGGGATTCAAATGCTTGTGCTGTCATTCAATTTTTTTTGATTTGTTCATGGGATTTGGATGTTGCATTTGTTGTCAATTCCTAAGTGCCTTTGAACTAAGTGGCTGGTTAGGCCATTCCAGAGGCATTTTAATAGTCATCCACTTTGTCAGCGGTCTGGTGTCAGATAGAGACCAGACCGGATAAGGACAGCAGATTTCCTTCATTGAAGGATATTAGTGTACCATATTCTTTTTTACAACTAGCGACAATGGTTTCATGGTCATCATTACACTTTGAATTCCAGATTCAAATTTCACAATCTGCTCAGATTCCAAAGCGTTATCCTGGGTCTCTGCATCATTAGTCCAGTGACAATACCTCTACGCCACTTCCTCCTCAAGACACGGGGGGGTCAACTGACAAAGTTTGATATGAATATCAATGTTGTTCAATGCAGTACACTTTGCCCACAGTATAATGTACTCTAATGCATCTGTTTTCTACTTACACAATGAACAATTTGATGGTCACTTTTTTATCAATGGTTGCATTCAAAATTTACTTACCTCATCATACAGCAGTACATTATGACACGCAAAGTTGGCAGAATGTTTGAGCTTGCCTGACAAAATGTCTCAACTCCAGACCCTGATTCCCCCATGGTTCAAACCTCCTCTGAGCTGGTGTGAACCACATTCCCTTCAGAAGCTGGCCTGACTCTCTCACAATTGTGAAGCTTTGAAATGCCTGCAATGGAGCCAGCAAGGCCAGGCCACTGTGTGGGCTCGTTATTGCCACCCTTGCACTGCGCCGCTAAAAATTGTCCGCAACAGAAATGTGGATGGGAATCCCAGAATTGGGTCCCACCTGCCATGACTTTTACTGACCTGCTGCTTCTGTTCAATCACAGTCATGTGCATGACAATCCAGCCCATTTGGCCTCCCATAATTCATTTAACCTATAATCGAATTTACTGAATTTCCCAATGACCAGATTACCAACAAGATTTCACTTTTTGCAGCTTTAACATGATCAGAACAAACAAAAATTAAAATGAATTAACAGGCAAATGATCTTTCAAATAAAAAGGTAAATTATTAATTTGAATAGTTGATGTAAGGGTACATTTTGTACAACCACATGTCCCTGGCTCATGTCCTGTAGACATGTTACACTACATAGCTACACAGCTACACAAATGTTTGGTTTTCATTCATGCATGGTAGGTCAGAAATTTTATTCAAACAACAACTTTCACCACAGTTTCATGGGCCTGATTATGATCAGCAAGGCACACTTCTACAGACCCTCACTTCCTCGGTTCATGATAGTCCTTATGATATAGCTTTTCAGAGTTCCTGTTCAACTGATAAAGCAACATCAAACATACCTGATTCACAGATTCGCACTTCTGGTAAAACGCCCAGCTCTTTAGTACTCAGCTATTCTCACACCTTTCCAGGTTTTGGATCTTTTTAGCCAGCTCGTACATTACCTTCCAAGAGCTCCTGTCATCTTTTCTGTTAAATATAAAAACTTGTTGGGAACTTCTTCCTGACAGATGTGCTTCTTTTCCTCAATAATTGTCTGTGTTCCTCTTTCATTCTGCTTGTTCCTTGTGTCTGTATCTGTGTGCTAATCACCTTCTGCCTTCAGATCTCCTTTGTGTTTGCGGCTCTCCTTTGTGTCTGGCCACATTTATATCTTCCTTCCTGTTGGCTGCTGCTTCCAAGTCGGGAGCCACCAAGTCACAAGGACCAGTACTTATCATCCAAGAAAGGTACAACTGATCCTTCTGCAATTGATGCAAACTCTTAAACGTCTTTTCAGAACATTCTTGAAAGCAATTACAGATTCCACAGACATGACAATTTTTTCCGACTGTATTGCTTCTGGGTCAAAGGTTGTCACAATTTTGAGTTTAGTCCCTTCAGTTTGATGACAACCAGCGTCTTTCGAATTGAGCAAAATAAAGAGGGGAGCAGAACAAATAGACTATCTGCCTTTTAAATTGCATCATAAGAGTCCCATATTATTAAAAAAATTAATAGACAAAATAATGCTGGACTATGTGCAAAGATCATTACAGCCAAGTTTTTCACTACTTGGGCTAGATTATTTCTTGTAAATTCTTTCAGAGGCAATGATGAGAATTTTCTCAGTGGAATCTGTTTGAGTTTTAGTTCTTGGATGCAGTTGGTGAAAGCACAGCACTAAGCCTAATGAACAGCTCGTGTGCACGCTGTTGTAGACCTGCAAAATCTGTCAATTGTTCACATGAACCTACAGACCTAACACAGAGACTGAACATGCTGGAAATATTCAGCAGGTCCGACCATGTCTCCGGAGAGAGAAATAGAGTTAACATTTCAGTTTGGTGACCCTTTAGCACAACTGTAAAACTGTCCAATTCATCAATCTGGATGTTTGAATTGCCCCCTTTCTTAGTTGACTGAAATGTGACATTGGAACATCGGAAATAGGAGCAGCAGTAGGCCACTTGGCCCCTTAAGCGGAGTCTGCACGTTCTCCCCGTGTCTGCGTGGGTTTCCTCCGGGTGCTCCGGTTTCCTCCCACAGTCCAAAGACGTGCAGGTTAGGTGGATTGGCCATGCTAAAAATTGCCCGTAGTGTCCATAAGGGTTGGGAGGGGTTATTGGGTTGCGGGGATAGGGTGGAAGTGAGGGATTAATGTGGGTCGGTGCAGACTCGATGGGCCGAATGGCCTCCTTCTGCACTGTATGTTCTATGTAATCTATGTATTAAGCCTACTCCACCATTTAGTTAGATCCTGGCTGATCATCCACTTTGGCACCATTTTCTTCTCACCATGTCCACATCCCTTGATGCCTTTACTAACCAGAAATCTATCTATCTCTGTCTTGAACGTACTCACTGACTGAACCTCCACAGCACTCCGGCTATTCAACTACGATATGGAGTTCTACTTCCGGTTTGGGTGCAGTTCTAGTTTTCTTCCTGGGTCAGAGTATTTCTGTTCTCTGCTGTATTTAGGCAGACATATTTATTATTTATATTGTTGAGAACCCCGCTGATGTTACCTGTGAGAGTGTCTCAAGCCTGAAAGGATAACTTAAAACAACGATTCTTAGTGGTGTATTTATGTTTGGAATAATGTGAGGAACCATGAAAAAACCTAGTGAGGAACCAGTCGTGTAAACAATTGATGAAGAATATTTATTAAAGTAAAAGGCAAAAAAACCACAACGATTAATAAACACGATGACATTTAAGTATATGAATAACTCAATGCCCCGTTTTGTGAATAATTTTTGATTTCTGACTTGCATTATTAATATTCCTCGTCTGTTTAAGACTAAGCCACCTAAAGAGAACAATCAGAGGCTTTCACTTTGGGAAGATAACCTTCAGAGCCCTGAGTAATTGAATGACTATCAGTCGCATTCTAATAGTGGGTCCTTTTCTCTTAGGACATCCTAATGAGCTTCTAGGAGCTTAAACTTACTCAATGTAACACATACACAGTAACATTTTTAGTGGGGGTTTATTATAAACATTTTAAAATATTCAATAGATTTACAGAGTTTACAGAATGCAAGTATATCAACAGATTGTCTATTAACAGATTGTCATTGCTGAAAGAGAAATGTACTTGAACATGGATATCCAAAAGTCTTATCTACTACAGAACCTTTAATAAAGTCTTGTTACAAGTCCCGAATGGGCTACTTTAGAGAAAAGAAAGGAAAATATACAACGGTTCGATGATTCGATCAAACCGACACTCTCTCTCTTCAGAATTCGATTGAATCTGTCTCATTTTATTTTCATTCCTTTTTAAATTTATTTTCCTTCCCTATCTTGAACACCGTTATTGACTGATAAATCACCTTCCGAAGACCAACTGTCATTTAGATCAACTAAACTGCAAATGTAATTGGCTAAACTGGTATAGGCTGCTTCCTACAGACAAAAGGAACATTAATTTGCCTAATGTTCCTTTTGTCTGTAGGAAGCAGCCTATACCAGTTTAGCCAATTACATTTGCAGTTTAGTTGATCTAAATGACAGTCGGTCTTCGGAAGGTGATTTATCAGTCAATAACGGTTTGAGTGTCAAAATGTATTAATATATGGTCGAACAGAAGGTTACTTGAAAGGTGGTTGTATGCTGTGTTGTGGACCTCTCGCTTTGCTGCTGCAGTTTCTTCATTCAAAGGGATTTATGTTTGTCAATCCAAGGTCCTTTCATATTTCATTCATATTACTTTGATTGTCTGAGGTAATTTAATTTGTCCAAGGCTAGTTATAATTTATGTTTGGGAGGGGTTTCTTTTCAATGTGTATTATGGATTCTGAAAGACAATTGTATTGATTTTGTTTGTACTGTTTAGCTATCTGGAAAGTGGTGGCGGAGCTGTCCAACTGTACAACTATATACTGTGCACCAGTTTCAACTCTTGGCCATGAGTTCAATTCTTTTTTAAAAAATATTTTTATTCTCCTTATTCACATTTTCATCCAAATTTACATTCACCAACAAACAATCAACGATAACAAATACAATGTCAATCCCGTGGCCAACAATTCCTTCCTCCCACCAATCTCCAAACAACCTTCAACATTTTAAATACAACCATCAAAAAAAAAAGGAATCAGGAATCCACCGTCCACCCCATACATAGTCACCGACAACATACAGAGTCCAACCCCCCCTAATGTTCGATGCCATCCTATTCTAGAAAGTGCATAATAAACAAAGCCCATAAATTGTAGAACCCTTCCATCCTTCCCCTCAACTCAAACTTCCAACTTCTCGAGTGTTTAAAAACTCCCAACAGACCCCCACCCCCGCCACGGCACAGGGTGGAGAGACTGACCTCCACCCCAACAGGATCCGTGGTCGGGCGATCAGCGAGACAAAAGCTCAAACATCTGCCTCCGCACCCGCTTCCAACCCCAACTGACTCGATACTCCGAATATGGCCTCCAGAGGACCCGGCTCAAGCCTCACATGTACCACCTTCGAATTTTCCTTGAACACTTCGCTCCAATACCCCTCCAGCTTTGGACAGGACCAAAACATATGAACGTGGTTTGCGGGGCCCCTCCCGCAACGTTCACAAACATCCTCTACCCCCTCAAAGAGACGGCTCGTCCTCACCTTTTGTGAGGTGCGCCCTATACACCACCTTCAGCTCTATCTGCCCCAACCTTGGACACGAAGTTGAAGCATTCACCCTCCGGAGCACCCCACTCCACAACCCCTCCTCCATGCCCTCTCCCAACTCTTCCTCCTACTTTGTCTTAATCCCCTCCAGCGGTGCCTTCTCCTCTCCCCGAATCTCCTCATAAATCGCTGACACCATCCCTTTCTCCATTCCCCCTGTCGTCAGCGCCTCCTCCAAGAGTGGAGACTGGTGCCACCGAAAGCTCTGTATCTCCTTCTTGGTGAAATCTCGGACCTGAATATACCTAAACATTTCGCCCCAGCTCCTTCAATCCCGCAAACCGCCCCCTAGAAACAAATCCTTTAAAGTCCTGACTCCCTTCTACTCCCATCTCTGAAAACTCCCATCCCACTTCCCTGGCTTAAACCTGTGATTCCCCCGAATCGGCAGTTCCCTTGTCATCGCCCCCAGCCTAAAGTGCTGGCACAACTGCCTCCAGATTTTCAACATCGCTACTACTACCAGGCTCCGAGTATTTCCCCGGGGCCATCGGGAGCGGCGCTGTTGCCAACTCCCTCAGCCCCCACCCCCTACACAGACTCTCCTCCCTTCTAACCACTGGGAGTCCCCCCCCTCTCTAACCCAGCTCCTCACCTCCGTGTTCGCCGCCCAGTAATAAAATAGTAAATTCAAAAGACCCAACCCCTCTGACTGCCGTGATCTCTGCAAAGCATCTTCCTAATGCTAGCCCTAAGGAATGGTCGCCCCCCCAAACCTTGCCCTCACCCCTGACAAGTTTATTTCTTAAAAGCTTTTACTTTATCTGATTCTGTGCTCAGTCTGGTATTCATCACCATGTCATCTGAACTTGCCTCCTGGTTTCAAAAATGTACCCACATTGCCTGAACTCGCTTGAGACACCCATTTTCCCAAGCAATGTCCAACTTTAGTAACTCTATAGGTCACATCCAGTTAATAGTTACCACACAATACCATTTAGATGACCAAGGCTAGAAAAACTTCTTTCCCTGGTTCAGCGAAGGCATGAAACTACATCTTTTAGAGGAGAATATCTGCAATCTGCTGTGGCTAAATGTTAGATGGAACAGGTCTCCATTTCTCGGGTCATAGATGGAATTGGCTTTTTTGCTGTTGGATGAAGAACTAGTCTCCTTCCACAATGAGTTATACTCTTTAGCCTCCTCTGTGGATTCTGCTGTCTACCTCGCTCAAATTTCTTGCCTTTAGAAGTGATCATTTGTATTGTCCCATTGATTTCTGGCAAACATTATTTCTGATATGGCCATTCACACCTCTGGATTCCTACTAATCTTGTTACTCTGAAAATTGCACCTCATTATTCCTCTAGGTGGCTAGTCTTGTTACTTGTCTTTTATTTTCATCTGACGTTCACTGTTAATCTCGTAAACAACATAATATTTTTAATTGTATATTACTAATTGAGCTATTCAGACAAAATTAGATATCAATGTTGGGATTTTGTTATCTAATCACAGGAATTAAAGTTTAATTTCCCAAAATGCTTACAGCAATCAGTGGAGATTGGGGAAATAGACTTTGTACATGTTGTAACAGGTACAGATGTCAAACCCCTTCCAACCCCACCATCATATATGCTGCTTCCTCTTGTGATTGAACTCCAGATTGTAAGCAGCAGTAATGCTGTCTGTTACAGGCTCCTGCTGGATAGAAAAATCAGGAGCTGGAAATGTAATACATCTGTCAGTGACCAGAATAAAAACTTGTATGAATCCGAGCTTTCCTAACATTCCGTTGACCCCTTGCATTCAACAATGTCACGTTCATCTGTGGTACTAATAGAATGTGAAGACTTAAGTTCTTGACACCATCAGAAGCAGATTAGTTCATTCCTCATATCATTTACTGCTAATAGTGAGATCTGCTGTGGACTACTCATAACAGCAGTGACCACATATGCGTGGACTCTCTACTGACCTGTGCGCCCCTGTTGGGGATCGTTCACCAGCTCCTGTTTTGCCAGGACCTAATGTAAACCCACCAATGTGGTTCACATCAGTGGGTGTGTGGGGGAAGGGGGGGGACAGATGGGGGGGGGGGGGGGGGGGGTGGGACTGCTGGGAAGGGAAGCCAGCCAGTGATATTTAAACGCGTGGTAATGGGGTTCCTGACTTTTCCGTTAGATCATATCTGAAGAGCTATCTCAACACCATTTTCTTCTCACTGATGTAACATAATTTGCATTTTTATCGTGCTGTGTCATGTTCTGCAGCCATCCAAAGGATTCCGACAAATTTTTCATTTTGAGGTGTAGCCAATACTGTTCTTCAGGCAATGATGTTAGCCAATTTACACACAGCAAGGCCTCACAAACAGCACTGTTATAAATGACCAGCGAATCTTTTTCAATTAGGTGGCAATGGTTGACGGATAAAAGTTGTTCCTCGTTGAATAGGAGCTATTTTTTTGCTTTCAATGCCTCACCTTCAAAAACACCATTTCTGACATTGCAGCATTCCCTCGGTACTGTAGTATAAAGTGGGACTCACTACAGTGCTGTCCATTGATATAAGAAGGCACATGACCCTTGACCTCGGGCTAATGTGCTGCCTAGAAATATTAAGATCTAATCATTGAGATGACTCCTTATCTGTACCCTTGTAACTATATGCAAATATGTAGGTAATAAAGTCTTGCTGTTATCTTACTGAAGATTATAAAAACTTGTCTGATAGACACGTTCTGCAACCAACATCATCCCAACGAATATTGCACGAATTGTTTACCCAGATATTGGGAGCAGTTTCTTTTGGAGCAATAGCAACTTGTTGACTCAGAGGCAAAAGTGCTATCGCTAGCCCAAGCTAACACCTGATAAAGGAAATGTTTATGCAGTTTGCATACCGCCACAACCAGTCCAGCGAAGACTGCATCGCCCTGGCCCTACACATTTCTGGAGCATCTTGTCAACAAGGTCTCCTGAGTCAGACTCCTATGAACATTAATGAAAATGTACAGCACAGGAACAGGCCCTTCGGCCCACCAAGCCTGCGCTGATCCAGATTCCTTATTTAGACCTACAAGCTGTTGCCCAAACGATCTGTATCCCTCCATTCCCCGCCTGGTCATGTCTATCAAGATACATCGTAAATGTTGCTATCGTGCCTGCCTCCACCACCTCCACTGTCATCTACCACCCTCTGCTTGAAAAACTTTCTCGCACATCTCCCCTAAACATTCCCCCTCTCACCTTGAACCTCTGCCCCCATGTAATTGAGTCTTCCATCCTGGGAAAAAGCTTCAGACTATTCATTCTGTCTATACCTCTGGTAATTTTGTCCACCTCAATCAGGTCACCCCTCAGCCTCCGTCTTTCCAATTAAAACATAGTTACCACTCTCCAGACCAGGCAATGTCCTGGTAAACCTTCTTTGCACTATCTTCAAAGCACTTGAACCATATATATGTATATGTTGTGTTGCCCTATTATGTATTTTCTTTTATTCCCTTTTCTTCTCATGTACTTAATGATCTGTTGAGCTGCTCGCAGAAAAATACTTTTCACTGTACCTTGGTACACGTGACAATAAACAAATCCAATCCAATCCAATCCAACCAGCATAGGTTTTTGTTTTTTTCCTCTGCAGCCAACTACACACACACACACATATATATATATTATATATATATATATTATATATATATATATATTTACTAACACTAGAACTAGGGAAAACATTTTGATGATAACCCAATTAAGCCACTTGCAAAACTTTCCATCTGTCTTAATGCCGAATCTGTAATCATTTATTCACAGCTGAATCAGAAATGTGTCTTTTTTGGAATGCTGGAAATGAATCAATCCTATGTATTGACTACAGCTCTGCCTTCTACACCATAATCCCAGCCAAGCTCCTGTCAAAACTCCAAAACCTAGGACTTGACTCCTCCTTCTGCAACTGGATCCTCGACTTCCTGACCCATGGACCACAGTTAGTAAGGATAAACAACAACATCTCCACGATAGTCCTCAATACTGGGACCCCGCAAGGCTGCGTACTTAGCCCCCTACGATACTCCCAATGCACACACTACAACTAATAAATCTCGCTTACGCTGAAGCAGTTGGCTTCAGTTGTTATAACTATTATGTCCAAGCAAAACCAGTCTCTTATTAAAACATTCTGCTGTTTGGGCGGCTCGGTGGCGCAGTGGTTAGCACTGCTACATCCGGTGCTGAGGACACGGGTTCAATCCCGGCCCTGGGCCACTGTCCGTGTGGAGTTTGCACACTCTCCACGTGTCTGCGTGGGTTTCACCCCCACAACTCAAAAGATGTGCAGGGTAGGTGGATTGGCCACGCTAAAATTGCCCCTTAATTGGAAAAAAAATAACTGGGTGCTCTTAAATTTATTTTTTTAAAACCGAAAAGCATTCTGCTGATCTTAAAATTCTTTCATCTGTCATTACTACTTTAGGCACCTCATGCTGAAATTCTCCTCCCAGAGTGGAGTTGGCTCTCTGATACTGCTATGTTTGTGAGCCTGGACCACCAATATCAGCAAGGCATTTTGCAATGTGGATCACGCAAAGAATCATGATGCAGAATTCACCTGACATCCATCAGTATCCAGTAGGAGTCCCACACAATTTATTTCTCCCCAAATTTGAGGGTAAAGCTCCCACACCACACCCCCATCTCAAGGCCTATCATTGGCATGATCGCTTAACTTTGTGTCAATCAGTGATTGTGTTGCTCTATTAATAATGTTGGTGAACCACATGCCTTCCCTTATATATCGATCAAATGACCACAACCAGTTAGTTAGTCCAAAAGATGGTTTATTTACATACACAAGAGTTATCTCGACATGCAAACAGAATATCTACTACGAGTTAAACTACACCTATCAGCTACAATAACCTATACTTAACTTCAGGGCGATCGGCACTGTGCAAATAGACAAGGCCTTTATCTGGATTTCACTTGGCTGGTTCGAAGAAAGTGGCTCTGTCTCTGCTGAGCTCGCAATCATTGGTCTTAAACTTGGCTGGCTGTTCCTGCTACGATTGGATTAGATAGACCTAGAACATACAGGGCAGAAGGAGGCCATTCGGCCCATCGAGTCTGCACCGACCCACTTAAGCCCTCACTTCCACCCTATCCCCATAACCCAATAACCCCTCCTAACCAGGCCAATCGACCTAACCTGCACGTCTTTGGACTGTGGGAGGAAACCGGAGCACCCGGAGGAAACCCACGCAGACACTGGGAGTACGTGCAGACTCCGCACAGACAGTGACCCAGCGGGGAATCGAACCTGGGACCCTGGCGCTGTGAAGCCACAGTGCTATCCACTTGTGCTACCATGTTGCACAGGCCGGATCCAAAAGGGACAGAACACATGGCTGTGCCCTCTTTTATCCCTCTGGGATTTTGCGCTCTTTTGGGGCGGTCCTTAACCTTTGACCCAATAGTTTGACAGGGCTCTGATCACTGTCTTCGATTTCGGCCAATTAAGGGGCAGGTGCCTTGGTGGCTGGGCGGGCCCTTAGCGGTCATTGACCTTGGCAGTTGGGCTTCCTGAGTAAGGGGAGCGGCGCCGATCAGTCTGTGGCTGTACTGGTTGCTTGATTGGAGTTCTATTGTCCTGGGAAAATGGGCCGTTAAAATGCAAATGAGCGGGGGTTTCGATCAGGCCTGGTTACCTGTGTTTCAGATACACATAGGCTGTGTATCTGCCTGAGTCCTGGGTTGGCCATAATTCCCATGGTCCTTTGCAGGTGGTCATCTTAGATGGCTACAATTGAAGCTGGTATTTTCTTGGCCATAGACTTCAGTCTGAGTTATGGCCACCCAAGTAATCAATTGATCTTGTATACCTGCATGAAGTAGTGACATGAATAGAAATATTCAAACTGCTTCAAATTATTTAGCCCACTAAATGTTTTCTGTTATGTAGGCATTTTATCCTACGTAGTAATAAAAGGGTTTAATCTGTAGTAAAGCTCTTTCACATGATTGAATAACACCAGCGTGAACTATTGACTGAAATTTGGAACATTCCTAATGTAGACTTTTATAAGTAGCTTAGTGTGTCTAAGCTGCTGTAAGAACACAGCATTGCTTGAAATTGTCCAGGCTGCTTATCTGCCATTCAGTACTGGATGAGCAAAAATGTTAAATTAAATATTGGGAAGACGACAAATCCCATTCCCTCACCACTGACTCAATGTCTCTCCCCGCCCTGAGCACTGTCTGACACTGAACCAAAATGATCTCCACCTCAGTGTCCTGTTTGACCCTGAGCTGAATTTCTGACCCCGTATCCTCGCCGTTAAGTTAGCCTCCTTCCACTTGAGTCAAATCATTTGTCTCTCCTGCCTCAGATAACCTGCAGCTGAAATCCTCAGCCATGGAAAATTGATTATTTGTGTGTCCATCATTTCCAATACACCAGTTCAATTTAATTTGTGCTATATTGAAACATAGACTAAATCTGCAGCGAGATTCACAGAACTCTAAAGTCCGCAGGATGGCACATTTAGCGGGTGTTGCTCAGCGCCGGCATCGCTGAGAAAGACCCCACTGTCCAACGGCACTTTGCAGTTTTTTTTGGCCTTGGCAAGGAACTCCCTATATACCCGCCAGTCCAGGAAGACTATTCGCGGATCGGGGCAGCCCTGATCTTTCGATCTCCATTTGCACCCCCACCACGGCTCCAGGACCCCTCCCTCACTTCACTCAACTTATCTCTTCTGTGATCCCCCCCCCCCCCCCCCCCCCCCCAGGTGCCATCATGACTGGTTCCCCCCCCCCCAGGTGCCATCATGACTGGTTCACGACTTTGTGACCCAGTACCAAATGGTGCCTGGTTGAAGCCTCGCTGATGAGGCTGGTGAGTCCCGGGCCCCGGGTGAATTGGGCAAGTGCATATTTAAATAAGCCTAATGCATCATTTAAATGTGCGTGATTGGATCTCGACCAGCGAACGTGAGATCCAGATTGCGCTGCACTGCGACGGAGATGTGTTGAGCATCGCGAATCTCGATGAAGGCCTCTCTTCAGATTCAATGGCCTGTCCCGACATCAAGTGTCGCGGGTCCATGAAATATATTTGGGTCGGGTCAGTATAGAGCTCATTTTATGTAATAAACTTCTCTGTAGATTTACCATCATTAAATTAAAGGTGTATTCCAAAAATAGTTTTGATAAGGTGGCTGTCGTCCCGCATGGGACTGAAATCTTCACCTTATGCCTGGGGTTGGTTGCGGAAATATGGTGTGCGTTCACCAAATGTTGTTGGGATCCCGAGATATTTTTTGAGCTGTTTGATAAATTAGACCATAGAACATAAAACAGTACAACACAGTACAGGCCCTTCAGCTCACGATGTTGTGCCGACCATTTATTCTAATCAAAGATCAACCTAACCTACACCCCTTCAATTTACTGCTGTCCATGTGCCTGTCTAAGAGTCGCTTAAATGTCCCTAATTACTCTGACTCCACCACCTCTGCTGGCAGTGCATTCCACACACCCACCATTCTCTGTGTAAAGAACCTACCTCTGACATCTCCCCTATACCTTCTTCCAATCACCTTAAAATTATGTCCCCTTGTAACAGCCATTTCCGCCCTGGGGAAAAGCCTCTGGCTATCCACTCTATCCATGCCTCTCATCACCTTGTACACCTCTATCGTCACCACTCTGCCTTCTTTGATCCAGTGAGAAAAGCACTAGCTCCCTCAACCTTTCTTCATAAGACATGCCCTCCAGTCCAGGCAGCATCCTGGTAAATCTCTGTACCCTCTCCAGAGCATCCACATCCGATAATGAGGCGACCAGAACTGGACACAATATTCCAAGTGTGTTCCAACCAGGATTTTATAAAGCTGCAGCAAAACCTCGTGGCTCTTAAACTCAATCGCCCTGTTAATGAAAGCCAACACACCATACGCCTTCTTAACAACCGACCTCCAGGCGGAATACTTTCCATCCACTACCACTTGCTGTCTTCTTTTGGCCAGCCAATTCTGTATCCAGACAGCCAAATTTCCCTGTATCCCATGCCCTCTAACTTTCTGAATGAGCCTACCATGGGGAACCTTATCAACTGCCTGATTGAAATCCATGTACACCACATCCACTGCCTGACCTTCCTTCAATGTGTCTAGTCACATCCTCAAAAGAATTCAATGAGGCTTGTGAGGCATGATGTGTCCCTCACAAAGCCATGCTGACTATCTTTAATCAAACTATGTTTTTCTAAATAATCATAAATCCTATCTCTCCGAATCCTTTCCAATATTTTGCTCACTACAGACGTCAGACTGATAGGTCTGTAATTCCCAGGGATTTCCCCTATTCTCTTTCTTGAACAGGGGAACAACATTTGCCTCCCTCCAATCATCCGGTACTATTCCAGTGGAGAGTGAGGACGTAAAGATCATCACCATCGGCGCAACAATCTCTTCCCTCACTTCCCGTAGTAACCTTGGGTATATCCCATCTGGCCCAGGGGACTCATCTATCCTGATGCTTTTCAAAACTTCCAGCACATCATCCTCCTTAATATCAACCTGTTCGAGTCTGTTAACCTGGTTCACACTGGCGAACTAAAAGGAAAGTGGGAAGAAGAACTAGGGGAGGAGATAGAGGAGGGTATGTGGGCTGATGCCCTAAGCAGGGTAAATTCCTCTTCCTCATGCGCCAGGCTTAGCCTGATTCAATTTAAGGTGCTACATAGAGCACACATAACGGGAGCAAGATTGAGCAGGTTCTTTGGAGTGGAGGACAAATGTGGGAGGTGTGGCGGGAGCCCGGCAAACCACGCACATATGTTTTGGGCATGCCCGGCACTGGAAGGGTATTGGAAGGGAGTGACGGGAGTGATTTCGCGGGTGGTGAAGGCCCGGGTCAAACCTAGCTGGGGGTTAGCTATATTTGGAGTTGCGGAAGAGCCGGGAGTGCAGGAGGCGAAAGAGGCCGATGTCGTGGCCTTTGCGTCCCTCGTAGCCCGGCGCAGGATCCTACTCATGTGGAAGGAGGCGAAACCCCCCGGACTGGAGGCCTGGGTAAATGATATGGCGGGGTTCATTAAACTGGAGCAGATAAAGTTTGCCCTGAGAGGATCGGCTCAAGGGTTCACCAGGCGGTGGCAGCCATTTCTCGACTACCTAGGGGAACGTTAGAGGGAAGACAGATGACCAGCAGCAGCAACCCAGGGGGAGGGGGGGGGGGGTTCAGTTTAGGTCAAAGATAAAGGGGTTTTGTTACTTGTGTATTGTTTAAAATTTCTGTATTGTTATTGTTGCGTTTGCTTTGTAAGAGGGGAAAAATTGTTGTTTGGGGAAAAAAATTTCAATAAAACATTTATAAAAAAAAAAAAAAAAACCTGGTTCACACTGTTCTCATGAGCAACAAGGTCCCTCTCTCTAGTGAATACTGAAGCAAAATATTCATTCAGGGCCTCCCCCATCTCCTCAGACTCGAGGCACAAGTTCCCTCCACTATCCCTGATCCCTACTCTCACTCTGATCATCCTCTTGTTTCTCACATAAGTGTAGAATGCCTTGGGGTTTCCCCAAATCCTTCCCGCCAGGGCTTTTTCATGCCCCCTTCTAGCTCTCCTCAGTCCATTTTTGAGTTCCTTCCTGGCTACCTTACAACCCTCCAGAGCCGAGTCAGATCTTTGCTTCCTCAGCCTTATGTAAGCATCCTTCTTCCTCTTGACTAGAAGCTCTACTTCTCTTGTCATCCAAGGCTCCTTCACCTTACCATTCCTTCCTCGTCTCAGTGGGACAAATCTATCCAGCACTCTTTTGTGTCCTCTTTTCAAACTGGGAGTTGGCATCAAATTCTCTTCTCCCGCCGATGTTAACACTGCAACAGCACTTTGGCGCTCTTTGTGTGAACATTCTTTTGGTTGTTTGTGAGGTAGCCAAAGGGAAAATAATTTGAGTAGCACATGGTAGAAATGTTAAATGAATAACTGCTGAGTGTCAGAAATGGGAGCTTGTGGTTTCACGGATAAGGATACCTGGGACGAAGTGGCGGTGGAGTGTGACCAAGAGGACTCTCCTCCAGTGCCGGAAAAAGTCCTCCAGCCGACGGCGCCGGCCCATCCCGGGCGGCCCCCTCTCCTGATTCCCTGGTGACCAATTACCGTCAGAATTTTGAGGAGCCAACTCATTCAGACAAATATAGATATGTCTTCTGGGTGGCAAGTGACTTTTTAAATCTTTACTGTCACAAGTAGGCTTACATTAACACTGCAATGCAGTTACTGTGAAAAGCCCCTAATCACACATTCCGGCGCGTGCTTGGGTACACAGAGGGAGAATTCAGAATGTCCAAATTACCTAACAGCACATCTTTCGGGACGTGCTAATTGAAGGATGCAAATTGTATATTTTTTGACACATCCTCTGGTTATTTCGGCTGACCCCTTGAAACTGCCTCGCAAACTCCAAGGGACCCCCAGTTAAGCTGCCATGACCCAGATACGGGCAACGAAGACATTGGTTGGACCACACTGGATGATGAGGTATTAGTTGTGGTTATGTGTTTTAAGTTACGGTCATTCATGTTAGGATTCTTCAGGGGTTATTAAGTCAAAGTTATGATGGGTGGGACTGTTGAAATAGTTTTCTATTAATAAACATACAAAACCCTTATCGTAAGATTTCCGGAAGACCATGAAATACACATAATTTGTCACAAAATTTGAAAGTTCAACAGTAGATTGTTGGTTTGTTTGTATTGCATTGTATTAAATCCTGGCTCAAGATTGCATTGTGAACAATCTTGTGATAAAGTTTTGGCTGTGTGGAAAGGAGTGGAAAGGCTGAAAATACAATTAGAGAAGGGAGAAACCGGAAGATAAAAGAAATGGAAGAACAGAGGACAGGCTGAAGTTAAAAGTACAAGCAATAAGTTTAAAATTCCAGCTGTTTGATCCAAACAACAATAACTTGTGTTTATGTAAGAACATAAGAGTTAGGAACAGGAGTAGGCCATCTGGCCCCTCGAGCCTGCTCCGCCATTTAATGAGATCATGGCTGATCTTTGTGGACTCAGCTCCACTCTCCGGCCCTAACACCATATCCCCGAATCCCTTTATTCTTTAGAAAGGCATCTATTATATAGCGTCTTTAATAGGTGTGTTATGCAGCAACCTTTGGCTCGGAGCCACAGAAGGAGCCATTAGGGCAGATGACCATAAACTTGGTCCAAGAAATGGGTTTTAAAGAGCATCTGAAAGGGAGGAAGAGAAGAAGTTTACCAAAAGGAAAATCAAATAAATAAATTGGAAGAGGAGTGGGCACAGCTTGCTGCAAACAATACAGAATAATTTAACAACTGTGCCAGAGACAGTATCATTGAAGCTAAAATGTCAACTGTTTAATTGCTAAGATTTACCACTGCACAGTGGAGAGAGGAGCAGAGAAAGAGGGAGAGTAATAGACATTTCACATACCTAAATAGATCTGCAACATTATCTTAAGAGATTCTTAGTATTGGGTTCACTGCAGGGTGCAAATTTACGTTGGAGTCATTTGCGAATCCAACCTGTGGGACCAATTAGAGCTGGCACGAGCTCCAGTTCTTGCCTTGTCCTCCCAAGTTTGTTTTCCATCATGTTTGGCCTCCCTGGCCTTCCCAGGAGATGCCAACTCTAATCTTCAAGGCATTGACAGCCTCTGACATGACTACCACCTGCCTTTACCACGGGCAGCAGGTAGGCAATTCCCACTTCCTGGAAATGCTCAGTGCCACTAATTGGACACTGAGCTCCCCTCCTAGCCAATTAGCCTGTTTATGTTTTTTTTGTAAAAATATCATGAGCAGTGTGAGGACGGGATCCCAATCCATTATTCGCCGCAATGTCAAGTCCCCGACCACTGATTGAAAACTCTGCGGTTTTCTCTGCGGACCTAGACCTTGGTATACAGGGCACGATTTCAAAGTTTGTGGCGATACAACATTTGGAAGCATTGTAAAATGTGAGGAGAATCAAGTAGAACTTCAAAGGACTGAAGCAAGTTGGTGGAGTGGCCCAGCAGGTAGCAGATGAAGTTTAATGCAGAGAAATTGTTGCGGACAATACATTTCCTCCCCCAGAAGGGTATCGGTGAATAATAGTCCATCAAATTCATGGCCACATTCACGATCCCATTTTCCTTATTTCCAAATAGT
This sequence comes from Scyliorhinus torazame, assembly GCF_047496885.1. Taxonomy (NCBI): domain Eukaryota; kingdom Metazoa; phylum Chordata; class Chondrichthyes; order Carcharhiniformes; family Scyliorhinidae; genus Scyliorhinus; species Scyliorhinus torazame. Next base: position 34,636,787 of record NC_092720.1, on the reverse strand, counting down.
TCAAAATGAATCCAAATTTTCAAACTGTCACAGTGAGAGTTAGATTTGCGTTGCCTGGATTATTTTTTTAGTCCAGACCTCTGGATTAGCACTCCAGTAACGAGCATAACGGCTGGATTCTCCGATTTGCAATCTAAATGCTGACGCCCGCGTGGGAACGGTGTCATTTTACGCCAGGAAATACGGCGCCGCCCCCACGCCGATTCTCCGTCCTTAGCCGCTGGCTTTATCTGCGGATACGGCCGGAGAATTGCCAAGTCCATGGCCACGCTTGCGCACGGTGGCGACCTGCGGCGGCCGCGCCGTGCAGACCTGGCCTGCCAAAACCTGCCCCCCTGTAACCAACCTTGCCACCCCCGATTTCCCCCCCCCCCCCCCAGCCCTCGCCAAAGCCCCTCCGGCCACCAGAACGGCACCCCCCCCTCCAACTGTGGCGGCGCGGGACTCAACCTGCAGCCACCACGCTGTGTCCACGAAAAAAAAAGCGTAAGTGTTCCACGCCGTCGGGAACTCGGCCCATCGGGGACGGCGCATCGGGGCAGGGTCTCGGGTGATGTCCTGAGGCTGTCCATATGGTGTACAGCGTACTCCCCGGGTATGCGTTTTTGAGGGGGGGGGGGGAGCATCACAAAAGCGGCGCAGCCACCGATTTTGCCACAAACGGGGATTCTCTGGCTGATCGCCGAACGTGACTTCGGCATCAGCGACCAGAGAACCCCGCCCAATATATTTAACAAAATAATGTGCAGGAAGTTCAAAGCCCGGCATAATCTGGGAAAGTAATTGAATATCCTTGACGATAATTTCTTTTTTGAATGGGCACCCATGAAATCATGCAAGCAATCCCCATTTTGGTTTGCAATTGGGTGCAGTGCCCAGGCTGTTTAGTTTTTCCAGTAATTTTCCGGGGCGAATGAATTAAATCTCCGTGTTCCCACCTGAGGTAAGGTTGGCAAATTACACAGCTGAAGGTGGGCAAATTGTTAACAGGATTTGAATTTGGCTGCATTGTGGCACACCTAAGAACGCAAAGGTGGAAACAGTGTTTTTTATCCATTTATAGGGTGTAGGCATTGCTGGGAAAGTTGGTATGGATTACCCATCCCTAAATGTCCCTGTCAACCTGCTTCAACTTTGCAGTCTTGCCTGTCATGTTAAATTTATGTAATTGAGGCATTCCCTTCATCTGAATCTTCCAATCTATCTATTTAATAATAATCTTTATTGTCACAAGTAAACTTACATTAACACTGCAATGAAGTTACTGTGAAAATCCCCGAGTTGCCACATTCCGGCGCCTGTTCGGGTACACAGAGGGAGAATTTAGAATGTCCAATCCACCTAACAGCACGTCTTTTGGGACTTGTGGGAGGAAACCGGAGCACCCGGAGGAAACCCATGCAGACTCTGGGAGAACGTGCAGACTCCGCACAGACAGGGACCCAGCGGGGAATCAAACCTGGGACCCTGGCGCTGTGAAGCACCACTGTGCAATTTAAGTCGTAGTTTTGATCAATGATTGCCCTTCTGGCAAACGGAAGATTGAATTTTGTAGGCAGAAACTAAACTGATTAATGAAGTCTATAATTATTGTTCTTCGCCTTTAATACTGTTTTACTCCATATAACTTGAATTTTAGATTACAAAGAGCTCTAAAAGCAATTCAAAACTAAATTTCTTACTTTGATACATGATCATTATTTGGGTTTGAAACATATTTTTGGATTTGTAATTGACGTTATCAGACAAAGGCAGTGAGCGATGGTTTGGGTGATGTGACTGTAGAATTCAGAAGTTGGATGATCCAGGTTTAGATCATGATGTGCTTGGCAGTTGTAATAAAGTGTTAGGATTAGGGTTGGGTAACTTTGGAGGGAAATTTTAAACACTTTGTTTTGGAATTGTCAGGAAATATTTGGCTGGCTCAGTTCCTGAAAGAGTTTGCTTAACACATTTTCAGCCTCTAATTTAAAATAAAATGCAAATCACTAAATGCTGGCGATCTGGAATTCAAACCGAGAATGCTCGATAATCTTAGCAGGACATAAAATCGTAGAATCACTACCGTGCAGAAGGGGGCCATTCGGCCCAACGGGTCTGCACAGACCCCCTGAAAGAGCACCGTAATTAGGCCCATGCCCCCCCCTCACCCTATCCCCTGATGCACGATCAATGACCACTACAGCGAGGTGTAGTCCAACTGAAGGCTTTAATAAGCTAGATGTTTCCCCCAGCAGCTCAGGTACAGAAAGAAGGCTCCTGGGGTGGCACGGGCTCTTATACCCCGCCTTGCAGGGCGGAGCTACCATACAGCTTGACCAATAGGAAACATACAATATCTACCAATGGTGTTCCAGCATTACCAGGTACCGTAATACCTCTACACAGACTACCACATCCCCATAATCCAGTAAACCCACCTAACCACATCATTGGACACTAAGGGGACAATGTAGCATGGCCAATTCGCCTAACCTACACATTCTTTGGACTGTGGGAAGAAACCGGAGCACGGGGGGCCCACGCGGACATGGGGCGAACGTACACACAACACAGAGACAGTGACCCAAGGCTGGAATTGAACCCGGGCCCCTGGTACTGAGGCAGAAGTGCTAACTACTGTGGAACTCTGTTTGGAACTCTTCTTTGTTCTGAAGAAGTCATACTGATCTTGACGTTAACTTTGTTTCTCGCTCCGCAGCCGTTGCCAGACGTGCTGAGTTCTTCCAACACTTCTGTTTTTTTTATTTCAGCCTATAATCTCTGGGTGTAGTTTACATGACAGTCTGATCTGCTTCAGCTCAAGCTTTTATAGTTGAGATGTTCTTTAGGTCCACGAGAAAATACATATAACTCTGCACAGTCTCCATCCTGTTCCCCAGTTTCAATATATCAAGGGAAGTTACATGAAATCCATCTGTTGTGGCGTAGGCCGGAAGGTTACCTGCTCACACTGAGTGGGGGAATGGAGAAGGGTGAGGTGGATCTCTACGGACCTTCTCTCTGTGGCTGTACTTAGATCGAAAATAAATTAAAATGGTTGAACTTATTGCCACGGAAATATATTTGCCACTTAAATTCCAAGTGGTCAATTTTAAATAATGGAAACTCTGAAATCCGTTTGTTTATTGGGGGGAAAAAACAGCTGTACATCACTTAGTCACTGAGCTTTTGCTTGTGTTTAGTGTAGCAGTTGTAGTGTAAGGGTGTTTGACGTAGCAAGGGTTAATGTGAGAAAGGAGTACTGTACTGCCTACAGTATGAAGTTGTAGAGTGTCACATCACAGTGGACTGTGAGCAGCCGAATCTAGCAGAAGTCAGCTAGACTGGGGATGTATATAGTTACGTTTTGATAATGAACACTTGGGGTGGCACGGTAGCATAGTGGTTAGCACTGCTGCTCCACAGCGCAAGGCACCCTGGTTCAATTCTGGCCTTGGCTGTCTGTGTGGAGTTTGCACGTTCTCCCTGTTTCTGCGTGGGTTTTCTCCGGGTGTTTCCACTGTCCAAAGATGTGCAGGATAGGTGGGGATATGGAGTTACGAGGATGCGGTGGGAGCCTGGGTCTCAGTAGACTGCTCTTTCGGAGGATCAGTGCAGCCTCAATGGGCCAAATGGGCTCATTCTGCACTGTTGTGATTCTATACTTGATGGCCAACCACACAGGCCACTTTTTTTAAAATTTATCTTTTTTAAATAAATATTTTTATTCTCCTTTTTCACATTTTCTCCCACATTAACACCCATCAATAATCAGCAAGTTATGTCAATCCCCATAATAACAACGATCCCATCCGCTCACCAACCCCCAAACCTCAACCCGCATGTTTACATAAACAAATGACAAAAAGGAATCCGGGATTACCCGTAGTCACCCTTAATCTACACTGCTCTCCACCCCCCCCCCCCCCCCCCAACTAATGTTCGATGTTATCCAGTTCTTGAAGGTGCATAATAAATAGTGCCCATGACTTGTAGAACCCCTCCGAGCTTCCCCTCAGTTCAAACTTAACCTCAAGGGTCAAGTATTCCAACAGGTCCCCCCACCACGCCAGGGCACTGGGTGGAGAGGCTGCTCTCCATCCCAGCAGGATCCGCCTTCGGGCGGTCAACGAGGCGAAGGCTATGATATCTGCCTCCGCTCCCATTTCCAACCCTGGCTGGTCCGACACCCCGAATATGGCCCCCTGCGGACCCGGGTCCAGTTTCACACGCACCACCTTGCAAATTACCCTAAACACCTCCTTCCAGTACTCCCCTAGCTTTGGACAGGACACACGGGCCACTTTGTGGTCCACATCAGCAGTGAGTTACAGCTGCTGGACCATAGCCTGGGTTTTGTGCAGTTTGGAGTATAAATTGTCTCAATATTAAAGAAAACCTTCTCTAATTTCATGGAGAATGCTTCTAGGAGGTTCCCATGTAATGGTTTACCTGGCAATTGTCCAGAAGTGCGAACTTACTCTGGACAGTTGCGCTGGGCTGAGAACAATCCGACAGAAGCGATTTAAATAACTAATTTTGGATGCTTCTGCCAGTTTTACCCCGATAGTAACTCAGTTAGAAGGAATAAAACACTTCTATCGCCAGAGTAACTATTTAAAAAAAAAACACACCCAGCCTCGCATAGGACACACCATACACACATGTCACCCAGGGGAACCCCCCCACCTGGATCTCCGCTCTCGCTGTAAAAACTTTCGAATGTACAGTGTGGGACACTGAAAGGTGTTTGGCTTCACCACCTTGACAACTCTAGGTTCTATCCATTGATTCTGCCCTTTGCTAAAGCTGCCAGCACATTGGTGTATTAGCTGTTTGTGAGCTTTACTTCAAAATACAATCCAATCCATCACGAAACATCTATTTTGACCTCTAACATCAACCATCACATCACTTATTTGCACCTCTGTAAAAATGTTGTGTCTTTGTCCTGTCTCTGTCCGTACCACCAAACCTCTCACTCTCCTCACCACTGCTCCCACTCTCCCAACACAACTGTTGCTTTGCTGGGAAGTTGGGCGGCTCCCTTTTTATTGCATTCAATTAATTTGTATAGTTTAGAACCTTCCCTCAGCCATAGAGAGGACAATACCTTTTTAATGAGCAGCCTGTGGATCTAGTGAAATACACAAAGCTGAATCAAAGAACAATGTAGCACAGGAACAGGCCCTTCGGCCCTCCAAGCCTGTACCGGTCATGATACCACCCTTCGCCAAAATCCTAAGCAGATAAGAACAAAGACCAGGAATAGGCCCTTCGGCCCTCAAAGACTGTACTAGTCATGATAATCCTTGTAAAACATTTGCTGCTTTTTTATTCTTCATGCAGGTAGTGCTGGCTCGACCATAGCATCCCTACAGTGTAGGCCTCTGAAAGAGCACCCTACCTAGGCCCACTCTCCCGCCCTAGCCCTGTAACCCCACCTAACTTGCACATCTCTGGACATAAAGCAGCAATTTTAGCATCGCCAGTCCAGATAACCTGCACACTTTGGACAGTGGGAGGAAACTGGAGCACCCAGAGGAACAGTCAAGGGGAGAAAGAGTAAACACCACACAGTCACCTAAGATTGGAATTGAACCCGGATCCCTGGTGCTGTGAGGCAGCAGTGCTAACCACTGTGCACTGTGCTGCCCTGGCCTTTTTATTGCCCTTAAGAAGGTGGTGGTGAGCCATCGTCTTAAACCGTTGCAGTCCATGTGATGTAGACGCACCCACGCTGCTGTTTGAGAGGGATTTCAGGGTTTTGACCTAGTGACAATGAAGGAACGGTGATATAGTTCCAAGTCAGGATTTTGTGCGACTTGGAGGGGAACTTGCATGTGGTGGGGTTCCCGTGCACCTGCTGCCCTTGTCCTTTTAGGTGGTAGAGGTCACAGGTTTGGAATGTGTTGCTGAAACAGCCTTGGTAAGTTGCTGCACTTGTAGATGGTACACACTGCTGCTACTGTGTGTCAGTGGTGAAGGGAGTGGATGGTTAAGATGTTGCATGGGGTGCCACTCAAGTGAGCAGCTTTTTCCTGGAAGGTTTTGAGCTTCTTGTGTTGATGGAGTTCCATTCAATCAGGCAAGTGAAGAGTATTCCTTGTTGTGTCTTGTAGATGGTGGACAGGCTTTGAGGAGTAAGGAGGTGAGTTACTCACCACAGAATTCCCAGCCGCAGATTTGCCTTTGTAGCCACAGTATTTATATGGGGCTGGCCCAGTTCAGCTTCTGGTCCAGGGTAGCCCCAGGATGCTTCTAATGGACGATACGGCGATGATAATGCCATTGAATGTCGAGGGGAAATTATTAGATTCCCTGGTTAGAGATGGTCATTGTCTGGCACCTGTTCTGTGCCCCTTGTTTTTTAAATAATCTTTATTGTCACAAGTAGGTTTACATTAATGAAGTTAATGTCAGAAGTCCCGAGTCGTCACATTCCGGTGCCTGTTCAGGTACACAGAGGGCGAATTCAGAATGTCCAAATGACCTAACCGCACGTCTTTCGGGACTTGTGGGAGGAAACCTGAGCACCGGGAGGAAACCTACGCAGACACGGGGAGAACGTGCAGACTCCGCTCAGACAGTGACCCAAGCCGGAAATCGAACCTGGGACCCTGGCACTGTGAAGCAACAGTGCTAACCACTGTGCATCCCAAGCCTGAATGTTGTCCAGGCGTTGTTGAACATGGGCACAAGCTGCTTCAGTATCTGAGGAGTCGCGAATCGTGATGAACTTTGTGCATGTATCTTTGATTAAATGATTTAGGTCAAATTTTTGAACGGAAGAGTCACGGTTCATGATCTGTTCCCACTGAGGTAGGCAGCATGTGTGCTCAATGCCTTTTCCTCATTGCAAAATTCTGCAAGTTGGCCCGAGTGAGGCTTGTGCTGTTATCTACCTGATTGCTCAGTGGGTCACGTTTGCCATTTGATCCGTGCATCCTCTCTATGTACTTGCTTCACGTTATTACCCAAGAACGAACAATAATCAAAACATCCACATAATTGGGTAAAATAACCAAAGGAAAAAGTGCTCAATTTTGCTCAGTTGAGATTGATGATCTCCTGGGAGTCGGAATCCAGAGAGAGCTGCAGGTTGACGCTACAGAACAGTAAAGGCCCTTCAGCACTTTGTGTCTGTGCCAGTCGAAAACATTCTAATCTCATTTTCCAGCACTTGGCCCATAGCCTTTGGCATTTCACGTGCACCTCTAAATACTTCTTAAATGTTAAGAGGGTCTCTGCCTCCACCATCTTTGCAGAGAATGCGTTCCACACTCCCACCACCCTCTGGGTAAAAGGTTTTTTCCCTCGCATCCGCTCCAAACCTCCTGCCCCCTTACCTTAATCTATGTCCCCTGGTTTTTGATCTCTGTGTAATTTCATGCATCTCAATCATATCCCCCCTCAATCTCCTCTGCTCCAATCTCTCTTCATAACTAACACTCTCCAGCCCAGGCAACATCCTGGTAAATCTCCTCTGCACCCTTTCCAGTGCTAGCACATCCCTCCTGTAGTGTTGATTCCAGAATTGCACACAATACTCTATCTGTGGCCTAACAAAAATTGTATATGGTTCCATAACCTCCCTGCTCTTAAATTCTATATCAGGCTAATGAAGACAAGTGTAACCTATGCCTTTTTATAAAAAAAATATTTTTATTCGGGTATTTGCGATTTTAATAATAACAATAACAGCAACATAAACATGGTACAATAAACATTTCCACCCCCTTCACAATCTTCACACACCCCAACCATAAAACAACAGTCTGTCCCCCTCCCCCCTTTGGAATTCTGCTTCTGCTGACATTTTAATTTTCCCCGAGAAAGTCGACGAACGGCTGCCACCTCCGGGTGAACCCCAACATTGACCCTCTTAAGGCAAACTTTATTTTCTAGGGACTGAGAAACCCAGCCATGTCACGAACCCAGGTCTCTGCACTCGGGGGGGGGGGGGGGGGGGGGGCTTTGAGTCCCTCCACATTAATAAGATCTGTCTCCGGGCTACCAGGGAGGCAAAGGCCCGTTGGCCTCTTTCGCCCCCTGGACTCCCGGCTCTTCCGACACTCCAAAGATCGCCACCTCTGGACACGGCACCAGTTGTGAGTATCATGGACATCACCCTAGCGAAACCCTGCCAAAACCCTCATGTGGACATGATTTGCTGGGCTTCCTGTGCACCTTACCCTATGCCTTCTTAACCACTGTATCCACCTGCCCTGCTACCTTAAGCGACCAGTGTACATGCACACCAAAATCCCTCTGATCCTCGGCACCTCGGCTAGAATTTTTGATGTCGCATTTTCATTATTTTTTTCTTGTTCAGCCATTAATAAATTTTCTGTCCTTGACTCAAAGCCTTGTTTGATTGGCTTCTTATGAGCTTAAAGTTAACTATATTGTGGTTTGGCAACAGCATAGCCTTGTAAAAAAGAAACTTAAAACTTTTGTGACCAACCAAGGGGGCTGAATAGAGAGGAACCAGTTCACCCCTTCTCAGCTGGCCGTAACAGTGACGATTAGTTTGCATTTTGAACCCACTTGAATTGTTTCCCCTGCCAGTTCAGTGAAATGTTCTCAGGCTGGTGTAATTTTCTGGTTGACTGGTCAGCTATTGTTTGCAGAAGCACAAACCATTGCTCTGCTTCTGTATTGTAACGAGAAATCGGCCTAGTCATTAAGGGCAAGGCAATGTCTGAAACACAAATAAACTAAATGGCTTTGCTGAAACAGGGCGTTCCTTGTTCAGAGTTAAACATGGTGCAAGTGGCTGCAGTTGCAGCCGAAGCATTTTGAAGCATTGGTGCTGGTCGTTTACTTTCAATCTTGCCTCTCGGTCACAGTTTAATTTATGAAAGTTAAAACAGTCTTTACTTCGCCTCTACTCAAAAGTAATTGCTTTTTGCCACTTCCTTACAGCGAGTTGGAACTTTTATGAAATGTATGAAAGTCGTGCCGTCAAGTTCGTGTGCACACAATCCATGAGATTCTCCAACCTGGTCCACGACTGTATGTGACACTGGCCAGGATATTCCAGATGTCGAGGGTTTCCTGTCCCACCATCCAAAAGGTCGGCAGGGAACTCATACCCGCCAACTCTGGCTGTCCCACTGCCATTTCACACTCTATAAGCATCAGTTGGCTGCGGGTGGCACTGCCACGATCAGATTGGCCGGCAGTTCGCTAGGTAGGCCCTGCAACGACAGAGTTTGCAGTGGACAGAAGAGCAGGGGAGGAGCTTCCTGAAGGTTTTGGAGCCTAGGTCCCGGGACTTGACAGAAGGGTATGTTTGTAGGGTCTCGGGGAGGGGAGGGAAGATCCACTTGGGGGGGGGGGGGGGGGGGGGGAGAGGGAGAGAGAGGAGGTGCGGCTGGGGGGAGAAGGTCCAGTGGACCTTAAGGGCCCGAAGTTAGAAAGAAAACTGAATGAGGCCTGAACCCGATCAAATTTGGGCTGCCCCCCGAACTGGGAAATCTCGTTTGCCTAAAAACTGAGGTTGGGCAAGAAATGGCCCTTAAAAACGCAAGGGCCTCAACTGGGGCAAGTGTGAGTGGCCACTTCAAAACAGCATGTTCAAAATTTCAGAACAACTTTGGAAAATAGTAGTTCCGACTCTGCAAATATTCCTGCAGAGGTTGCGAAGGGGCGCAGGCTGTTTGTCACACAGCGCCGAGTCTTGAGTAACAGGCTTATCAGTGACTGGTTTTAAAACAAACAGACTCTCCTTTTCAAACTGATTGTTCGTTCTTATGTTCCATTTATGTCCTGCTTCAGGAATTAAAGGTATTGAATTGATCTTGTGCTCAAATTAGGTCTGAAAGCATAAAGAAGACTATCCAGTTTAGTTCAAGATGGAAAACCACACAACTCACATCTCCCGGGAAGAACTGGAGGAAATGAAGGAAGCTTTTAACAAAATAGGTATGGTTTCCGTCTGTTATAAAATGTTGATTTTCATCCACCGTTCTATTTTTGGGGAAACATAAGCTGTATTGATATGGTTGTGCTGCTGTAATTAACTTCTAGAGTGTTGAGAAAGATACTTAGATCAACACTTCATTACTGAAGGATGATGTGATTAAAGAGCATTAGGGGAAAAACCCTTTAGGTCGCTATACATCGATACATAGAAGATAGGAGCAGGAGCAGGAGGAGGCCTTTTGGCCTTGCGAGCCTGCTCCACCATTCATCACGATCATGGCTGATCATCCAACTCAATAGCCCAATCCTGCTTTCTCCCCATAGCCTTTGATACCATTCTCCCTAAGTGCTATATCCAGTGCTATCAAAATAACATGCAGGATTTCTTTTGGTGGGAGATGGAGTGCTGCCGGCACATAAGCGGTAGGTAGATAGCTAGGTAAGGTTATTAAGAGACCATTTAAGGCTCTGGACCAGAGGCTGGATTTTCCTGTTGGCCTGCAGGCCCTTTGCAGCTTAAGTAGCTGTATATACAGCACAGGAACAGGCCCTTCGGCTCCCTAAATGACGGTGACCTCCCGTCCAGCGGACTCTGGTTCAAGATGACACTAATTGGCCAGTCAAGATAAAATCAGTTTTAAGTGATTGTTCCTGCCACGGTGTGGGGTTTGATCCTGACCTTGGAGGGCCAAAGTGCAAACACCTGCCCAGGATTATTTGCCAAGTGTTTCCCATGACACAATACTTTAAAATGAACAGCCCAGCAAGCAATGATTCATTTGAAGTATTTATTAAACACAGCACATAAATGTAGTTGCAGCTGGATTATTAATCTAGTTTTCCAAACTTCATAGACAGTGTGCAAGTGTACGTAGAGAAATGATCAAGAACCTGAGAAATAGGAACCTGCTCCACCATTCAATACAATCATTGCTGATCTTGGGCTTCAACTCTACTTCTCTGCCAATTCCTAGGAACCCTTGATTCCCTGAGGTATCAAAAATATGTCTATCCCAGTCTTCAATGATGGAGCATCCACAACACCCTGGCCCCCATCTCCATCTAAATAATCGGCAACTTATCCTGAGACCGTGCCCCCGTATTTAAAATTCCCCGATCTGTGGATACGATCTGTGCCCATCTTATCAAGCTCCTTAAGAATTTTATGTGTTTCAATGAAATCGCCTTTCTTCTCCCTCAAGAGAAAATAGATCCAATTTGCTCAGCCTCTCATTATAGGACAACCCCCTTATCCGAGGTCCCAATTTAGTGAACCTTCGCTGTGCCCCCATGCAAATATATTCTTTCTTAAATGTGGAGACCAAGATTGTGCATATGACTCCAAATGGCCTCCCCAATGCACTGTGCAACTCCAGCAAGAATTTTTTATTCCTGGACTCCAGTCCCCTGACAATAAAGGTCAACCTACCGTTTGCTAATTTCTTTCCATACCTTTATTTTAATGTTTTGTGTTCCATATTTGAGCATACTGAAGTCTCTTTGATCATTTATGTTTACAAGTTTCTAACCTTTAAAAAAAATATTCAACTCTTTCATTCTTTCAACGAAAGTGAATAACTTAATTTCTCTACATTATGATCCATCTGCCATCTTGTTCTTCAGTCACTTAACCTGTCTATACATCTCTGCACCCTCTGTGTCCTCCCCACAGCTTTCCTATTCACTCAGCTTTATACCATCAGCAAGGGAGAAGATACCGAGTAATTTACCCAAGTCATTAATACAAATTGTAAGTAGCTGAGGCTCCAGCATTGACCCTTTGTGATACTCCACTATTCACTATCTGTCAACTTGAAAGTCCCATTTATGCCTACTCTCTAGCTGTTAACCAATCCACTATCCATGCTAATATATTAACTTCAACTCCGTGCACACTTATCTTGCCTATTTACCTTTTCTGTGGCACCTTATCGAATGCCACTTGGAGATCCAGGCACACTACACCCCATTATCTACCTTACTAATTAAATTGTCAAACTCCAATGAAGTTGTCAAACAGGATTTCCCTTTAGTAAAGGCACGTTGACTTGTTTTAAACTTACTATGCTTTTTTAAATGAATTGCTAAGACTTTCTTAACAATGGATTCCAACATTTTTCCAACAACTGATAGGCTAAATGTCCCTATTTTCGCTCTGGCTGTTCTAAGGCAGACTGCATAAATGTGATTTTTAAATTATTTTTAAAAAAAGATCTTGACAATTCTGGCTACGTCAGTGACTATGAACTTCAAGACCTCTTTAAGGAAGCGAACCTTCCACTGCCTGGTTACAAGGTGCGTGAAATTGTGGAACAAATTCTGACCGTCGGAGACCGCAACAAGGATGGAAAGATCAGTTTTGAGGAATTTGTCTCGGTGAGTGAACGTTTGCATTTATTTTCTATGTTTGGCAGTTCTCTTTTTTTGGTTCTTCGGCCTTTGTATATTCCCAAACACCGTGGTTTCTGTGCAACCTTCAACTGTTACTGTTTAACCAATCAACCAAGCATTTCAATTGGATAGAATGGGAAGTGAAATTGCCCCCTGCTCATCATTAAATACCTCGGCCTATCCGGAGTATAAAGTTTGGTTAAACTGGGTTTTTTGTCTGGTCTGCCACTTAAACCTTGGGTGGAATTTTCCGGACCCCCCGCTGAGTATTTCCATGCAGCGGAGTTGGCTCGCTATTGTCCGCTGGTGGGATCATCTCACGCCGACATCTATGGCGTGAGTCGTCTGTTCCGTCGCTGGGGAACCCACCACAGGGTCGCCCCCGCAGGACCAGAAGATCCTGTCGTATCACTGTGGAATTGGAACCCATGTACCCAGATATTGCCCGGAGTCTCTGGATTGATAGTCCAGTGACAATACATCCTCCACTGTGTATGAAAATAAGAAGGAACCTCCGGTGGGACATGTACAGCTCAACCTAATTTTCATATGCTTGCTGAACTGTGGCAAGACTATGAAAATTTACCTGATGGGTTACTTTTTTAAAAATTCGTGCATGGGATGTGGGCGTCGCTGGCAGGGCCAGAATTTGTTGCCTTGTTCTCAACTGATCTTGAGAAGGTGGTGGTGAACTGCTGACTTGAACGGTTGTAGTCCATCTGGTACAGGAACACCTACAGTGTTGCTAGGAAGGCTTCTCCAGGATTTTGATCCAGTGACTGGGAAGGAATGGCGATCCAATTGCAAGTCAGAGCGGCGTGAAGCCTGGAGAAAAGCATGTAGCTGGTAATGGAGGAAAGTGTCCTTGACTGTAGTTTGGGTTAAGCCACATTGTTGACCAAATATGAAGGGCGCTTTATCCTGCTTCGAAATGCTCTGAAATATGATCAGAGTATTTGTGTTAGAACGCTTGGGAGCGAATACCTATTTTCCAGAAATTAAGTTCCTCTCCTTCAGCTCAAAAGCACATTTCTATGTAATTTACTGGCCTTTCAATGCAATACTGAACAAACGCACCTTTTTTTCCTGTGTGTCCTACCTCCACTTGATCACAAATTAGCTCGTAAAGCAATGGAATTTGGTTCTCATCTGTGAACCTTTTGTGTTGTGGCATCCAAGGGTGAATACAAGGAAAGATTCAACCTAAATGAACATAATCATCAAAGAAATGCAAAGATTAAAAACTGGAGTCTTTTCTTGTATCATTCATCAATCCTTTCTCCTCAGTAGAAACACATGTTCTGATTGGCGTAATTGCACGTCTCTTGTGAATAAATTATAGTAATCAAAACAAAGGGTTAAAATTTATTCTTGAGGTGCAGTCCATTCCTCACTTTTTACATCATGTATTTCTCATTTTTTACAACACATTTGGAAAGATTGCTTTATAACCTGGAAGCTGGAGAATGAAGCCGAATTGATTTTAAAATTCAGTACTTTGAAACATTCGACTAGTAGTTACTCTGACATTACTCTTGATAAGTTAGTGTGCTGTATTATAAAGTGGGGGAGAGGGTATTGTATTCATTCTCTTCATATTGCTTTGTTTGCTATCCTGTCTGCCGTTTAATACTCCAGTGTCTCCTGTGCTTAACCCCTTTCTGTTTAAATGGTGTAATGTCTTCGCAGATGGATGCATTGAAAGATTTATTTGTCAATTGTTCAAAGTTATGCTTCTGCATCTATCTCCGGTAGGTGACACACTTATCCCTGTAACATTTGTCCACCACACTTGCCTATCACAATTAAACATATCTATTTGTTTCCCTTGCATCTGAGACTTCTAACCTTAGTAGTTTCACAATTTCCCCTGGCGTTCATTTCACCCAACTTCGAGTTCTTAAAAGATCAGCCTGTCGGTTGCCTCCTCCTGCCCTGCTGACGAATAATGCTGCAGCTAATCCAGCTATTGTCAAGAACCAGATTTAAGGCCCTTCCAGCATCTTCAATGCTTCTGAAATAAGAAAAGCATCTGCCCTTTTTAATCTGATGTGGAGATCCTGCGTTGGACTGGGGTGAGCACAGTAAGAAGTCTTACAACACCAGGTTAAAGTCCAACAGGTTTGTTTCAAACACTAGCTTTCGGAGCACTGCTCCTTCCTCAGGTGAATGAAGAGGTATGTTCCAGAAACATACATATAGACAAATTCAAAGATGCAAGACAATGCTTAGAATGTGAGCATTTGCAGGTAATTAAGTCTTTCCAGATCCAGAGATAGGGGGAACCCCAGGTTAAAGAGGTGTGAATTGTCTCAAGCCAGGACAGTTGGTAGGATTTTGCAAGCCTAGGCCAGATGGTGGGGGATGAATGTAATGCGACATGAATCCCAGGTCCCGGTTGAGGGCGCACTCGTGTGCGGAACTTGGCTATACGTTTCTGCTTGGCGATTCTGCATTGTCGCGCGTCCTGAAGGCCTCCTTGGAGAACGCTTACCCGGAGATCAGAGGCTGAATGCCCTTGACTGCTGAAGTGTTCCCTGACTGGAAGGGAACATTCCTGCCTGGTGATTGTCACGCGATGTCCGTTCATTCGTTGTCGATGATCTGGCATGTCTTGCAGAGATTGCCATGGCAGGGTTGTGTGGTATCGTGGTCGCTGTTCTGAAGGCCATGCAGACGCTGCGACAACGAATGAACGGACATCGCGCGACAATCACCAGGCAGGAATGTTCCCTTCCAGTCGGGGAACACTTCAGCAGTCAAGGGCATTCAGCCTCTGATCTCCGGGTAAGTGTTCTCCAAGGCGGCCTTCAGGACGCGCGACAATGCAGAATCGCCGAGCAGAAACTTATAGCAATTTATTGCATCGGGGAATAAGGCAGGGGATGCCCCATGCACCCCCCCCCCTTTTGTTTGCATTGGCTTTAGAGCCCTTGGCAATTGTGCTGAGAAGCTTGAGGTTGTGGAGGGGGACAGTGGGTGGGATGCAGCATAGGGTGTCCTTGTATCCGGATTACTTTTTATTGTATATTTCGGAGCCGGGCTCCTCGGTGGGGGACATAATGAGTTTGCTTCAAAGATTTGGGGCATTCTTTGGGTATAAGCTGAATTTAGCACAGGAGCTGGGGCGGGTGGCTGCCATTCTGGCTAGCGGCGTCTCACTTTAGATATCTGGGGTGCCGGTGGCCTGGGATTGGGCAGGTCTTCGGAAGTTCAATTTTACTAGCTTTATAGGGAAAGTGGACTGATTTGCTGAAGTGAGATAGTCGTTGGCGGGCCGGATACATGCAGTGAAAGAAAACAATTTGGCGCAATTCTTGACTTTGCTTCGCTGCGGCCAGTCATTTTGCCGAAGGCATTTTTCAAGGGGGTGGGTAAGGTGGTCTCTTCGTTGACTGAGCGGGGAAGGTGGCTAGGATAAGTAAGATGAATCTGCAGAGGGGACACAGTCGGGAGGGGAGGGGGGGGGCAGGTGTGGTTAGGCCTCTCAAATTTGATATATTATTACTGGTCGGGAATGCAGAGAAGGTTCAGAGATGGAATAGGAAGTGGGGGCCTTGTGAGTGAGGATGGAGCTGGGCTCACATAGGGGTAGGTGTTGCAGGCGCTGGTAACGGCACCCCTCCTGATGGCCCCAGGGAAGTATTCGGTGAGTTCAGTAGTGGTGGCCACGCTGAATATTTGGAGGCAGTTTCGGCCGCGTTTTGCGTTGGGAGCACGATTGGGGGGATGCCGATCAGGGGAAATTACGGAGAGAATGTATGTGAGTTTCCAGGGATGGGAAGAGCAGGGGATTAGGGAGGTGAAGGATATTTTTTTTGCGAGGGCGGTGTGTGAACTTGGGGGAGCTGAATGAGACGTTTGGGTTTGCGCAGGGTCAGCGTTTCCAGTACATGCAATTGTGGGACGAGGGAGGTTTTCCTGACCTACCCGATAGCGCTGGCCTCCTCGTTACTGGAGGCGGTGCTGTCAGCGGCGGGGGGCGGGGGGGAGGAATTTGGAGGAGGGTAAGGTGTCCATGGAGGGGGTTAAGGCTAAGTGGGAGGAAGAGCTGGGGGCAGCGCTGGAGGAGTGATCGTGGAGTGAGGTGCTGCGGAGGGTGAATGCCTTGGCTTTGTGTCCGAGCCTGGGGCTGATATGGCTGAAGGTGATGTCCAGAGCGCACTGGCAAAGGCAGGGGTGAGCCGCTGTTTGAGTGGGGGGGGGGGGGGAGGGGGGAGACAGAGAATGTCTGTGAGCAATGTGGGAGGGTCCCTGCGAACCATGTACATATGTTTTTGTCCTGCCCAAAGTTTTGGGTGATTTTCAGCACCATTACAGTGGTTCTGCATGTCAATGTGGAGCCGAATGCCCTGGAAGCCATATTCGGGGCGTCAGAGTGGCCGGAGCTGCGGGCTGGAGCGGGCACAGATGTCTGGGCCTTCGCATCGCTGAATGCTCGCAGGCGGGTCTTGTTGGGGTGGAGGTCAGCTTCCCTGCCCTGTGCCTCGGCGTGGCGGGTAGACCTGCGGGAGTTTTTTGCCCTGGCGAAGGTGAAATTTGCTCTAAAGGGAGTGAGTGGCAGGTTCTACATCAGTTGGGGTTTGCTTATTAAGCAATTTGGAGAGTTGGTTACCGTTGACTGCTGCTAGCGGAATGATGGAGGTGTGGTGGTGGGGGGGGGGGGATGTGGGTGTATGGAGTTTGGTTTAATGTGGAGGGTGGGTTTTGTGACTGTTGTAAATTGTAAAAATGTTGGCAAATTTGGAATAAAAATATTTTTAAAAAATTATAATTGGAGCAATGGCAATCAGTCTTTTGAATTTGCTCTGCTGTTTGGTAAGATCATGGCTGATCTCATTCTGATCTTTCCTGTCTGCCTTGACTCCCTTGTAATATAATTGAGCCAAATCAGCTCCTGTCATTTATTTATTTTTTCAAATAAATTTCAGGTTTTCCAGGAACTCAAAGACAAAGAGATCAGCAAAACATTCAGAAAAGTCATTAACAAAAAGGAGGGAATTTGTGCAATTGGTGGAATGTCTGACCGCTCCAGTGAAGGAACACAACATTCTTATGAAGGTACATTCCCTGCTTCCTTGAAGATGTTTGCTACTTGACCTGACCAGGCCCCACAACTGTTCTCCGGGGAGGGGCTGGGGTGGTGAGTTCGACACAGCACTAAACACACTTTCCCGAGACTCGAGGTCAAATCAGGTGGTTGTAGGGACTCTGAGCTTAATCCAATAGCTAATTCAGGTAAAACATCCTGACCTGAAGAGTAATACGAATGAGGATTATGCCATGACCCGCCAGAATATCAGGGGAGACTGATTACATTGGTACAACACTCGTGAATAATGAGTGGAAGTAGATTGTGGTTACCTCATGAGTGGAGTTGTTATCTAATCGACCATACCTGGATGCTAATTTGGATGGGGGCATTATAATTCATTTGAGTATTTTTGCAGCTCAAAATATTCCATGGAAATTTTTTACAATGACTGTCGTTGTGACATCCACCTATGGAAAAATATATATTTTTTTTCCGTCTGGATATTATCGGTCACCTTAATGGGCACATTGTGTGCTGAATTGAAAAGATCTGCGTCTCTGTAGAAGTCAGCTTGAACTCCATAAATAACCAATGAGCTAATTGTGTTTTTAATCTCTTGGCACTGGCTTTGGGAAACAACTTTTTCTTCGCTTGTCTGAATGTTGCTTCAGAATTTAAAACCATCATTGCTGTGACCTTCATAACCGAAGTAGACTGACGTTTTTTTAAATATAAACTTTTATTTCATTTATTTAGCTGTTAAGGTTTGTCCAACATGAAGGCTCATTTCGGATAAGTGAGAAGGCAATCTCTGAAATGTTTTTGTGTTTGTATTGAGTGCCTTTTTGATTTCTGCTGATCCAGTTCTGGATCTGTGCTTGATCATTGGCAGTCAAAGTCTGCTCACAAATTATTTTACTTTGTACTTCTTTTCCTATTCTTCCAGTTCTCATTTTGTTAGAGAGGTGCTTTGAAATATTTCTGAGACATTTTGAAGGGGAGGGTGGGGGAGATATTTTACCGGCCGCATTGCATCCGGTGCAAATCCCGCTGTGTCGGGGAATAGAAGGTGAACCCTGAAGCGGGATTTGCAGTGGGTGCCAAACAGTGCGCGATGCCGTCGGCTAGCTTCAGCTGATGTGTTCTGGTTCACGCCCTCATTGGGCGAGAATCAGATTAGAATATTTAAATCATCATTTAAATATGCTGGGATTTTATTTTTTAAGACCGATTCTCCCAGCTCCTGGTATTCCTCTTTCTTTGTAGCCCCCGGGTGGTTGGGCGCTTGGGCAGGGCAGTGGCACCTTGGCAGTGCCAACCTTTAAAAATGGCACCCGATCTCTCTGAAGCCAGTTTTGCCGATGGTGTTTAGGGACCGCTCTCAGTGCCGGTGCAAATCATGCCCCTCTCCAAAAAATTACTAAGTGTGGGAAGATTGCGATGGGAATTGCACCGGAATGACTGGCACCATTCACACTGGGTTTTTGTGCACAAAATGGCACTGAGCCATTTTTTGAGAGAACCCCACCCTTGATACACAGTATGATAAATGTAAACCTTTTCCTGTGTTGGACATATTGGTCAAGTGTTTTTGTATCAGTTTGTGTGTCAAGGACATTTTGAGCCTTCACCAAAAAGTACATTCAGTTTATAGTGGGTGCATGTTGTTAGCACAACTTATCAGTTACAAATGTTGGATGGAATGAGCATCTTTAGCCCCAAGTTCTATCAGAGGATTTAGAGAGCAGTAAAAGTTACAAAGCTAAAATAACAAAGACTTGCTTGAATATAGTGCCTGACAGACATCCGCTGCCAATCTATTAATGCGGTCTCTATTGTAATGTGAAAATAAAATGAAAGTCACCACTGTCCCAGAGGATCATAGGCTGTTCTCCCCTTTTGGGAGAGAGCTGACGGGTGGTGATTTAACCTGATCACCACGCCTCAAGATGGGGTGGAGGGAGGTGGGGGGAGGAGGAGTCAAGGTTGAGAAGGCTTCATGGATAGTCTCCGCTGGTATGGAAATTGAACCCGCGCTATTGGCGTTGCTCCGCATCACAAACCAACCGTCCAGCCAATTGAGCTAACTGACCTCCCAATGTAGGGAACAGTAAGATCTCGCAAACAACAACGTGATCATAACCAAATGGTTTGTTTTAGTAGTGTTAATTGAGTGATAAACATTGGCCAGGACAACCGGGATAGTGCCCCAGCCCTTTGAAATAGTGTCACTTGGGGGAGCAGATGTTCGGACGAAGAACTGCATCTTGAGACGAGACCCTCCCCCCAAATTTCAGATCTATGATGGATTATTTTTGGCTTTTCCCCACAGATCTTTAATTGCCCGGAAGCCTAATATTTGAAGCTGAGTGATAATTTGGGCTAGGGCGGGCATCCTGCCTGAGGCCTTGCCCACCCTAGCATAAAAATCTGGTGGTTGGGGGGGGGGGGGGGCGCGTGGGAGGGAGGAATGTAAAATTCAAATTTTAATCGTGGTCTTTTTATAAATTACCATGTCCATGAATAGAAACCCTTCCAGGGTAAATACTTTGACAGCTTGTGCTGACAATAATAGAGTTCTCTATAATTTTGCTTCCGTTCTGGACAAGCAAAGCACTTATGTAGCTGGCTGTCATAGACTAATAGAGCACAGAACGAGCAGTTTGGCCCTGTATGCTGTTGCAAGGTCTATCTAATTAGTCCCACTCACCGTCTCTTTCCCTAAAGCCCTGCAATTTCTTTCCCTTTAAAGTGCAGTGTTCACCCCGTTGATACTGTCCATGTCTCTGGAAGCAATCGATTTGTCCTGGACAATTTCCCATTTCCATTACCGACGAGGTCAGAAATGAAGGCAGCACTTGGATACCAAAGAAGCACACCGGCTATTTTCAACAACTCATTTCGCTCTTGAACCTTTCGTTGCTAACATTTGAAAATCTCTAAAATATCCTGAAATTTCAGTGGTAACACGAATTACATAGGTCTTTGGCACAAATCACAGTAAAAGAGTTTGAAGCGGCTCGTGACATATGGAGAGGGGCCTACCCACCATTCTAAAAATTCAAACCAATAATTGAAATCTGTCCTCAATACTTAATGAATAAGCTCAGCTCAGTCTGTGTGAGCAAGATGCGGCTGGATGGATTTGTTTATTGTTTATTGTCACATGTACACCCAATATTGAATTATTCTTTATTCCCCGCTGCCACGGTACCAGTTCTGTTTCAATGTATTCAGCATCGCAACATAAATCTTCATGGGTTCGGTTGCTGAATATTTTTGGTTCTTTTTCATGTCTTCCTGTTCTTGACAAGAGGCTGCTGTTTGCAGCCTTGGTGTCCGCTTTGACCACAAGAAAAGCTCAACTGTTGCTGAAACCCTCATTCATGCCTCTTGTTACCTTTTAGACTTGACACTTCTCTTGGCCAGCCTCCCATGTTCCCATTCAAAGCTCAGCTGCCCATGGCCGAACTGACCAAGTCTAGTTTACCCATCGCCTTGCACTCACTAATATAGAAGGGCTTCCAGTTAAGTAACAACTCTGTTTTAGTTCTTAAAGCCCCGTTCTCAAATCTCTTCATGGCATTGCCCTTCCTCCTGCAGCCGTACAAACCTCCCAGGGTATTTGCGGTCCTCCTATTCTGGTCTCCTCAGCATCGCCAATTTAATCACTGCACCATTGGTAGCTGTGGTAAGACCCTAAGCTTTGAAGTTCTCTCTTGCACCTCTGCCTATCAAACTCTCTTTCCTCCTTAAGACACTCCTTAAAACCTACCTTCTGACCAAACTTTGCTGCAATATTTCTTGATGCGCTTGGTGTCAAATTGTGTTTAATAATACTGTGCCTTAGGATGTATTACTATGTTAATGGTGCTAGATAAATGCAAGGAGAAGGAGTAGGCCAGGTAGCCCATCCAGCCTGCTCCGCCATTCAGCGTGATCATGCTGATCTTGGGCTTCAATTCTATGTTCCTGCCTGTTCCCCACATTGCTTGTTCTCTGTGGAATAGTGTGGCCCCTCGAAGGGAAGTTCCCTCACGGTCCATCGTGCACGTGCAAACGAATAACGAAGGAGGATAAACAGAACATTATCCTACTAACAGTTCCCAGAGGCTCTTGATACAAAGTTAGTTGATACAAAGTTATTTGACCAGTTGGTGAAGCTGGTCAGGGAGCATTTCCACTCCAGACCCCAAGCTTACAATCAACCAGGCATACCCAATTGCATGTGCAAAGTTGGCGAGAGGCCTAACATACACCAAACTCTCCCTCAGTCAAGTGTACTAGAACTAATTGAAGATTCCAAAGATTTGTGACAATTAAAATGCATAAAGGTCTGTTTCAATACACCAGATTACCTTTTGGCATCTCCTTGGCCTGTGCGATATTCCAAAACACAATGGAGAATCTGCTTCAAGGCATCCCAAAGGTTGAGGTTTAGTTGAATGATGTCCTAATAACAGGAATATCACTGAGGAGCACATAGCAAGTTTAGAAGAGGTGTTGAGAAGATTCAGAGATGTGTGAATCCTACTCAAATGTAAAAGGTACCTCAAGAAATCATCTTAACATTGAACTTTTTGGCCACCCTACCAGTTTCGGCTAGCTACATAAAGAATGGGACACAATGGAACTCAGCCCTATCTGAGGTAAAACACATCATTTTAACTGGGTGGGTACACACTAAATCTGAACAAGTAAGATTGTACCTTGCTCATAAGGACAAACTCCTTTGTGAGGCTGGAATCGTACTTTGGGGTTCCCCGGTGGTAGTGTCCCCTGCCCACGAGCCCTTGTTGCAATAATTACGTGGTGCCCATCTGGGCCAGAGAAAAATGAAAATGCTTGCCCTTGGCTACATCTGGTAGACAAAGACACTGAAAACATGGTGTGCCAGTGCAGCCCTTACCATGCACCGTAAACACTTCCCTCTGCATCAAACCTCCACCCTTGGGAATGGCCTGGATGCGTTTGGATGAGGGTACATGTGGACTTCGCTGGTCCTTTGGGCAAACGTTCCTCGTTTTGGTCACTCCCATTCAAAGTGGTTGGAGATTCAAGAGTTGGGGCCACAGTAGAGACCTTGCGGCAGGTGTTTGCTACACATTGCGTCCTGAAGTAATTGTGTCTGATAACGGCACAGTCGTCGCTGGTGAGGACTTTCAGCATTTTGTTAGAACGAATGGCATTTGCCATACCAGACCAGCCCCCCTCACACTGCGGAGAGAGCTGCACAAACTTTCAAGGCAGCTTTGAAGAAGCAGTCCACCAGACAACTGCACCTTGGGTTGGCCAACTTTCTTTTGTCTTACAATATGACTCCCCATGTTACCACGGGCATTACACTAGCAGAATTACTGAGCCAGTTTGGACTTCGTCTTCCCAAATTTGTCAGGGAGGGAGGATGCATGGAAAGCCACTCAGAGGAAACAACACACTTCGGGAAAAGGGAACTGACCTTTCAAGTAGGTGACCTGGTCCTTGTCAGAAATGTTGCCTCAGGTCCACCATGGTTACCAGACCGAATCGTGTCCCAGTCGGGGCCAGTTTTATTTGTAGTGGACTTGAGCGACAAGGCAGTAAAGAAACATTTCGACCACGTGAGAGGCCGTGAGGACCACAACCACGCTGAGGGACTGCAGATCTTTTAAGAATTATTCTGGTTTCCTATTCTTTCAAGCAAAGCGAATAACTTCAGTTTCCCTACACTATATTCCACTCATTTAACCTGTTGGTATATATTTGTGCAGCCCCTCTATGTCCTCCCCAAAGCTTCCATTTCTTCCCAGTTTGTTGTCATCAAACGTGGATATGTTATTCTGTCTCTTAATCCAAATCATTATATAGATTGTAAATAGCTGAGGCATCAGCACTGACCTTTGCAACAATCCATTATTCACTGCCTGCCAACTTGAAAAAGCCCCATTTATGCCCACTCGTTGCTTCCTATCCATTTAGCAATGTACAGTGTGTAGCAGTTACCTTCTTAAAGGAATTGCTAATTGAACATGTGACATTGATTGGACTATAAATGGAGACTACTAGAACACTTTAGAAAAAGAACTTCTTGTATCTTAGGAGCACTGATGATGTGTGTTACAGATTGAACTTACAGTCCAGCCTGGATTAATTATTCCCTCACAGCCACTTGTTGTAATAAGCACTCCTGTCTCTATGCTAACATATTACCTACAACTCCATGAGCCTTCATCTTGCCTATTAGCCTTTTGTTTGGCACGTTTAAAAGGCCTTTTTGGAATGGCAGGCATACTGTATCGACTGGTTCCTCCATTCTCTACCCGACTGATTAGTAAAACTCCAAAACATTTGGCAAATAGGATTTCCCTTTAGGAAAATCATGTTGATTTGCTTTAATCATCATGTGCTTTTCCAAATACATTGTTAAGACTTCCTTCTTAATCGATTCCAGCATTTCCAAACAACTGACGTTGGGTTAATTGGCCTTGAGTTCACGGTTTTCTCTCTCCCTTCTTTCTTGAAAAGAAGTAAAGAAGTATGACATTTGCCAACTTTCAATCTAGTGGGACTGTTCATAGCTAACGTATTCACTTTCTCTGCAGGGTGTAAGCCAGAAGGTCCTGGGGATTTATCAGATTTGAGTCCTTTAAGTTTCTCCAATACTTTTTCCCTACTGATATAAATGTTCTTGTTTTTTTTAGCCCCGGGCTAAATATGGTCTATTCCTGGTGTGAAACATGTGTCTTCAAGGAGTGGTGTGATAGCACAGTGGGTAGCACTGTTGATTCACAGCTCCAGGGTCCCAGCTTTGATTCCCGCCTTGGGTCACTGTCTGTGCAGAGTCTGCACGTTCTCTCCGTGTCTACGTGGGTTTCCTCCGAGTGCTCCGGTTTCCTCCCACAAGTCCCGAAAAATGTACTGTTGGGTGAATTGGACATTCTGAATTTCCCTCTGTGTACCCGAACAGGCACCGGAATATGGCAACTAGGGGCTTTTCACAGTAACTTAATTGCAGTGCTAATGTAAGCCTGCTTGTGACAATGAAGATTATTAAATTAAATTAAGATACTATTTGTTCAATGCCCCCTAAATTTCCTCATTCTTCATAATTTCTTTTGTCTCTGCCTCTAAGGGACCATCACTTACTTTAGATACTCTCTTTTATATAAACCTATGAATATTCTTGCTATCTGTTTTATATTTCTGGCTGGTTTACTCCTATTAGTCCCCATTTTAGCAACTCTCTGGTTGTTCTTTGCTTGTTTCTAAACCACTCCGAATCCTCCGACTTGCTACTGTTTTTCGCAATGTTGTAAATCTCTTGTTTTAATCTAGAACATAGAATATACAATGCAGAAGGAGGCCATTCGGCCCATCGTGTCTGCACCGACCACTTAAGTCCTCACTTCCACCCTATCCCCGTAACCCAATAACCCCTCCTCACCTTTTTTGGTCAATAAGGACAATTTAGCATGGCCAATCCACCTAAACTGCACGTCTTTGGACCGTGGGAGGAAACCGGAGCACCTGGAGGAAACCCACGCAGACACTGGGAGAACGTGCAGACTCCGCACAGACAGTGACCCAGCGGGGAATCGAACCTGGGACCCCGGTGCTGTGAAGCCACAGAGCTAGCCACTTGTGCTACTATGCTGCCCATTGCTACCATGCTGTCCATCTAGTACTTACCCTGAATGAGCCGTGGATGGTTCTTTCTCACTGAATTTTTGGTTTTCAGTTGAATGTACTTTCCGCGAGCATTTTGAATTAAAACAGTTTCCCACTTTTCAATTACCTCCATTATCTCGAATCTATTTAACCAACTCTCCCCTCATATTTATGCAATTGGATTTTATGCCATTTTCAACCTTAATGCAGAATTTAGTGGTATTATGATCATGATGCCCAGTGGATCTTTTACTATGACATTACAAATTAACCCTGCTTCATTACACAATAGTAAATCTAAGATCGATTCATCTCTAGTCTCTTCCATAATGTATTGCTTCAAGAAACTCCCTCAAAACATTCTACATCTCATCTTCTAGACCATTCTTGCCAATAAAATTGTCCAAGCCTATATGAAAATTAAAATCCCAACAATTATTACATTTCCTTTGTTGCAAGCTCCAATAATTTCTTGTTTAATGCTCTGCCTAACAATGTGACTATTGTTAGAGGGCCTTTAAACTGCTTCCATAAACTGTTTCCTGACTCTTGCTATTCTTAATGCCTACCCATGCTGATTCTACTTTATGATCTCTGAGACCAGACCTTTCTCATTAATGTCCTTTGTCATCTTTTACTATCAGGACTACCCAATCTGCTTAGCCATTCTGTCGATCTTTCCAAAATATTGTACACCATGGACATTTATTTCCTAACCTTGGTCACCTTGTAACCATGTCTCTAATGATGATTAGATCAAAATCATTTATCTCTATTTGTGCAAAGGGTTACCTCTATCTTACTGTAGATGTTTTCTGCATTCCGATAAAGAACCTTAATTTTAAAAAACTTCTATTGCATGTAATGAACGTATTCACCAATGTACATTTTCTGTTAACTTGTGTCCTGTCCCCCTCTGCTTGTATTCACCCACATTGCTGTACTGTTCTGATGCCTTTACCTTTCTCCTTGGATTTCTAAGTCTTCCTTTCTCTGAATCCTCACTCTTCCACACCATTAGTTTAAAACCCTGTCCACAGCCCTAGTTATGCAGGTTGTCTGGGTGCACCGGTTTCCTCCCACACGCCCCAAAAGACATGCTTGTTAGGTGAATTGGACATTCTGAATTCTCCCTCCGTGTACTCGAACAGTCACCGGAATGTGGCGACTAGGGGATTTTCACACTAACTACATTGTAGTGTTAATGTAAGCCTACGTGTGACAATAAAGATTATTATTATTATTATTATTAAGTAATGTGAATTAGAAAGTTTAGAACCTCTCAGAGTAATTTGGCCTGACTTGTAAATGTCATTCGTAGATTGTAGCTTTTAATATTGTAATATTTTAATAATGCTTACAATATATTTTAATCATTTGGGGGATGTGGGCGCTGCTGACTGGGCCAACATTTATTGCCCACCCCTAATTGCCATTGAAATGGATGACTTGCTTAGTCCCTTTCCGAGGGCATTCAACCACATTGCTGTCGGTCTGGAATCACATGTAGGCCAGACCAGGAAAGGGTGGTAGATTTCCTTCCCTAAAGGGAATTAATGAACCAGATGAATTTTTACAACAATCAACAATGGTCATAATTAAAGTTTTAATTGCAGATTTTTATTGAATTCAAATTTCACCATCTGCTGTGGTGGGATTCGAACACAGGTCCTAGAGAATTACCCATGGCCTCTGGATTGCTAGCCCAGTGACAATACCACTACTGCTCCTTTTCCCTGCTCTACATAGAAAAAATACTGCTGTTCATGAGTAGCAGTCGGTCCATACTACATTATGTGCTTGCAGACAGTTCCATGGTGAAAAACGATGCCTTCTCCATCTGCTTATTCCTTTCATGTGGATAGATATTCGTGATAAGAAGCCCGGGAAGGATTTTGAGTGTATTTGAGGCACTGATGAGGTGCAACATCAAACGCTGATGTTGCCTGTTGACTTCTATAATCAACCGACTCCAAAAGCAGACCATGTAAAACCACTCTACCACTGAATCTTGTACAAAGCCAGCTTGCATCCATCAGTCGCCCCAGCTTCCTGTGCTATCTGCTGTTTAATTTTCGATAAGTTGCCACAAATGTCCGGTCTGTGTCGGAGCAGTGTTTGAAACACTACAGGGAAATGGCCTATTTCTTGACCTTGCATTTCATACAAAGCAGATCCATTTAAGAGCGATGCATGGAATTAGCTTGGTGTGCGGTGCAGACCCCCCTTCTCCACAATTCTGCAGAAATATGACTGAGCTGTCAGTCTTCTGAAAGATAATTACGGGAAAAACATTAGGCGACTTGTTAGCGATTAAGTTGGATGGACCTCCCGGTCTGTCCCAGGAACAGTGGCTGCAGCTGCCTGTTAACATCCAATATTGATTGAAACAGGAAGTCAACATGTAATACTGGAATAAAACTGCTGTTTGTGGGAGTCGCTCTTCAGTGGTACTGTTGACTGGAACACCACCTCTTATTTGTATGGAAGCTCAAATGTGAATTTAACTACTTTCTGCGAAGAAAATGTCTGGCACCGGGGAAGTCCTGGGTGTGCCCTCGGACGTCCTCCGAATGAATTGTTGTTTCCTATGCAGCCCCCGTAAGATCGTTCTCAAGATTGATCCATTAAAAAATAATTAATTTTGTATGACAGATGGAAACTTGTTCCCAATGGCTATTCAATTATAGTGATGATGTAGTGATGCCGGCGTTGGACTGGGGTGAAGACAGTAAGAAATCTTACAACACCAGGTTAATGTCCAACAGATTTGTTTCAAATCTCTAGCTTTCGGAGCACTGCTCCTTCCTCAGGTGAGTGAAGAGGTAGTTTCCAGAAACATACATATAGACAAAGTCAAAGATGCAAGACAATGCTTTGAATGCGAGCATTTGCAGGTAATTATATCTTTACAGATCCAGAGAGAGGGGTAATTCCAGGTTAAAGACGTGTGAATTGTCTCAAGCCAGGACAGTTGGTAGGATTTCGCAAGCCCAGGCCAGATGGTGGAGGATGAATGTAATGCAACATGAATCCCAGGTCCCGGTTGAGGCCGTACTTGTGTGCGGAACTTGGCTACAAGTTTCTGCTCGGCGATTTTGCGTTGTCACGCGTCCTGAAGGCCGCCTTGGAGAACGCTTACCCGGAGATCAGAGGCTGAATGCCCTTGACTGCTGAAGTGTTCCCCGACTGGAACGGAACATTCCTGCCTGGTGATTGTCGCGCGATGTCCGTTCATCTGTTGTCACAGCATCTGCATGGTCTCGCCAATGTACCACACTTCGGGCCATACTTTCCTGCAGCGTATGAGGTAGACAACGTTGGCCGAGTCGCACGAGTATGTACCGCGTACCTGGTGGGTGGTGTTCTCCCGTCTAATGGTAGTACCCATGTCGATGATCTGGCCCGTTGTGCAGAGATTGCCATGGCAGGGTTGTGTGGTGTCGTGGTCGCTGTTCTGAAGGCTGGGTAGTTTGCTGCAAACAATGGTTTGTTTGAGGTTGCGCGGTTGTTTGAAGGCAAGTAGTGGGGGTGTGGGGATGACCTTGGCAAGGGGTTCATCTTCATCGATGACATGTTGAAGGCTGCGAAGAAGATGTTGTAGTTTCTCCGCTCTGGGGAAGCACTGGACGACGAAGGGTACTCTGTCGGTTGTGTCCCGTGTTTGTCTTCTGAGGAGGTCGGTGCGGTTTTTTGCTGTGTCGCGTTGGAACTGTCGATCAATGAGTCGAGCGCCATATCCCGTTCGTACAAGGGCATCTTTCAGCGTCTGTAGATGTCTGTTACACTCCTCCTCGTCTGAGCAGATCTGTGTATGCGGAGGGCTTGTCCATAGGGGATGGCTTTTTAAATGTGTTTAGAGTTAGAGCTGGAGAAGTGGAGCATCGTGAGGTAATCCGTGGGCTTGCGATAAAGCAAAGTGCTGAGGTGACCGTCCTTGATAGAGATGAGCGTGTCCAAGAATGCAACCGATTTTGGTGAGTCTGATGGTGGGTTGGAACTTAATTATGTCATCGTGTAGTTGTTTCAGTGATTGTGTAATAATTGTATACAATTAAAGTGATGATAGGATGACCTGTGCCCGCCCCCCCCCCTTTCCTCTGTTGGCCTCTTCATTATGACTGAAATATAAATGTTGTTCAGGATATGGGGGAGAATTCCCGTGCTCTCCTTATAAATAGCTACGTGAGGGCAGATGAAGCTTTGGTTTAATATCTCGCCTGATGGACAGCACCTGGATCCACCTTCTGTGGCCGAGCCTATTGAATGAGATGGACCCGCAACTTTTGGAGTCGGAAATAGCAATTCTGCCGCTGAACCATGGATGCAACCTAAATTATGCCTAATGTTGTGTGGTACTACCCAGAATATAGCTGCATTCTCAAGATTTATTGTCAGAAACGTGGGAAATTAAGCCTTCAGCGTGGCTGCATTTCCAGATGAAATCATCATGTCTTCTCTAGTCTGTATGACAGAGGTCCCCACGCAGTCTGGTGGCGTCATAAGGATAACGGAACAAAAGAGAAAATAAGTTAAAGTCGCAGAGAATATGCAAAGTATTTTTACAAATGAGTAAATCAATTATATCAGCAAAATGAAGGCACAACTCATTGTAATCTCATTAAATTATTCATTCTTAAATGACTGCAGAATTCCTGTTAGCCCTTATACATTCTCCACTGAGCGCTACTATTAGGGCTTTGAGCTGCCTCCGTTCCAGGAGCAGAAAACTGTGACAACTTGGCTTCAGAGCCATTCTTGTCGGTGACCTGAATGAGTCACTGCCTCACTCCCTCCTCAACCCCCATGGTTACTTCTCTCCCTACTTTTCCCCCCACTCTAGACTCTTACTGTCAGCTAGTTCCATCCAGGAGTTGCCTGTTTTCTGCCCTCCTTGCCCTGAGGACTACCTTTTAAATACTAGTTTGGTCACCCTGCTTGGCAGCCAAATGCAAAAACAATTTTTGATGCACCAATGAATATAGTTGATTGTACAGTTTCCCCGCTTTAACGGTTACCTCATCTGTACCAGTGTTGAGCAGCTTCAACACTGTAAAAATGGGTGGGCAAGATTGCTTGTTGAACGTGTAAGCATAAAATCTTTGTTAAAACCTGGATTCAACACACTATTTTCTAAATATTCTTGAATCGCTCAAAACTGTAGAACTCCTGATCTCCCTCAAATTTTATTCCTCAATTGGACTGGGGGATTTTAAAATATTAAATTGGATTTGGTTAAGTCATTCAAAACGGGAGCTTGCACTAATAGCTCTCATTGGCCACTACTTAACCCGCATCTAGAAGTAGATGTCTTTTTAATCAACAGGAAATGTAAATTGTATAGCGAATTAATCTGCTGCATCCTTGAGTTGTGGTTCTTGAGAGCTAAAACCCCAAGATTTAATTTTACACTGTGGCATCTCCAAATCACTCCATCCTTATTTATCTTGTCATCTTGTTTATTCTCTTTAGCCTTGGATGTGCCAGTGGGCCTTTGACTTTCACTTTAGTTTCTAAGTTTAAAGAGAGAGACGCCTTGCCCTCGAGTGGCACTGTTTCAAATATCTACGGCAGCACAGTGGTTAATTCTGTTGCTTCCCAGCACCAGGGACCCAGGTTCGATTCCCGGCTTGGGTCACTGTGCGGCGTCTGCATGTTTTCCCCGTGTGGGTTTCCTCCCACAAGTCCTGAAAGTCGCGCTTGTTAGGTGAATTGGACATTCTGAATTCTCCCTCTGTGTACCCGAACAGGTGCCGGAGTGTGGCGACTAGGGGATTTTCACAGTAACTTCATTGCAGTGTTAATGTTAGCCTACTTGTGACAATAAAAGATAATTAAAAAAGGATTATTCTTAACTTAGTTACGTCATCCAATACAAGAGTTTACACTAATGGCTCACATTTGGAGAGTTTTGGCTACTACATAATCCACATCTAGCAGTAGATATATTTTTTTATCAACAGGAAATTTAAATTGGTAACTAATTGATCTGCTGCATCCTTGAGGGTTGTGGTTCTTGAGAGCTAAAAGCCCAATGGCGGTATGCGTATTCTGTCTGAATATACCTTGAGCTGAAGAGATGTTTGATTTCCATTTCTTTTTAAAGGCAATTATTAGAACATTCAAGCTGCCTCTTCAGGCTGGACTTTATTTATTTATTTAAAAAATTTCCAATTATGGCCAATTTAGCATGGCCAATCCACCTACTTTGCACATCTTTGTGTTGTGGGGGGTGAGACCCACGCAGACACGGGGAGAATGTGCAAACTCCATAGGGACGGTGATCTGGGGCCAGGATTGAACCCGGGTCCTTGGCACCGTGAGGCAGCAGTGATAACCACTGCTACCGTGCTGCCCATTCAGGCTAGAATTCAAAGGATCACGTTATACTGAAAAGTTATATATTAATATAGGGGGTGATTTTGCGTCTGAGTTTGCCTCGAGTGCAAACGGTGACGTAGGCACAGAATTAGAAAACGAGATTCTCGCCTGTGAGACATCTTTTTCCGATTTTTCTCCGCGCCTCGCCAGTGATGTGCAATGAGGGTCCCACCCAGAAAGGGCAGTAACCTCATTTCAATACAAAGAACAAAGAAAAGTACAGCACAGGAACAGGCCCCTCGGCCCTCCAAGCCCGTGCCGACCATGCTGCCCGTCTAAACTAAAATCTTCTGCACTTCCTGGGTCCGTATCCCTCTATTCCCATCCTATTCATGTATTTGTCAAGATGCCCCTTAAATGTCACTATCGTCCCTGCTTCCACCACCTCCTCCGGCAGCGAGTTCCAGGCACCCACTACCCTCTGTGTAAAAAAACTTGCCTCGTACATCTCCTCTAAACCTTGAATACAGTTTAATACATTTTAATAAAATTAACAGGTTTCCCTGCCATTCGTTCCCCCACATTCAGAATTTCCCTCTCACTAATAAAGAACAAAACAAAGAACAAAGAAATGTACAGCACAGGAACAGGCCCTTCGGCCCTCCAAGCCCGTGCCGACCATACTGCCCGACTAAACTACAATCTTCTACACTCCCTGGGTCCGTATCCTTCTATTCCCATCCTATTCATATATTTGTCAAGATGCCCCTTAAATGTCCCTATCGTCCCTGCTTCCACTACCTCCTCCGGTAGTGAGTTCCAGGCACCCACTACCCTCTGCGTAAAAAACTTGCCTCGTACATCTACTCTAAACCTTGCCCCTCTCACCTTAAACCTATGTCCCCTAGTGATTGACCCCTCTACCCTGGGGAAAAGCCTCTGACTATCCACTCTGTCTATGCCCCTCATAATTTTGTATACCTCTATCAGGTCGCCCCTCAACCTCCTTCGTTCCAGTGAGAACAAACCGAGTTTATTCAATCGCTCCTCATAGCTTATGCCCTCCATACCAGGCAACATTCCTGCACCCTCTCTAAAGCCTCCACATCCTTCTGGTAGTGTGGCGACCAGAATTGAACACTATGACCAGAATTGAACACTATTGTGACATCACGCCAGCGAGGTTTACAAATGTTTTAAATGTAGCCCCGGGGAGGGAAGGGGCGGCGGGGAAATGACGTGACAGCGGCATGGAATGGCTGTGACAGGAGGGTGCTAAGGGGGGATGCCCTCGGGAAGCCATATTGGGGGTGTTTCCCTTACGTGTGGGGTGCAGCAGGGGTGGGTGGCAGGGGGAGAAAGAGTAATTTTAAAAATGGTGCCCTGATCTCTGTGGAGCTGGTGATGCTGGCTCTATGGGCCTCGCCCCGCCAGCCTTGCAGCGTCAGGCATCTGCTCTCAAGTGCTGCATTTCTGGGGACTGACCCTAATTTTCTCGCCAGAGCCAGCACTTCCGAGTGAATATCAGGAAATCTCGCCCACAATGTCTGAAGAAATGTTTGACTCTTGTTTGCATCAGGATTTGAATGGAAATAAAAATATTTAGAAAAGGAAATACTCCAAGGTATGTGTAATTTTGAGGAATTTTCTGTTTTCATTTGCTCCTGGGACGTGAACATAACTGGATAAGCCAGTATTAGTAACCCATCCGTCATTGTCCTTGAGAAGATGGTGGCGAGTAACCTTCCTGAACCACTGTGATCCATGTGGTGTAGGTACACCCACAGTGCTGTTCAGTGTGTTTCAGAATTTTGATCCAGCGTTGACAAAGGATCAGCAATATAGTTCCACGTCAGGATGGTGAGTGACTTGGAGGCGAGTGTACAGGTGCTGGTGTTCCAATGTGCTTGCTGCCCTTGTCCTTCTAAGTGGTAGAGATCGTGGGTTTGGAAGGTGCTGTTGAAGGAGCCTTGGTGAGTTGCTGAAGTGCATCTTGTAGATGGTACACACCACTGCCACTGTGTATTAGGGAGGGAGTAAATATTGAAGGTGATGGATGGGGAGCCGATTAAGAGGGCTGCTTTGTCCTGGACGGTGTCAAGCTTCTTGAGTGTTGTTCGAGCTGCACCGATACAGACAAGTGGGGGAATATCAATCACAGCCCTGGTTTCCGCCTTAAATGCCGGACAGGCTTTGGGGACTCTGACCAGCTCTTGCAGCCACAGTATTTATGTGGCTACTCCAGTTCAGTTTCTGGTTAATGGTAGCCCTCACGATGTTGATAGTGGGGGATTCAGCAATGGTAGTACTGCTCAATTGAGCCTGCTCGAATCATTTGCACTTCCCCCTGGTCAGACAATTGACTGCTGTTAATGACTAATTTGGTGAAAAAAAAATGAAGCCATCATTTCAGATTTGTTATCCAATTTTTATCACCCTAATCCAGATCCTAACTTTTCATCTTCAGAACAACGCAACTGTTTTTCTTCGTTGATTTTTCTTTTATTTGAAGGCGCAGTTGTAATTTGGTGTTAGCACTTTTGTCTTTTGCGTCTAGAAGGTGAAGAATTCCAGTCCAACTTCAGCACATGATATACTTGACGGATAAAAATGAAGAAATCCAAAGACCAATTCAAGAGATGTTAATGAATCGTTTTTAACCACCTTGAGCACCCATTTACCTCTATCCTGTGACTCCTTAATCTTTTTCAACTTGTATTAAATGTGACAAGAATTGACTGAAAGCTATTCTTTTAAATTTTAGAGGAAGAGAAGGTTGCTTTTGTTAATTGGATTAACAAAGCGTTAGAAGCGGATCCTGACTGTAAACATTTGATTCCTATGGATGCTAACAGTGACCGCCTGTTTAGCGCAGTTGGTGATGGAATTCTTCTCTGGTAACTTGTTTTTTTTCCTTTATTTTATCATTGCAATAAAAACAATGGCACCACATAATGAAGTTTGAAATACTGGTGATTATTTTTATTTGTTCCTTTTTTTGATACTGTTCTTTGCCCATGAGAGGTGTCATACTCCTAGCCCTCTGCTAGTTCTACTCTGAATCTAACTGCGAAGAGGTGCACAAGACTGGTTTTTGGTCGGATTATCTGTTGATAGCTCTTCCCTTGTGACGAAATGCTTCATTGGCCCCAAATTGGTTGGATACGTAGACCTAGAAATTCAACTTCCTAAGTCTCCCTGGAACAGGCAGGAAGCAAGCATTCGTTATGAGCCAGATCTGTGCCGTCTGCCATATTGCTGAGGGCCAAGACATCATCGTAAGATGTCCAAGCCAAGAACTGGCAATATGCATGTGCAAATAAGGGTCCAATATCTCTGAATCCTCCATTGCAAGAGCGATTTGCCCTGAGGCACCCAGTTCTGGTAGTCCATAAACTGGGTTTTCCGATCAGGCAATCCTTGGCCGACAAAGGCCACATTAAAAAATATATACTTACCTGAATGTGGAGCCAGGAGGAACAAGAATATTCCTCCCATTGCCGGATTTAAGGAATGGTGATTCGCCCTCTCTGTCACCACCTCCTCCCCAGTTAGTGCTGCTACTCCCACTCCTGGCTCCCACCCAGCCTCCACTTTCTTACTTCAGGTACTGCAACCTCTTGGTTTGATTGCCTGATTTCCCAACCTCCACTTCCTGACCTAATTGCCACCTTCCCATCCCCTCTCCTTTCTGCCAGTCCCCCTTCTCTTTCAGTCGCTTGCTAGAGGGGCCGCTGCTGATGCTGCAATGACCCAGTCTTCTTTCCTGCTTTGCCACCAAGTTACCCCTTCTTGCCATCGACTCTCCCGCTGCGATGGTACTGAGTCACGAGACTCTGAGGTGCTCCTCTTGGCCATATGGATGACTAATCAAGATCGTGGAAACACTTAACCTAAGATATGATGGGTATAATATTTCTGTTGGTTATGATCAGGAACGAGATGGTGGCACCCACTGTTTCTGTTTTAGTGAATAGTCCACTGAGCTGGCAATGAAAGCTCTCCCTGCAGTATCTGAGTTGAGATGGCATGACTGTCTGCAGCAGTAAGGCAAATAAATAGTGTGGTGATGTGCATCAATGTAAATGCATGTAGGCTAGCTAGACACCAGAGGGAGGACCAGAAACATCACCCACACACCCACACACCCACACACCCACACACCCACACACCCACACACACACACACACACACACACACACACACTCAACCAATAGAACAAGTAGAAAGGACATGACCAATAGACATTCACGATACACAAGGAGGTGACACGACCACAGGGGGCATTACACCAACCCATATATAAAGGACACCACGCACATGATCTGCCTCTTTCCAGTGGAGACAGTCAGTGAGTAGAGACACAGGGTTGATTCAATATTACGCCCACCACGTGGATTGCAGCAGCTGGTTAGTCAGTCTGGGTAGCTATAGTTGGATTAAAGTAGTGTTGAACCCGAGTAATAGAAGTGTAAATAGTTTAATAAACGTGTTGAAGTTATCGCCACATCTGAACCTTCCTTTGTCAAGTGCACCACAAGGAAGCCGCTTATGTTACACCTCCAACATAACATATCATGGTACCAGAAGTGAACTGTTTCAATCCAGATAGACATACCTCAGCGTACAGTGACAACCAGCAACGATACACAGGCAAGATGTTCGAGATCCGGTTTACGCAGCAGCTCCAGTGCCACGGCGATCTCCGCGAAAACTGGCAGGCATTCCGGCAAAAGTTTGAAATCTTCCTGGTGGCAGCCGAACTAGAGGAAGTGGCCGATCCTGAAAAAAAAGAGCTTCTCCTCACCATTGCCAGTGCCAGAGCAGAAGAAATTTTTTCAAAATTCAAGTTCTCCAAGGGGCAAAACAGGAGCGACTTCCAGGCAGTCCTGGACAAATTTGGCAAATACAGTGAGGAAAACACACTCCAATCAGCAAGAAAAGGTAAGAGAAGCGCCAGTACTTGCCACGAGGCCGAAATCCCGGAGCAGAGAACGATTTTGATTGGCGGCCATCTTTCTAAAGGGACTGCACTTGCGCAGTTGCGCGAGAAGCGCACAGAACGGGAAGGCCCGTTTGCGCATGCGCGAGAAGCCGCGCATGCGCAATTGCAAAAATGGCCCAAAAGGAATCTGCGCATGCGCAATCACTTCCTACGCTCTATGTCACGCGCGTTATGACGCCCGAGGCCTCGGACCACGCCCATTTAAAGGGGAAACCTCCCAAATCAAAGAAAACCTGTTTTAAAGCTGTAAAACAACCTTCCTTCACCTGGAATGACAGCACAATGCCTCAAATTGAACCAGGGAATGCAATTAACCTCCGAAGAACCCTGCAACAAGCAGTTACCTACACCCAAACCGATGATTCCGAACTTGAATACTTCGATACCGACCTTTACATTTTCTCTGGACCTCGCGAGCCCAATGCCAGCTCCGACGCAAACAGTGATGATATGGTCCTAGAAGACTACGACTCGGACGGACCTGTCACCTTGGGAGGCTACCCCAGTACCGAATCCGAACCGCAACTCGACATGTTGCACATTGGCGACCCCCGTATTGAATCCGACGCAGACGCGGATTCGTTCTTCTGATTTGAGGATCTTCAGCCCAGCAGATATGACATCCCAACTCGTGAGTGCAGGATGATGCTGCAGCCTGACACCAAGAGACAGAGAGCGGTCCAAGCCCACAGAGAGCGGCCTGCTGCCACACAGAGCGTGGTCCACGCACCGCACAGGGTTCCCGATTCTAAGAAAGAACACATGCAAGACTCCACACCGCAGTCCTTGCACGAACAAGAAGTGACTCCAGTGTCACGAGCCTCCACAGCGAGCTTGTGGACAGACTCCACAATCACAGAAACGCAAGACTCCAGAGCGCAGTCCTTGCACACAAGATGTGACTCCAGTGGCACAAGCCTCCCCAGCGAGCTCATGGACAGCCTCCACGATAGAAGCAATGCAAGACTCCGACGCGCAGTCCTTGCAGGAACAAGACCATGAGGGTCTATCAACCTCCTATGACCAACTAGCGGCAGACGATGCAATTCTGCCATGCTCAAGCAAACAGCAAGAAGACTATGACAGTCTACCACGCTCCAGTGCACAGCAGGACAACCATGGCAGTCTATCATGCTACAGTGAAGAACAAACGACGATGACAGTCCAAGCCCAAATGAAGGACAACAGCAAGACAATGACAGTCCACCCACATTGTTTGCATCACCAGATGAAGACTCTGACAATTTACCCAACCCAAGTGAACAACAAGCAGCTACTGAGGATCTACCCATGGTATGTGAGACGAGTGACGACAACATCCCACTTCCCATGCAAGATGTGCAAAGTGACAGACCTCAGCTAGTGTGTACAGAGGCACTCGACGATCACTGTGAGACCACTGGTGACTCCGGTGACACCATGATACTTCCACCCTCATTCGCTCGAACCTCTCCACAAGTCAATGCATTCCTGCATGTTCCCACTCCAGACGTGCAACTTCAAGAAATCTCAGCTGACTCCAGTGAACCTGCTAAGACTCTGGACGGGGAACATGAACAAACCAACACTGACTCTGTTAAAACAGACCAGACTCCAGATGGGGAGCAACCAAACGCCGACTCTGATTCACGTAAGCCAGACTTTACTCTAGACAGGGAGTGCCGCAACCTCAGTGATGGCATGCTCAGGGTGACAGCAGATGCCACAACGACAGGAGATGGATCACTTAACAATTACACTGGGTCAGTAATAACAAGCAGCGGCTACAGTCCAAGAGGAATACATCAATATTCACCACAGCAATATCCACACATTTTTTGAACACCAGCAGTGCAGCCAATGACAGCTCATGCTGGACAAACCCAGTATTCGGGCAGCCAGCAGTCTATGCAGCATATACTCAGACAGGCCAGCACTACAGATTGCCCATTAATGGAATCAAGACCGAAGGAGGACTACCGCAAGCGCAATCTGCACTACAGACTGGATGCCCTAGTTACAGCCCAGGATTTGCTGCACCCCAGCCTGGCCAGACGGCATATTCCTATAAGATGCAAAGTTCTAGTTTCACACCATCACCAGGTATTTATGCGAGCAGTAATTGTGTTTCCAATTCGACAAGCTTCAACGCTTCTCAGCAGGATCATCCTTCCTGCACAGCATGTGGCCAGGAACAGTATGTACAGTCTTATCCAACTTCACCATATGGCACATCCATGACCTCGAATGATACTGTTGATGGTACCTCTTCAACGTCAACACCTTATCAGCTACAAGATGCCATCCGACAGCACCATAACAAACATCGAAAAATGAAAGGGACTCCAAATCAGACAGCGAAGTGATTTGACCACTTCATGTTCCTGTGGCACAGGGACGTTGATGCCGTTCATAACAAAGAAAGACATTTGACCATGATGATTGATGGTTTTTGGAACACACGAATGATTTGGACTTATTGTTTAATCACTGTTCCCATGACTTGTATATACCTTACCTTATCTACCTGTTCTTTGTTCAATTTTCTTAAAGTGTACAGAAAATATGAACATATAAAAAAGGGGGGATGTGGTGATGTGCATCAATGTAAATGCATGTAGGCTAGCTAGAAACCAGAGGGAGCACCAGAAACATCACACACACACACACTCAACCAATAGATCAAGTAGATAGGACATGACCAATAGACATTCACGATACACAAGGAGGTGACACGACCACAGGGGGGCATTACACCAACCCATATATAAAGGACACCACACACTTGATCTGCCTCTTTCCAGTGGAGACAGTCAGTGAGTAGAGACACAGGGTTGATTCAATATTACGCCCACCACATGGATTGCAGCAGCTGGTTAGTCAGTCTGGGTAGCTATAGTTGGATTAACAGTAGTGTCGAACCCGAGTAATAGAAGTGTAAATAGTTTAATATACGTGTTGAAGTTATCTCCACGTCTGAACCTTCCTTTGTCAAGTGCACCACAAGGAAGCCGCTTATGTTACACCGAGAACATAACAAATCAAATAGGTTATTTGTATTATGAATAGATTTTGTGACCCACTAGTTATAAATGTTATGAATGAACTCTCCTGTCGTTGTCCCTCCCCAGCACTTTCCCATCCATTCTGACACCTAGTCTGAGACTGCTGCAGTGCACAGTCACCAGGACTGAGAAGGCAATCCACTTCCAGGTCTCTAATCAAGTTGTTCAGAAAATACC
The DNA here is from genome assembly GCF_047496885.1 of Scyliorhinus torazame. Classification (NCBI taxonomy): domain Eukaryota; kingdom Metazoa; phylum Chordata; class Chondrichthyes; order Carcharhiniformes; family Scyliorhinidae; genus Scyliorhinus; species Scyliorhinus torazame. The sequence continues at coordinate 34,597,255 of NC_092720.1, read as the reverse complement.
TAGATAAACTTGCTCTTCCTTTCCTTCTGCCCTTCCCCCTTTCAAGTTGCCATCTCTCTCCATTGGTCCAGCTGACATTTAGGAGTTCACTGTGAGGTGGGGGGCAAGTACACACTCCTTAATGCTCTATATCAGTATGTAAAAGCTCTGATTGGCTGTTCCTTACGCTAGTGAGGAAGCCATTTCTGGAAGACGGTGTGGAATTTAGGGCAGTGCAAGGGGTTGCTCAACACAAAAATATTCTCCATATTGGCTTAGAGTTCAACTTGTTCACCAAAAAATCTCTTTTCTGTTTAGCAAAATGATAAACTTATCCCAGCCAGATACAATTGATGACCGGGTGATCAATAAAAGGAAGTTAACTCCATTCACAATTTCTGTAAGTACTACCTAACCAGCAACAATTTAAGCAAATATGTAGGGTATGTGATTGTCATTTTATTCACATCCACCAATATGCCAACTAATGTGTTCGTTCAAATTCTGTCAACTTTTTGCAAAGGCGCTATGGAAGATTTTGTTCCTGGCAACGGTTGCAAAATTGTTTTAAGTAATTTAGATTTGTTTTGCTGGTGTTAGGAATAAGGCTCAAGTTTAAGCTTAATTTTGTGTTTCTGAACTGGTGTGCCAAGAAGGGTTTAAATTTAAATTTTAGGTTCATGTTTGTAAAAAAAAAAAAAATGTAGTTGCAAGTCTGCAGGTTGGTTTTAGATGCCTGCATTGTAATGAGGGTTTAGGACGCTAGAGCAAATACAGGATTTTTAAAAATATAGGCTGTTACTTAGCAACCTGGGTTGACACTGAGACAGCAAGAGCTTGGGAGTTGGTTATAATTTAGTGTCAGGAGCAACAGGGCACAGGACAGAAATGCAGTGAGCAAATTTCCTAAAAGAGCAAAATAGAAGTCCAAAAAACCCGAGAGTGCGGCAAAAGAATGCCTCTGGGACAGAATCAAGTCAAAGGGAAAAAGAACAGGAATCCGAGGAAGGCCTTGTTCAGGGATATTGAAGAGAAGAGCAGAGAAAGGACGCTGAATTGGAGACAGTTGCAGGAACCAGATTTAAACTGAGCTTGCGAGAAGCCAAACGCTGAAGTAATCAGGAGGCTGGCGGCTCCGTATCGCGGGCCTGTGAAGCAGTGGCGTTCTGCTGGTGTGGCTCAGTGTCTGAGCGAGTCCGTGGAAGGCGGAGCCGGAATGCATCTGTCACTTAGTTTCAAGGTGTGGGGTGCCTGACCACATTTCACCTATTGGATTACGTGGAATACTAACTGAGAACATTATAAGATATTTTATAACTTGTGTTATCCATACAAATCTAGTGTAGCTGGGGTGAAGGAGTAGTGCATTATAGTTTAATCTTGTTAATACATGTTTTTGGTCTTTTGTTAAAAGTTCATCGGCAGTCAACCATGTGTCAAACAAAAACCATAAAAGTTAGGATCCATAAAGTCAGGATTTGCCCTGGGACCTGACTTGTCCAGTAGTAACACCAGCTGGGATTATAACAAAAGGGGTGCCCTTTATATTTAGCTGACCGTTGAATTGTAATTTGAGTTCTCCATGACTGTATAATTCCAAGAATAAAATCAGAGCTGACACGATTGTGAGGGAATCGTTTTTAAAGTAGTTCATGCTTTGGAATCAATATGCTGTTTGAGGACATCACAGCTCTAATTACTTCTCTCACAGGAAAACCTGAACCTGGCTTTGAATTCTGCCTCTGCCATTGGTTGTACAGTGGTGAACATTGGTGCACAAGATCTAAAGGAAGGGAGACACCATCTGGTACTGGGTCTTCTGTGGCAGATCATAAAGATTGGTCTCTTTGCTGACATTGAGATTACCAGGAATGAAGGTAAACAAGAAACACAGATGGTATCTGCAGTCCCATCAGGCTGAACGTAACGTTTTTAAAAGAGACTATATGCCATTTTATTTTATTTAAAAATAAAACTTTCGAATACCCAATTATTTTTTTTCCAATTAAGGGGCAATTTAGCGTGGCCAATCCACCTAACCTGCACATATTTGGGTTGTGGGGGCAAAACCCACGCAAACACGGGGAGAATGTGCAAACTCCACATAGACAGTGACCCAGGGCTGGGATTGAACCCGGGCCCTCCGTGCTGTAGGCAGCAGTGCTAACCGCTGAGCTGCCATGCCATCCTAGTATAAAGGGGCAATAATTTCAGGCAGTGAAGGAGTCCAGAAGTACAGTGCTCATTCTCATCACTTTATTCCTGCGTGCAAGTGATCGGGTGGTGTCATCAGCATTGGGCAGCACGGTAGCACACGTGGCTGGCACTGTGGCTTCACAGCGCCAGGGTCCCAGGTTCGATTCCCCGCTGGGTCACTGTCTGTGCAGAGTCTGCACGTTCTCCCCATGTCTGCGTGGGTTTCCTCCGGGTGCTCCGGTTTCCTCCCACAGTCCAAAGACGTGCAGGTTAGGTGGATTGGCCATGATAAATTGCCCTGAGTGCCAAAAAGGTTAGGAGGGTTATTATGTCATGGGGATAGGGTGGAAGTGAGGGCTTAAGTGGGTCGGTGCAGACTCGATGGGCCGAATGGCCTCCTTTTGCATTGTATGTTCTATGTATCTATGTATCATTTTAAAAATAAATTTAGAGTACCCAATTCATTTTTTCCAATTAAGGGGCAATTTAGTGTGGCCAATCCACCTATCCTGCACATCTTTGGGTTGTGGGGGCGAAACCCACGCAAACACGGGGATGATGTGCAAACTCCACACGGACAGTGACCCAGAGTCGGGATCGAACCTGGGACCTCGGCGCCGTGAGGCTGCAGAGCTAACCACTGCATCACCGTGCTTCCATCATAATAAAAGGGCGGCACAGTGGTTAGCACTGCTGTCTCACAGCGCCAAGGACCTGTTTTCGATTCCGACTTCGAGTGAGTGTGCGGAATTTGCATGTTCTCCCCGTGTCCGTGTGGATTTCCTCTGGGTGCTCCGGTTTCCACCCACAATCCAAAGGTATGCAGGATAGGTGGATTAGTCATGCTAAATTTCCCCTTGGGAGTGGGGCCGCAGGAATAGGGTGGGGGGTTGGGCATACATAGGATCGTCTTTCAAAATGGGTCGGTGCAGACGCGATGGAACAAATGGCCTCCTTCTGCACTGTAGATTCCAAGAAGAATTATCAATGTGCATGCAGTTCATTATTGTAAATCCTTTCAACAACTGTCCAGGTGTGATGATACTGCTTTACGAGCCTGCCTCTTATGAGAAGATCTTCCAAGGTAGCAATGTTTAATAATCAGTGCAATGATGATGCTCACCTTGACAATACTATGTGTAATTTTGTAGTCTACTTGGCAACCGATGTTTCATGCATTGTCCTAAGTTTTTAAAGTCATGCTACTTTTGGATATATCTAAAATTCCGCTCATCTGGTTTTATGGCTTGTGACGATCTTTTCTGCATGAATATTAAACTTGACCCTGAGAAATTGTCACATGTCTGATGCACTTGTTTCTTTGCTTTAGCACTTATTGCTCTTCTGAGGGAAGGTGAAGAGTTAGAGGAGCTCTTGAAACTTTCACCTGAGGATCTGCTCCTGCGTTGGGTCAATTACCATCTTGAAAACGCAGAGTATAAAAAAATCAGCAACTTCAGTCAAGACATTAAGGTACTAGCATTTTGATTAAACATTTCCACGATGAAGACTGATATCGGACTTCCTCTCTTATCTGTGAGATATCTGTGGCTATTTTTATCCCTGCTCTTCCCGATGGGGTTGATGGAATTGTTTGACATGTTTTGTAGGGACAGAAAGCTAATTGCAGAAAGGATGATTTGGAGCCAGCACAAATATTTCACACTGAAAATTTGCACGTTACCAAATTACGTGGGGCAGATGGAATAAAACAGCGGAATTCTCCCATCTGGCGATTAAGTCCCGTTGCAGTGGCAGGGAGATGGGGTGTCGTATCTTCCAGCCCCAACCTTATTAGATATGCAACTTGGGGTTTTGTGCTGTATTCCAAGGCAGGGCCAGCCTAATGACATGTAAACCGCTGTCATATCCAGGTGCCATATTGAAAAGGTATCCAACATCACCAACCCACAATCGAAGAAAGAAGATGGACCACTTGAGAATGAAGATGGATAGCTGGGAACACTCCGAGGTTGGAAGATCGGTATCCTGGATGACAATGTATTTGGAAGATCTGCCTGTAGATGCTTCCCCCACCCATTGCCGTGTTGTTCTGGGGTCCAACCTCCATTCTGAACTCCACAGATGGCCCCAAGCATTGTTCAGCTGTGCCCCAACTTCTTCATGCCACCTTGGACCAGACGTGTTTTGGACCAATGTTTCCTTATCTGCCATGGTGGGCACCAGCGGAAGATACCACGGGAAGTTCACATGGTTTCATTGAACCGCTCCTGGCAGATTCTTTCCCCACCCCCCATCCCCCAACCCACCATTGAAGCTGCCGGTGGGGCCATGAGAGAATCCCACCCGCAAATTCTTCAATCAAAAGGCAGAAGAGAATTCTAGACTTGATCTCAAAGCAAGAGAGCAGCCACCATTGGGAATCAGGAGGCTTATAGTGGATCACAGCTATCTTGACTCCTCTTCCTCACACCCCACTTCCTATTTTCTCTGCCTCTGTCGCATTCCCGTACCAGCCTCCCCGAACAGGCGCCGGAATGTGGCGACTAGGGGCTTTTCACAGTAACTTCATTGAAGCCTACTCGTGACAATAAGCGATTTTCATTTTCATTTCTTTCCAATTTCATTCCAGTGCTTGCAATATGATTTCCGTTTCCTCATCTGAGATTTCCCTCTATTGTGGTAGACGGTCAGCTCCACTTCAGCCCTCGCTCCTTTTTCCTTCCTCCTAGTTAGGGTTCCCCTTTTCCTCATCCTCCATCCCACCGACCTGCGCATTCAACGGATCATCCTCTGCCACCTCCAGCACGGATGCTGCGGCCAAACACATTTTCCCACTCCTTTCCTTTGATCATTGTGAAAGGACCATTCAATTTGCCATACTCTGGTCCACTCTTCACTCCGCCCCCAACTTTCTCTCCGTCACACGGCACCTTTTCAAACAAGTCCATTGTCCAGGACATCAAGTATATCTACGATAGATTGAATACGCTGTATTTAATCCTCACTCTGCTGTTTCCTCTACATTGGGGATGCCAAATGCAGATTGGGTGATTATTTTGTAGAACACCTCCATTCAGTCCACAAGCATGACTTCAAGCCTTCGGCCATGTATGATTTAAATTTTTCTATCCACCCCCATTACTTTTTCGTCCTGAACTCTTCCAATGAACTTCAACATGAGATTGAGGAGCTTTACAGACCTCTGGGCTCAACATGAGTTCATCAATTTTAGACTCCAACTCCTGTCCTAGTTTCTTCAGGCAGCAGCTGTTGACTATGAATGCCATTCTCATTTACATCAACTCTGGACCCACCATTTTGTTTCTTTTACTGGCCCCGTTACCACCTCTTTTTAGTTTGCGTCAGCATCCCTTTTGTCATTTAGGCCAGAGCTTTTTGGCCATTCACGCCGGCGGGATCTTCCGCTCTTGCCAACGGCGCATCCCCTGCCGCAGGTTTCATGGCACCAAGGGGTACATTCAGCTGGAAACCCCATTGGCAACAGCGGGACCAGAAATCCTTGCTAACCGTGGGCTGCCTCCCTCTGCTGTGAAAGAAGCGCTGCGTCTCCACAGATGCTGCCAGACCCGAGTATTTCCAGCACTTTGTGCTTCTATTTCAGATCCCCAGCATTTGCAATATTTTAACTTTGAATTATGTGATATTCCGCATTGGTGGCTGATTTCAATTCATGTGTCAACGGTACAAAATACATCATCAATACAGAAACAGACACAACAACATTTGAAAGCAATGCTGGGTTGAAATTCTGATGTTTTCTTCTGGTACAATAAACTGGTGACTGCTTGGCGACTGGTTCACTCCCGATATCTTAACTTTGTTTTAATATTCCACTTCTAGGATTCCAAGGCTTATTTCCATCTACTTGATCAGATTGCACCCAATGGAGAAGGTGATGATATGAGGATTGAGATTGACATGGCTGGTTTTAACGTAAGTTTGCCGTGGTGCTTTTCATTAGATGTTTGTCCTTAACTATTTTGGTGTCTAATTGCTCTTTTCGTGATCTTACAGGAGAAATATGACCTTAAACGGGCAGAGTGCATGCTGCAACAAGCTGATAAACTAGGCTGCAAGCAGTTTGTCACTCCACTTGATGTTGTCAGTGGTAATCCCAAACTCAATTTGGCCTTTGTAGCCAACCTGTTTAATAAATACCCAGCATTGCACAAGCCAAACAAGGAGTACGACCTCACTTTGTTGGAAGGTAAGTTGCACATTGAGAAGTATGTAGCTGTATCTTAAATGAAAACCAGAGTTTAAAGGGAACTAAACCCCCTCCAAGAGGAAGCTACCCCTTTTTAATGATTGTTTTTGTTCTTGCCTATTTACTGCCTCTTTTGTTTTCGCATTCCTTTTTGAACCACCCTGCAGTCGTTATTTACATGGATGATGCATTGACAGGCTTTATACGTGAACTAATAATAATAATTAATAATAATGATTACAGATTACACCTTTGATCCATAATTCTTAGTATGTGGATTGATATAGTGCTTCTGGTGACATGTTGACCAACAGGTTTCTGATACAAGGTCCAGTAATAACAATAAAAGCCTCATAATTAAATGAGTGAAGAGGGCAAGTGGAGGCAGTACCTCTGATATGCTGTGTCAACTCAACGCGATTACAATCACGCAACTCTTCCTTGAGGCTTTTCCCTGCTTGATTGATGCTCTGTAACTACAAAGCTGAAAAAAATAAATCTTTCTATTAAGAGCTTCCGTCTCACTGAAGAGGCACCGGGTCAATCCACATCCAACAATCTGCACTGAAAACTCTGCTCATGTTTTGCCAGATGTGCCCAAAACCACCACAGCTACTGAGACAATCTACAACATTCTAAAACAATCCACAACATTCTAAATCAAACAGCACACCATTTGGGGGGGGGGGGGGGGGGAGTCAATTTGTTCTCTTGCCCAATGTTAATGGATCCTTTTTTTAAAAAACTTCCAGGATCTGGATCTGTATTTTCACCAAAATCGAATTAGTTCTTCCTTGGGCCACACCTTACCTGCAAACTCATTGAAATCCCTCCAGTAGCTTTCGAGATATATTGTTTACAGACTGACCAGCAGGGGCAAAATGATTATGCCCACTTAACTTCAGTGGCAGAGATAATCAAGTTAAATAATACAAGGGGAAAATATAATTTGTAGCATGTTTCCAGTATGTATTTGGGTATGACTCAGTTGAACTCTTCGAGAAAGGTACCATATTATGGCTACTTGAAGATATTGAGAGCCGGCGTTATCTTCAAATTATAGTGACAGCAAAAACAAAAAAGTGTCCGTGATTTTGGGATTGGTGAATGACTGTTAATGGCAGAAAGTCTTTAGCTCTCTGTTTCCCACTCAACAACCGGCCAGATTTGAGGTTCTGACTGCCAGACAGGAACACCTACAGTGCAGAGGAACATTGGGGATAGTCCCTAGCAACCAGAGGTCAGGGTATGGTGAGGATCAGGGGCTTTGAAGTACATCAGTGAGGAAGGGAGGAGGGGGGGGGGAGATTGCAGAATGGGATCTGGGGGAGATGGAGATATTGCAGCAGGACCCTTGTTTGAGAGCCCAAAGGGAAGCACACGTAACCCTGATTCAATGCGGGAAAAGCACTTCCTTGCTAGTTCTATTGGACCATTGGCTGACTGGTTTCCTGAGCTGTCCGGCCCCCCTCATGAAGGTGATCAGGTTTGATTGATTACTGCTGCTCTGATGTTTTACCTGAATGGTTATTCATAGAATCAGCCTAGACAATGCATATTGACAAGCTGCCTGACATGATAAGGTGCTGGATAACTGGCCAAGTAAGACCCTTGTAGTTGGAAAGATATTGCATTCAATGAGCACCTGTTCCCCTGTCCACCTCCTGAACCAGGGCCTTTAGTGACACAGCAGAATATTGGGGAGCCCACTATCTGCCATGTTGTGCCATGTTGTACCATTTTTACACTTAGTCGGTCAGACACTCCTCTCTGATGACTCCCAGAGCCTGCTGCAGCCAGAATGTACTTCACCGTTAACAGCTGCAGTCTAGCTTTAAGTGTCCTGGACCTCCCATCAACATCATATGGTTGGAAAGTTAGGGAAATACAAACATTAGTTCTCAATGGAAACTAACTAACATTCCCACAAAACCAGTTTTGGATAATAGCTTCACGTTCCAATGCTGTGCTGATTTAGAGTTGAATGTTAGAAGGCCTGGCTCTATTCAACAGCAGAGGAGGGATTTCCTGCTTGGTAACCTGGTCAACATTCCTCTCTCGACTTCCGGTTGCGGCTATGCCTAGGTAGGTCGCACGTTCGGCAGCTCCCGCCGGGAACGGACTTTTGGGCTTTTCAGAGGGGCCCCAACGGCAATTGTTCGACAGCTTCCAGTGTGGGAAGGTGACAGCAAGGTCCCCCCAACATTATATGGATTGGACCAGGAGTGGAGCGGTTAAAAAAGTGATCCTGGTGCAGCGAAAAGTGCGAGGGAGGAAAAGCAAGATGGCGGCGGGTGGAGACCAAGCAGTGTGGGCGCAGTGGTCGCAGGAGCAGCAGGAGTTTCTTAAACACTGCTTTGAGGAGCTGAGGACAGAAATGCTGTCGCCAATGAAGGCGGCGATTGAGAAGCTTGTGTAGACCCAGAAGGCCCAAGGGGCGGTGATCCGGGAGGTGCGGCAAAAAGCCTCTGAGGACGAGATCTTGGGCCTGGCGGTGAAGGTGGAGGCGCACGAAGAGCTGCACAAGAGGTGGGCGGACAAATTTGAGGACCTGGAGAATAGGTCGAGGAGGAAGAATCTCCGGATTCTGGGTCTCCCTGAAGGAGTGGAGGGCCCGATGCCGGGGCATATATGAGCACGATGCTCAATTCGCTGATGGGCGTGGGAGCTTTCCTGAGGCCCCTGGAGCTGGATGGGGCTCATCGGGTCCTGGCAAGGAGCCCCAAAGCCAACGAGCCGCCAAGGGCTGTAGTGGTGAGGTTCCACCACTTTATGGACAGCGTGTGTCCTGAGATGGACCAAAAAAGAGTGGAGCAGCAGGTGGGAGAACACGGAGATCCGAATTTACCAGGACTGGAGTGCGCAGGTGGCTGAAGAGGGCTGGTTTCAACCGGGATAAGGCGGTGCCCCATCGGAAGGGAGTTAAGTTCGGGATGCTGCAGCCAGCGCGATTGTGGGTCACATTCCAAGATCAGCACCACTATTTTGAAACGCCTGATGAGGCATGGAATTTTATACAGCCTGAAAAGTTGGACTCAAATTGAGGGTTTGTCGTGGGGGGATGTTTACTGTGTTTACTGCGTTTGGGGAATGTTCTTTTTGTTTGAGTGCTGGGTGGGGATGGGTGAATGGATTTGATGTGAGGGTGTGGGAGAGTGTGGGCGTTGGTGTTGGAGGGGCAGGGTCCCACGGAGGAAGAGGGGGGTGGAGGCCCGGGGATGGGGAGTTGGGGTAAGGTCGCAAAAGGAGCTGCACCAGAGGGGATGGGGCCGGTCTCAGGAAAGCGCGGGCTTTTCCCACGTTAGGGAAGGATGGGGGCGGGCCGGGGGGGAAGGGCGGTGCTGGCTGCCAAGGGGGGGATTCTCACACTGGGGGGTTGATGGAATGGCGGGAGAGGCCGGGGTCAGCAGGAGTCAGCTGACTTACGGGAGTGTCATGGGGGGAGCAAAATGGCTAGATGAGGATCTAGCGGGGGGGAACTGGTTTGCTGCTGCATTGGCCAAAGGGGAGCTGGAAGTAGGAGAGGTAGTCGGGGCGGGGGTCCGCCGCCTGGGGGACTGGAGGGTGCGGGAGGTGCGGGCACGTGGCTGGCCGAGAAAAGGAGATGGCTAGTTGGCAGGGGGGCTGCGAGTAGCCCCCCGATCCGGCTGATAACTTGGAATGTGAGGGGCCTGAACGGGACGGTCAAGAGGGCTCGGGTGTTCGTGCACTTAAAGGGACTGAAGGCAGACGTGGTTATGCTCCAGGAGACACATCTGAAGGTGGCAGATCAGGTTAGGCTGAGAAAGGGATGGGTAGGACAGGTATTCCATTCAGGGTTGGATGCGAAGAACAGAGGGGTTGCAATACTGGTGGGGAAGCGGGTGTCGTTCGAGGCACTGAATATTGTGGCGGATAATGGAGGCCGATATGTAATGGTGAGTAGTAGGTTGCAGGGTGTGCGGGTGGTACTGGTAAACGTATATGCCCCGAATTAGGATGATGCCGGATTTATGAAACGCATGCTGGGTCGGATTCCGGATCTGGAGGTAGGAAGCTTGATAATGGGAGGGGGGGACTTCAACACGGTGCTGGACCCAGCACTGGACCGTTCTAGGTCCAGGACGGGTAAGAGGCCGGCTGCGGCCAAGGTGCTCAGGGGGTTTATGGACCAGATGGGGGGAGTGGATCCATGGAGGTTTGCCAGGCCGCTGGCCAGGGAATTTTCCTTCTTTTCCCACGTCCATAGAGCCTACTCCCGGGTAGATTTTTTTCATTTTGAGTAGGGCGCCTGAAAGTGGAGGGAACGGAATATTCGGCCGTAGCCATCTCGGACCATGCCCTGCATTGGGTGGAGCTGGAGTTGGGGGAGGAGAGGGACCAGCGCCCGCTGTGGCGCCTTGATGTGGGACTGTTGGTGGATGAGGGGGGGTGCGGGCGGGTGCGGGGGTGTATTGAAAGGTATTTGGAGGCCAACGACAACGGGGAGGTGCAGGTGGGGGTAGTCTGGGAGGCGTTGAAGGTGGTGGTCAGGGGAGAGCTAATCTCCATTAGGGCCCACAGGGAGAAGAGAGAGAGGAGGGAGAGGTTGGTGGGGGAGATTTTAAGGGTGGACCGAGGTATGCAGAGGCCCCCGAGGAGGGGCTACTTGGGGAGCGACGGAACCTCCAGATGGAATTCGACCTGTTGACCACTGGGAAAGCAGAGGCACAGTGGAGGAAAACCCAGGGGGCGACGTATGAGTATGGGGAGAGGGCGAGTCGGATGCTGGCACATCAGCTTCGTAAGAGAGAGGCGGCGAGGGAGATTGGTGGAGTTAGGGATAATGGGGGGAATACGGTGCGGAGTGCGGTGAGAATAAACAAGGTATTTAGGGACTTTTATGGGGATCTGTACAGTTCTGAGCCCCCAGCGGGGGAGGAGGGGATGCGACGATTCCTAGATCAGCTGATGTTCCCGAGGGTGGAGGAGGAGGTGGCTGGTTTGGGGGCGCCGAGGAGCTGGTTAAAGGATTGGGGAGCATGCAGGCGGGGAAGGCCCCGGGGTCGGATGGGTTCCTGGTTGAATTCTACAGGAAATACGTGGACCTGCTGGGCCCGTTGCTAGAGAGGACTTTTAATAAGGCGAGGGAGGGGGGACTTTGCCCTCGACAATGCCCAGGGCGCTGATTTATTTGATCTTGAAGCGGGACAAGGACCCATTGCAATGTGGGTCCTATAGACTGATCTCGCTCCTCAATGTTGACGCTAAGTTGCTTTCCACGAGAATTGAGGACTGTGTCCCGGGGGTGATTCATGAGGACCAGACGGGATTTGTGAAGGGTAGGCAGCTAAATACAAATGTGCGGAGGCTCCTCAATGTGATTATGATGCCCTCGGTGGAGGGGGAAGTGGAGGTAGTGGCAGCTATGGACGCGGAGAAGGCCTTTGATCGGGTGGAGTGGGAGTATCTTTGGGAAGTGTTGCGGAGGTTTGGGTTCGGGGAGGGGTTCATCAGTTGGGTCAGGCTGCTATATAGAGCCCCAGTGGCGAGTGTGGCTACGAACCGGCGGAGGTCGGAGTACTTTCGGCTGTACCGGGGGACGAGACAGGGGTGTCCCTTGTCCCTCTTGTTGTTTGCACTGGCAATTGAGCCACTGGCCATGGCACTGAGGGAGTCCAGGAAATGGGAGGGGACTGGTCCGGGGGGGAGAGGAACACCAGATATCGTTGTATGCCGACGATCTGTTGTTGTATGTGGCGGATCCAGTGGAGGGGATGGCGGAGGTCATGTGGATCCTTAGGGAGTTTGGGGACTTTTTGGGGTATAAACTCAACGTAGGGAAGAGTGAGCTCTTTGTGGTGCATTCAGGGGACCAGGGAAGGGGGATAGATGAGCTACCACTGAAGAGGGCGGAAACGAGCTTTCGGTACCTAGGGATCCAAGTAGCTAGGAGTTGGGGGGCCCTGCACAAGCTCAATTTGACGTGGTTGGTGGAGCAGATGGAGGAGGATTTTAAAAGATGGGATATGCTGCCACTCTCACTAGTGGGTAGGGTGCAGTCGGTCAAAATGACGGTCCTTCCGAGGTTTCTCTTTGTGTTCCAGTGCCTTCCCATTTTGATCCCCAAGGCCTTTTTCAAACGGGTAAGCAGGAGCATCATGGGATTTGTGTGGGCGAATAAGACCCCGAGGGTGAAGAGGGTGTTTCTGGAGCGTAGCAGGGACAGGGGGGGCTGGCGCTGCCGAATTTGTGTGGCTATTATTGGGCAGCCAATGTGGCGATGATCCGTAAGTGGGTAATGGAAGGAGAGGGGGCAGCGTGGAAGAGGCTAGAGATGGCGTCCTGTGTGGGCACGAGCCTGAGGGCGCTGGCGACGGCACCGCTGCCGCTCTCGCCGACGAGGTACACCACGAGTCCGGTGGTGGCGGCGACGCTGAAGATCTGGGGGCAGTGGAGGCGACACAGGGGCGAGGTGGGAGCCTCGGTTTGGCCCCCGATTCAGGAGAATCATCGGTTCGTCCCGGGAAGGATGGATGGGGGGGTTTCGGAGCTGGCATTGGGCAGGGATTAGAAGAATGGGGGACCTGTTCATCGATGGGACGTTTGCGAGCGTTTGGAGGAGAAGTTTGGGCTACCCCTGGGAAACGCTTTCAAGTCCATGCAAGTGAGGGTGTTTGTGAGGCGGCAGGTGAGGGAATTCCCGCTGCTTCCAGCACGTGGGATTCAGGACAGGGTGACTTCGGGTGTATGGGTTGGAGAAGGCAAGGTTTCAGCGATTTATCAGGAGCTGCAGGAAGAGGAGGAGGCCTCGGTGGAGGAGTTAAAGGGCAAGTGGGAGGAGGAGCTTGGGGAGGAGATGGAGGGTCTGTGGGCTGATGCCCTGAGTAGGGTTAATTCTTCCTCCTCTTGCACCAGGCTCAGCCTAATACAGTTCATAGTTACTCACAGAGCGCATATGACAGGGGCGAGGTTCAGTAGGTTCTTTGGGGTGGAGAACAGATGTGGGAGGTGCTCAGGGAGCCAGGCAAATCACGTCCATATGTTCTGGTCATGCCCGGCGCTGGATGGATTTTGGAGGGGTTTTGCGAGGACTATGTCCAAGGTGGTGAATGCCCGGGTCAAGCCGAGCTGGGGATTGGCATTGTTTGGGGTATCGGACGAGCCGGGAATGCAGGAGGCGAAAGAGGCCGGTATTCTGGCCTTTGCGTCCCTGGTAGCCCGGCGGAGGATTTTGTTACTGTGGAAAGATGCGAAGCCCCCTCGTGTCGCTTGGATCAATGTCATGGCAGGGTTCATCAAGCTGGAGAGGATAAAGTTTGCCTTGCGAGGGTCTGTGCAAGGGTTCCTCAGGCGGTGGCAACCGTTCCTAGACTATCTCGCGGAGCGTTAGGAGGAGGTCAGCAGCAGCAGCCCAAGGGTGTGGGGGGGGTTCTTTTGGGATGGCGTTTGGGTGAAGGTGGGGGGGTTTCCCTATTTGTGTTTTTAAATGTTATATGGGGTGTTATTGTATATGGGGGAAATCCAATGTCTAATTTCTGATTGTTGTGATCTTGTTTCTTTTTGTTTGGGGGGGGGGGTTTGTTGAAAATTTGTTGAAAAATTAGAATAAATATATATATTTTTTAAAACATTCCTCTCTCAACCCATACCATCAAAATAGAGTTGGTTATTTACCTCAACGTTGTTAGTGGAACATTGCATTTGCAAAATGTCTGCCACAATGGTTGAGATCTTTGAAAAGAAGTTTGTGGTGTGAAGTGCTTTGAAATCTTTCAACATAATGAAAAAGCAGCAATTTATTTTTTTCCTCCGTGCAAGAGTGCACATACTTCAGTCATTGCTTCGATAGCCAACAAACACAATTATTTGAATAATGCTTGGAGTAGTATATGCAAATCGTCAGATTGCTTCAAAGTGCGTTTCATTTTGCTTTCCTTTTTTTTTGTATTCCTGTCTGCTTTGGTGAATGCAGAATTGACCCCTCCCATTGTAGGTACTGTATTTAGAACTGCTTGATGTGCTCTCTTTCACCACTCCTGAACCCCCTCACCCCACGATGACCACAACCTTCCCACATTCCATCTTCCTTTCACAGCTGTTGATTTGCTTTGTGAACAGGGTAATTTCTGGGAGCACTTGCGGAATGCACTGCTACTTTTCCTGGAAACTGCCGTAATCGTTATGTTAAGTAACAGAGCATGCCATTGGCTGTGTGGTTTTTTTTCAGAAGCTTATACTTCTCATATGTCCACATAAGGAAGTAGTGACTGGAAACGAGTTACAAAGCAAATATTCAATTGTGGGGTTCTGGTGCTGTAAAGGCACTCTGAAAGTTAGCAGAACCCCAAAATTTAATAATACCATTCTTCAATTATATAGTGTATAGTTTATTTTATTTTCAATGCATCTCGTCATTATGGATGCCCATCTGAGCATAGGCGTTGCAATTTGGAGTGGCAGGAAATCATGCTGATGTTGTCTTGTACAACACCATATTAGCATTTTCAATCGCTTACTGCTAATGAAGAAACTATATGCTATATAGGACTAAGATTAAAGATGCATTATGGAAAATTGTTTTAATTTCCTTTATATCCATGTAAATTTGAGCAGGAGGTAACAATTCATTGAATGTTATACACATTATTAAAAAAATATCAATACTGGTTGCTACTGGCAAAGATCGTCAGCAGGAAAGGTAGTCTTCGAAAATGGGCAGGATTTAAAGGCACCTCCTATCCAGCTGATGTTCCGCCAAGCGGAATAAAGATGAAAATGGTTCACCACATTTGCGGGGGTTGGGGAGAGACACACCATGGCAGGGCCATAAAATACTGCCTAATGGTTATCCCTCTTTCAATTGCCTCAATGTTTTTTTTATTATAAATTTAGAGTACCGAATTTTTTTTTCCAATTATGGGGCAATTTAGCGTGGCCAATCCACCTACCCTGCACACCTTTGGGTTGTGGGGGTGAGACCCACGCAGACATGGGGAGAATGTGCAAACTTCGCACGGGCAGTGACCCGGGGCCAGGATCGAACATGGGTCCTCAATGCCGTGAGGCAGCAGTGCTAACCACTGTGCCACCGTGCTGCCCTCAATTTCCTCAATATATTAAAATATGATTGAGGTCCATGGAACATCCATACTGCTGCCTGATTTATTTTTAAATTGGATTATTATGTCTGTTGTTCCTTTTCGAAGAATTAGGATAGAAGCCCAGCTGTAACTAGAATTTGAATATAAATTGTACCAAGTGCTTTATCGTTTTTGGAATAAATATTGGAATTTTCTTTTGAAAGAAAAAGGTTTCCATGATTATAGCGCCCAGTGTTTTTATAATTTATTCATTCAAATAATGCATCATTAAACCTTGCTTGTTGCTCTGATCCATTTTCAGCATGCAGCATTTATGTGCATTGAAATTACACTTGTTTGTGCTGGTGCATTTATTTAAAATATATATGTTGATGCATTTTAGGATTATCATGTCTTTGTAAAACAATTAATTTCTATAATCTGAAATTATTATTTTCAGAATAAATCTGTCTTTTAGAATGAGAAACAAATGTTTATTTGGCTTTAAGCTTTATACTACCATTGCAAACTTATGAAAAATGTGAAGCCTTTGGTCTTGTGCTCATAGTGGTTACAGGCAACTCCATTTTCACCTGTGTACCTGGGGTCAGTATGAGTTGCGTATGAAGTGTAATTTCGTAAATTGATGTCATTTTCAATCTGGAAGAGTACACTTGCCAGCTAATTGAATAGCAAGTAAAATGAATCTGCCAATTTATACAAATAAGCTTATAGTTTTACCTAAACCTATATGTCTATATTTATGAATTGTGGGGAATGACTTTTAATGAATTATACGCGATAGATTAATTTTAAATTTTATTTCCAATTGATGTCCCACTAAATCTTATTATGATACCCTAATATTGCAAAATTCACGGTGTGGCCATATTTGTTGTATGCAGATTTTTTTTTCGAAAGTAGAACAGTAGATGCTGGGAATACTCAGCACATCCAGCAGCACTGTAGTGAGAGAAACAGAGTTATGTTTCAGGTTGAGGACCTTTCCACAGATGCTACCATTTCCAGGTTTTCCTGTTCTTTTTTGTGCATTTCCAGTCCTTGGCCTTTGTATTTGTGGTTATATTTTCCATTCTGTAGTGAAGTAAAGGTGATTTAAAATGATTGATTTGATATATTGCTGTTTAAAGGGTAGCAAAAGCACAGTAATGAGTTTGATTGTACGTCTTTTTGCTGGGATTTAACCGAATGGTATTTTAAACCGCTTAGAATTGTTATGGTCAGAATATACATTTATGTAGATCATCTGGTTGCCATAGCATTTATTCCTGCTAATAACTGTGAGCCAGTGCTGTAGAAGATGTTAACTGCAGTAAATCTATATTGTGGAGGAATGAGTCCAAAGCTAGTCTTTCCCTAAGACAGCTGAACAAAGTGACAAAGTCTGTTCATTCCACACCTCATTGTTACAGCTGTCTCCACTTGTATTCTTTGGAGCTAAACCAACAACCAATTAAACTAAATCAAGCAAGCGGAGACGCAAATGAAAAGAGCTGCCCCTTAAACGGATACTGCATCAAACAAAAAAACGAATTGCAAAGGAAATGTAAAACGCTAAACCAAACTGTCTCCACTTTTATAGTTGTTGTTTCTTGACCTGCAGCTAGTGGTGTACAAGGCAGACTTTCATCTGTTTCCAGAGCTAGTTTTTTCCCTGGAACAGGTTGCGAGTCTGTCACCAGAGGTTGTAGCTTGAGGGATGCCACTCTGCCATCAAGTCCGGCTGACCAGGAGTGTGTGTCTCACCTGCCATTGGTATATGTCGGGAGGATTTTGCAGGTTGATACTCAACCTTTTGGATGTGTTATGAGCACACCTTCCTTGGCAATCAAGTCCTGGTGTGGGTCAGGGACACTGCCTACTGCTCCACAAGACTTCATCTGTCCCCACTTATACTATTTGGTTAAACTAATTAAACTAAAAGGACCATGTTGAGGTAAGCAGGAATGTCAGGTTGGGGTTACAATCTGATCAGCCGCGATCTTATTGAATGGCGGAGCAGGCTCAAGGGACCGGGTGGCCTACTCTGAATTTGTATGCTTTTTTGGGTAAGGGCGGCACAGTAGCACAGTGGTTAGCACTGTTGCTTCACCGCGCCAGGGTCCCAGGTTCGATTCCAGCTTGGGTCACTGTCTGTGCGGAGTCAGCACGTTCTCCCCGTGTCTGCATGGGTTTCCTCCGGGTGCTCCGGTTTCCTCCCACAAGTCCTGAAAGATGTGCTAGTTAGGTGAATTCAACATTCTGAATTCTCCCTCTGTGTACCCGAACAGGCGCCGGAGTGTGGCGACTAGGGGATTTTCACAGTAACTTTGTTGCAGTGTTAATGTAAATTTACTTGTAACAATAATAAAGATTACTATTAAACAAAAATATTATTATTACGTCCTCACTTTATTCTTTTGGGAATTAAATTAATAAATAAAGTCCTCACTTGTAGGTAAGCTAGTAAAAGGTAAAGTCGCCATAGCCCCAGATGACCATAGGCTGCTTTCCCCTTTGAGGGGGGAAGAGCTGACTGGTGGTGATTTAACCTTAAGATCACCACATCTCCGGCGAGGGGCAAGGTTGGGAAGGCAGGCCTTTGTGAATAACCTCAGCTGGTACGGAATTTGAACCCGCGCTGCTGGCCTTGGGGCTTCACGAAGCAAGAAATAGGCAATGAAAGGTCAGCCAGTCAAGTAACATTCCCCTTTGGGAGGATATCACTGGATAATATGCAGATTTGTTTTAATTTTCCCTTTAAAGTTCACAGTTTTAGAATAAATCCTATTCTAGAAAGATATCTGGTGGTAATTTAAAAGTCACAGTTGACAATGGCTGAGGCCTGGGTTTGTTGCTGGATACTTTTCACATTGCACAATGTTTTCACAATTCTATTTCACAACTACCGAATGGAATAGTAAACCCTAGTTTACCTTTGCAGCGGAAATTCAATTTTGAATATGCAAATTAACCCTTTGTGAACATTAATCAGGAAGTTTCATCTGACAAAGGAGGCATTGGGTAGCACAGTGGTTAGCACTACGGCTTCACAGCGCCAGGGTCTCTGGTTCGCTTCCCGGCTTGGGTCACTGTCTGTGCGGAGTTTGCACGTCCGCCTTGTGTCTGCGTGGGTTTCCTCCGGGTGTTCTGGTTTGCCCATAAGTCCCAAAAGACGTGCTATTAGGTCATTTGGAGATTCTGAATTCTCCCTCTTGTGAACAGGCGCCGGAATGTGGCGACTAGCGGCTTTTCACAGTAACTTCATTGCTGTGTTAATGTAAGCCTACTTGTGACAGTAAAGATTATTATTTCTTCTTCTCCTGTCCTATATCATCAGACTTGCAGCAATGGAAAGATTTTTCTTGTACTTATCTTCCTTCCTGGGATGGGAATATTGCTGGACCATGTGTGCACTGGGATGGGGATATTGCTGGACCATGTGTGCACTGGGATGGGGATATTGCTGGACCATGTGTGCACTGGGATGTGGATATTGCTGGACCATGTGTGCACTGGGATGGGAATATTGCTGGACCATGTGTGCACTGGGATGGGGATATTGCTGGACCATGTGTGCACTGGGATGGGGATATTGCTGGACCATGTGTGCACTGGGATGGGGATATTGCTGGACCATGTGTGCACTGGGATGGGGATATTGCTGGACCATGTGTGCACTGGGATGGGGATATTGCTGGACCATGTGTGCACTGGGATGGGGATATTGCTGGACCATGTGTGCACTGGGATGGGGATATTGCTGGACCATGTGTGCACTGGGATGGGGATATTGCTGGACCATGTGTGCACTGGGATGGGGATATTGCTGGACCATGTGTGCACTGGGATGGGGATATTGCTGGACCATGTCTGCACTGGGATGGGGATATTGCTGGACCATGTCTGCACTGGGATGGGGATATTGCTGGACCATGTGTGCACTCTATATTTTTGGACTACTTAATATTCTGACAATTCCTGTTAATGACCAGAAGGTTATAATCTATTGTGCCATTGAATGGAAGTTATTGTCTCAACTTTGTTTAGCTAGCTACATTGTACCATCAAGGACACAGACCATAGGGTAGAGTTCAGTTTTTTGACTTCCTCATTTGTAGTGATTGTCACATTAAGACTAGCCTTACTGAGAAAGGGCCCTGTGGTCTGAAAACAAAGAACAAAGAAAAGTACAGCACAGGAACAGGCCCTTCGGCCCTCCAAGCCCGTGTTGACCATGCTGCCCGACTAAACTACAATCTTCTACACTTCTTGGGTCCGTATCCCTCTATTCCCATCATATTCATGTATTTGTCAAGATGCCCCTTAAATGTCACTATCGTCCCTGCTTCCACCACCTCCTCCGATAGCGAGTTCCAGGCACCCACTACCCTCTGTGTAAATAAACAAACTTGCCTCGTACATCTACTCTAAACCTTGCCCCTCGCACCTTAAACCTATGCCCCCTAGTAATTGACCCCTCTACCCTGGGGAAAAGCCGCTGACTATCCATTCTGTCTATGCCCCTCATAATTTTGTAGATCTTTCAGGTCGCCCCTCAATCTCCGTTGTGAGAACAAACAGAGTTTATTCAACCACTCCTCATAGCTAATGCCCTCCATACCAGGCAACATCCTGGTAAACCTTGTCTGCACCCTCTCTAAAGCCTCCACATCTTTCTGGTAGTGTGGCGACCAGAATTGAACACTATACTCCGTTGTGGCCTAGCTAAGGTTCTATACAGCTGCAACATGACTTGCCAATTCTGAGACTCAATGCCCCGGCCAATGAAGGCAAGCATGCCGTATGCCTTCTTGACTACCTTCTCCACCTGTGTTGCCCCTTTCAGTGACCTGTGGACCTGTACACCTGGATCTCTCTGGCTTTCAATACTCTTGAGGGTTCTACCATTCACTGAATATTCCCTACCTGCATTAGACCTTCCAAAATGCATTACCTCACATTTGTCCGGATTAAACTCCATCTGCCATCTCTCCGCCCAAGTCTCCAGACAATCTAAATCCTGCTGTATCCTCTGACAGTCCTCATCGCTATCTGCAGTTCCACCAACCTTTGTATCGTCTGCAAACTTATTAATCAGACCAGTTACATTTTCCTCCAAATCATTTATATATACTACGAACAGCAAAGGTCCCAGCACTGATCCCTGCGGAACACCACTAGTCACAGCCCTCCAATTAGAAAAGCACCCATTGCTACTCTCTGCCTTCTATGACCTAGCCAGTTCTGTATCCACCTTGCCAGCTCACCCCTGATCCCGTGTGACTTCACCTTTTGTACCAGTCGACCATGAGGGACCTTGTCAAAGGCCTTACTGAAGTCCATATAGACAACATCCACTGCCCGACCTGCATCAATCATCTTTGTGACCTCTTCGAAAAACTCTATCAAGTTAGTGAGACACAACCTCCCCTTAACAAAACCATGCTGCCTCTCACTAATACGTCCATTTGCTTCCAAATGGGAGTAGATCCTGTCTCGAAGAATTCTCTCCAGTAATTTCTCTACCACCGATGTAAGGCTCACCGGCCTGTAGTTCCCTGGATTAGCCTTGCTACCCTTCTTAATTAATGCTCTGTGGAGTTAACAGAAAAAACAACTGAAATGTTTTTTTTTAAATGACACAGTTACAGAACAAGTCATTTGAAATGTATTAAATGCATTAAAATTGTACTGTAGATACAGTGACCTGTAATTTGCAGCAGATGGGCAATGAATGACATCCACCATTAACTAGCCTTGCCCTTATCTATGTAATTATGATATTTTGCAGTGCAGGTTGTTGACAGTGTGAGCTGATAAGACCACAGCGGGGAAATAGGCAATCCGAGTGAACAGGATAAACAATGGTTTAAGAGAGAGATATGCCAATTGGGTTAAAGGAAGAACACTGGGAAGGAAAATGTAAATTAGTGTCATCAAATCGAATGCCAAATCGGGTGCAGAAAGAGAAATAAAAAGAGGGAAAGAAAGATTGAACAGAGGGAGAAGAAACGTTAAAGCAGGTTAAAGGGAGTGATAACAGAATGGTAATGTCATTGGACTAATAATCCCGAGTCCCAGGCTAATGCTCTGGGAGACATAAATCCCACCATAGTTGAAGTTAAATTCAATGATTAAACCTGAAATATAAAACAAATCTCCGTAATGGTGATGATGATAGCCATCACTGATTGTTCTTAAACCCCCATCTGATTCATGAATGCCCTTTTAGGGAAAGAAATCTGCCACCCTTACCTGAAAGCAGTCCAAGGCAGGCCAGCAACACGGTTCAATTCCCGTACCAGCCTCCCCGAACAGGCGCCGGAAAGTGGCGACGAGGGGCTTTTCACAGTAACTTCATTTGAAGCCTACTTGTGACAATAAGCGATTTTCATTCATTTCATTAATTGGTCAATGTGTGACTCCAGACCCACAGCAATGTGATAGACTCTTGGCCTGCCCTCTGAAATGGCTAAACAAACCTCCCGGTAAATTAGGGTCAGGAAACAAATGTCCTGGCTAGCGATGCCCACATCCCACGAAAGAATATAAAGAAAATTAAGTTTACAATAATTGCATATCCAACAAAAAAGCTTCCATTCATGTAGTGCCTTTCATACACCTCGGGGAATCTCAAAGTGCATTACAGGAAAGTAAATTGTAGTTACTGTTGAAATGCAAAAAAACAATTAAAGCCAGAAGAGATAGGCCTCCACACTGTTAATTTCCAGTACCAGAGAGGTGCACTGTCTGTAATTAATGCTTAGCTCATTGGTAAAAGGATCTCTGACAGCAAATCCAGGCTTAATTACATATATAAGGAACTTAAATGGCTCCAGGACAGGCTTGTTACATCATTTAACACCAACTCTCACCTCTTGTCATGAGTCTTACTTTGATTCTACCGAGCAGATACTTGTTGTTCAACACATTTCAATAGCAAGCCAAACACAGGGATGCTGTTTATGCAACTGAAACTCTGGCAATGATGTTTGGATTTCCACATACGTCACAGAATTGTCACAGTGCAGAGGCGACCATTCGACCCATCATGTCTGCACCAGCTCTCTGAGCAATTCACGTGGCGCTGTTATGCCCTGTTACCCTGCTCGTTCTTCCTTTTCTGGATAATAGCTTAAATCCCTTTTAAATGCTTCGATTAAACTTCCCTCCATCGTGCTCTCAGGCAGTGCATGCCACACCGTAGCCACTCGCTGCGTGAAGTGTTTTTTCGTATCGCGCGGTTGCTTATTTTTGCCACTTGCTTTAAATCTATGCCCTCTCGTTCTTGATCCTTTCACGAGCGGGACAGTTTCTCCCTATCTACTCTTCAGACCCCTCGTTATTTTTGAACATCTCCACCAAAACACCGATCTGACTCCTTTCCTCCCAAGGGAAACAGCCCGGCTTCTCCAATCCATATTCCTAACTGAAGTTCCACCTTCCGGCAATCATTTGCCCTCAGTTGAAATTGCTGCAGCATTTGTGAATGCCATTCGCGTTGCCATTGTTTTGAAAGCAAATTATGAGGGATGATGCTTTTTTTAATACATCCTATGAGTTAAGTCTTTTTGTTAAAGTAACCAGCAGGATGTGACAGCTGTGGACAATAGATAAGTACATCCATGTGACTTTCAGACCAATAAAATCCTACTGGAGAATCAAGTACTCTGGTATTTCCCCCCCCTATTTCCTGGCCTGTTGCACCAGTCTTTATGAGGTTCTTTAACTTGGTTGCCACGCCACTCCGTTCTCTCTCCATTAATCCTGTATTGTTCTAGGTGAATCGAGGGAAGAAAGGACCTTCAGGAACTGGATGAATTCACAGGGGGTGAGTCCCTTTGTCAATCACCTTTACAGGTAAAACATATTTATCTTCAGTTTGATGATTCTATGAAGAAGTGAATGATCTGTAATACTGTTGCTTCTATTGGAATTTTAAGTACTGACAAACTGCTTCCTGTATAAACCCAGTCTTGGCTCATTGACTAGGTTAAGGATAATCTAAGAAAACAAAAGTCTGACAGATTTGTTTTGGATTCCTACAAATTTCTTGATACACTCCATATGAACAATTTTGCACGAAACTTGAAGCAATTGGAGTCCATTGTAGAGCACAGGAAACTGCAACAAGAGTACTAACAAAAGATGTTGTCAGTCTGGGTTCATGGACATGGGGTATTACATGGCATAACGTGAGGTCATGCTTGGAACTTTGCTGCTTCTAATGTGCACAAGGTCTGGTTTTAAAACTAACCACGTCCCCATTAATAGACAATACAAACTAGGGGTAAGAAAAGATTACTAGGCTCGTCACTGAGCCACTAAGTGATACTGTTTCTTCTCCAGCTGCTTGTACTGCGAATAACTATGGGAGGGAATTAGGTAAATAAAAACTAGGGGCGGGATTCTCCGCAATCGGCGCGATATCCGCCGACCGGCGCCAAAAACGGCGCAAATTAGTCCGGCATCGTGCCGCCCCAAAGGTGCGGAATTCTCCGCATCTTGAGGGGCCGAGCCCTCGCCTTGAGGGGCTAGGCCCGAGCCAAACTGATTTGTGCCCCGCCAGCTGGAGCGGAAATGACTTGGCCGGGCGACGCATGCGCGGGAGTGTCAGCGGCCGCTCACGGCATCCCCGCGCATGCGCAGTTGAGGGGGTCTCTTCTGCCTCCGCCATGGTGGAGACCATGGCGAAGGCAGAAGGAAAAGAGTGCCCCACGGCACAGGCCCGCCCGCGGATCGGTGGGCCCCGATCGCGGGCCAGGCCACCGTGGGGGCACCCCCCGGGGCCAGATCGCCCCGTGCCCCCCCCCAGGACCCCGGAGCCCACCCGCGCCGCTTTATACCGCCGTTCGAAAGGTGGTTCAATCCACGCCGGCTTAGCGTGGGTTGAAAGCGGCGGGACTTCGGCCCATCGCGGACCGGAGAATCGCCGGGGGATTCCCGCTGACCGGCGTGGCACAATTTCCGCCCCCGCCGAATCTTCCTGATGCATTGGGGAGGAGTTTTCTAATTCCTCTTGAATCTAGGGCGGGATTCACGCCGGCCCCCGTCGATTCTCCGACCCGGTGGGGGGTCGGTGAATCGCGCCCTAGTTTCAAGAGGAATTAGAAAACTCCTCCCCAATGCATCAGGAACTTCAATGTGTTTGAGGAAAATATGGCTTATCCATGACATATCACATTCCTTACTGTCCCTCACTAGATTTGGGCAACAATTTGTGAATGTATCTATATAACCAAAATATAGCACTCTTGAATTTTGATTTTTTACTGAACAATATTTCATAGAATCCTGTTTACTTTACTTTCTCCATAGTTATCTTAGATTTCTGATGAACGCAATCGCTGAAGTCCTTTCCCTGTATCATTACTTCTAATAGCATCCATGCATGTAAGACGAGGCGTTTGTTTCTTGGCTCCTTTTGAATAACACACGACACTACTGTAAATTATACTGGCTACCACAAATCCCTTTCACTTATCAAAATGAACTTTTCCTTTTAGCTAACCATTTAACATATTTTTGTTGAGTAAAGGATGGCACAGTGGTTAGCATTGCTACCTCAGCACAAGGGACCCGAGTTCAATTTCGGCCTTGGGTGACTGTATGGAGTTGCACATTCTCTCCATGTCGGTGTGGGTTTCCCCCGGGTGCTCCGGTCTCCTCCCACAGTCCAAAGATGTGCATGTTAGGTGGATTGGCGATGGTAAATTGTCCCTTAGTGTCCAAAGATTAGATGGGGTTACGGGTTTTAGGGGGATTGGGCCTAGGTAAGGTGCTCTTTCAGAGGGTTGGTGCAGGCTCGATGTGCCGAATGGCCACCTTCTGCACTGTGATTCTATAAAGGAGTCACCACAGAGCTCTGGGAAATGCTACTTCCCATTAAACCCCTCCCTGTTTTTGCTGTTTGTCCCATTTCTTTCCCAGCATCTCTCTTGGGGTGGGGTGGTGATGGTGCATGGCAATGTCACTGAGCAAGTAATCCAGAGGCCAGGCTAATGCGCAAATCCTATCACGGCAGAATTCAGTTAATAAAATCTGGAATTGAAAGCTAGAGCCCCCACCCCACCCCCCAAGCATGTTTTAGGGAGGGGAGAAAAGAGGGTAAATTAGAAAGAATGGCCTTCCTACTGAGTTCTCGCCCACCCTCATCTCGGCAATTTTACCCTGGTGCAGACAAGGCCTCTGAAGCGCCTGTTCTTGCACCAATTGAGGCCCTTATGTGGTCAATTATTGGCAGCCATTCAGTTCAAGGATAATTAGTGGTGGGCAACAATTGCTAACCTTTCCAGCAACCTTTCCACTCATCCCATGGATAAATAAACAATTAAAAAGGGCAGCACGGTGGCACAGTGGTTAGCACTGCTGCCTCACGGCACCGAGGTTTGATCCTGGCCTTGGGTCACTGTCCGTGTGGAGTTTGCACATTCTCCCCATGTCACCAACCCAAAGAAGTGCAGGGTAGGTGGATTGGCCACGCTAAATTGCCCCTTAATTGGAAAAAATGAATTGGGTACTCTAAATTTATTTTTAAAATGATCCGCAGGCTGATTTTGGATCAGCTGTGCCTCTGTCAAACCAACTAAATTCAGCACTGACAATTGCACATTGGGTGAAAAATTACATGATTATAAATATACAATAAATAGAGTAGAATTTTCAAAAATAAAGTTTGGAAAAGGACTTTGCAAATAAATCTCTTATTCTAGACAATTTGGCAAAGCTAATAAAATATTGGGATACATCAGTGTAGAAGCCAGTAAAGTTCATGCAAATACTGCATAATACACAAATTAAACCATGTCTGGAACACGGGGGCAACATTTTGTCCACTCCCGTCAGGTGTCCCAACCATCTAAATAAAGTGAACAGTTAAAATGGAGTTCAGCACAGTCAACTGAGTTTTGGATCATGGAGGAATGGTCCAGTGTTGGGTCATGGAGGAAGGGTCCAAACTATTCTTGAACTGGGATAGGTTTTCTGTTGAATTTGTTTACTTTTCCCTTCACGTTGGATCTCCCATTCACCAAATTCTTTAAGACTCAGCTGACGGCAGGCGTTTCCGGTGTACAGGGTCACATGCTTAGCTACCAGGATCCTAACCAGTACCTGGCACAATGCATCAATTTATAACTGTTGGGTCAGAATCCTGGAGCTCCCTACCGAACCTCATCGTGGAAACATTAGCAAGAACTGAAAGTGTTGAAAGCAAAGACCCACCATTGCCACCTAAAGGGCAGCTGTGGTTGAGCAGTAAATTATGACTTTGTCAGTTCGCCACATCCCTCGACCAATTAACAAAGCATTGCACTTCATCATCCACTTCACCAGACTGTAAAAAATCAGGAGTAAAACAGAATATGGTATGCGTGCATAGCAGGTCTTGTCAACATCCATAAAGAGAAAAGACTGGTTATGGCATTTTGGTTACACACATTTCATCATTATGCTTGTTTGACACTTGTAAAGTTTACATAAAATGCTTACCTGCTGCTGTTTTGCTTCAATCCAGTGACCTGACTGATGGCTTAGTAATATTCCAATTATATGAGAAGGTCACTGTGCCAGTGGATTGGTACCATGTCAACAGGCCTCCTTATCCACAGCTTGGGGCTAACATGAAGAAAGTATGTTGAATTAATTACCTCCCTTTTAATCAGTCTCAGAACACTAGTGATGCCTCTTTTTTATGCTGTTTTCATTGTGCAGGGCATGCATTTATATCATAGATATTCAAAATGTGTCTCATTTGGTAACATTTTTATTCTGTAATAAAGCTGGAAGAAACTGTTCATTGTTAAACTTCTTACAGCCAGTGGGTGAAGGAGGAGACCAGATGTCAATCTTTACTCCATTTTTGATCTATTTCACAAAGCGAAACATTGCAAAATGTAATGCAAAAACGTGGTTGTTATGTCAATGGATCTACTCTCAAATATGTGGCCAAAAAAGTAGAAGTAAACTTTTCATCTCCCATGACCTTTTGTTGACGTGTGATAACACTTTAGCCAATCTGTTCCACACGCTGTTGAGGTGGAAACACTATCTAATGCCACATAGTTAAATGAAGCCATGGCTAATCCTCTCATGAAACTAAAGATTCATCTGACTTTCGACTGTTCATTATCTTCAACCTCTGAATTCTCTTTCATGCGTCACTTCAAGAAGCCTGCTGTTCTGCTTTGGACAGGTCATCCCATAATATTTTGAGGTGCACGTGTTAACTGTCCCTCTTTCTTTCCTGGGGCCGTAACTTTTCCTTTATCGTTGCACCCACTGGATGGTCTTGAAATGCCGCAATCATTGATTCCACCACATTATTGATAGTACGGAATGTCCCATTTGTGGCATCAAAGCTGCTGGAAATGACTGCTTTTGGTTTGGTAGACTCCAAAAAGGGGGTCACTTTCTGAGACCTCACTTTCTGAGACCTGAACCCTAGTTAAGACCATACGTGACACTTCATAACAACCCAGTAATTTAAATGTTAGCACTGGGCAAAGAAACTCCAAAGGAAGTGACCATGCCGAGACCACACCCTGTTTCATCCTTGGTTGGGATGTAACCTGTGTCCATACATCCTGATCTTTGGAGCCAGACTCCCAGTACATGGGTGGGTAATTATAACCTGACAATTTACACTTGCTTTCAGACATTCTTCAGAAAACCTACTGGAATTATAATCTTCTGACTTAAAATTCCTTTTCTTGGTTTCCAATATTTGCTTTTCTCTGCTGTCGTTTTAAACTTCTTATTGCCAATAGGTGAAGGAGGAAACCAGAAATCAATCTTTCGATTTATTCACAAACGGAAACATTACAAATATATAGCTCCCACGGCCAGAGTCAATAAGTGTCTCTTTATACTCGTTTGAGTATACCAATTTAAAAAGTGTTCACCTCTTAAAGCGGCACTGTAACAATAACCTAAGTTTTAACAAAAACCTATCAAATTATTTAAAATATTGGTGTTATGATGCACCCCTGTGGCACCAACCGGTTGTTGAAAGAATGTCTCTTTGTATGTACACAAGTAATTATGTAATGAGTGCTCCTAACTAGCATACACTTGATCTTTATTTAGCCAATTAACTTTTGTCCTTGCTGCCTGAATGATTAGCGTCTTAATTTTCTCCCCATCATGACTCCTGAGGGAGTGCAATAGCATAGGCAACAGTTCCCCTCTATTTGGGCCTGGAGGTATCACAGCTGAGGCAGTCCTGTCTTCACCATAGCTTTCAGCAGGTTGCTGAGTAGAAATTGGAAACAGAAGCTCTGAAGTATCCTTCCCCCACTGTACGCAGCCCGCTCCTTTTCCAGCTGATTAATTTTAAGAGACACCACTGCTGCCCCAAGAGAATCTTGGAATTGGTGTTGGAAAATCTAACCTTCCTCCTCAACTGTGTGGCTCAGCTCCACAATACATCTACCTTCACTCTGGAAGCCTCTGATTCATCTTCATTAAACACATGCAGATCCTAGAGCTGAGGTTCTAGTCAAAATATGGCAAAGGTGGTGTTTTCAAATCACAATAATACATTTGCACCGCAGAACATCTCCTCCGTGTGGATGGTTGTAAATAAACTTGATGCCAATCATTTTGTTTTTATGATGAAATAATTAATAATGTGGAAAAGGATTAAAGAAATCTCGGATTTGCTGACATAAAGTCATAGGTAGAATTTAATTTGTCTCGCAGCAGCAGGTGGGGGAGCGGGGAGGGATCGCCTGATTTGGTTCTTTGGCCCATGGATGGAGGTCCCCCTGATGGCTGGCTGGAGGGGATGGAGAAAACAGGCCCATTACCCACCCCATGCCTTCAGCAATGATGCCTCTTCCCCCACCCCCTCACTGGCCAACTGGCCCCAGCATGCCCAGCTCCACTTAACGGAGTTCTGGACCTGCTCCATCTTTCTGGTTCTGGCCAGATGCAGTTCCAGCAGTGGCCACTGCCCCTGGTGATGCTGCAGGGACTGAAGAGCTGCCTGCCCTCTAATTGACTGGCAGCTCTTGGGAGACTGGATTCCTACCCTTATTGGGACGGGAATCCTGATGCCAGGCAGATCATTGACTGATGGGTACAGAGTCGTGTTGGGGCTCAAAATAGCCATGGCCAGGTTACCCCCGGCATCTTGACCTGACGTCGCACTCTTTGGCCTCTGTTATCATAAGCCCATATTTCAGCGACAAGATTTTAAGATCCATAGATGGTAATTGAACTGAATGAAAATAACTTTAGAAATGTTACTTTTTGAAAAAAATTAATTTGCAACAATTTAAAAATAACTGTGTATGTGTGTGGTGCCCCCCCCCCCCCCCCCACACACACACACACATGCACAGTTTGGCTATGTACTAAAAACCCAGTAAAATCATTCTGTCTCATTCCTAATGGTTGAATCAGAGACTGACTTTGTAGATGCTTTGTGAAATGAAATGAAAATCGCTTATTGTCACAAGTAGGCTTCAAATGACGTTACTGTGAAAAGCCCCTAGTCGCCACATTCCGGCGCCTGTTCGGGGAGGCTGGTCCGGGAATTGAACCGTGCCACTGGCCTGCCAGGGTCTGCTTTAAAAGCCAGCTCTTTAGCCCTGTGCTAACAAATTAATCTGACATTTGCTCTCGCTGGTTTTAGCTTGAAAACTGCAACTATGCTGTTGAATTGGGCAAAACAAAGGCCAGCTTTTCCCTTGTGGGTATTGGTGGGCAAGACTTGAATGATGGCAATCCAACACTTACACTGGCACTCATCTGGCAACTTATGAGAAGGTAAGAGAATCTCTAGTTGATGCAGTCATGTAGATTTTTAAAACATAAAACATTCTTGTGCTCCCTTCTTGGCAGTATGATCTTTCAAGCGTTCAGTTGATTGAAAATTATAAAGAAACATCAAAAGAGTTAACATTGTGCTGGCTAAGCTCACTTGTTTTGAGAAATGTTCTTTGGCAAGATGTTGGGATAGAGGGAATAAATAAATCTGATTTAATGTTACTTGGAAAGAGCTGATTGTTATTGAAAACAGTTTTTTTTTCTAGAATACAAAAGGGCAAACAGTTATATCCTCTCCATTGTATATTATATCTTTTTTCTTGGCCTCCCTATCTTAAGAGACAGTGGGTGCATGCCAGTGGGTCATGATTGGTTTGGCAGCATCTGGCTCTCTCTCTGTGGTCTTGTCTCTCTGTGGTGTTGTCTCTCATGTCTTGCCAGCGGCTGCGTCTCTTCTCTTTGCCTCTTTTCACATGCTCCTTCACTGCTGTCCACCAGCTGTGGCGATTGATGGGAACATGCTTCCAACGCTTGTGGTCCATGTTACAGGACTTCATGTCATGTTTGTAGACGGCTTTGAAGTGAAGGGATGGGCGACAAGTGGATCTGGTGCCAGTGGCTAACTCACTGTGCAATCCATTCTTGGGGATCGTGCCAACATCCATGCGGCTCACATGTTCAAGCAATCTCGAGCGCCGCTAGCTCAGTATGGCATCAGACCCAGCTGCTAGCTGATTCTGAACCGCACGCTAGCCATCTAGTCAACAGGGCCAACTGTTCATGTTCTTTTCTGGTATCCACCCCCATTTCCGAAGTCAGTTCCGTATTTGCTCAAGACATGGCTGATATTGTGTAAAAGTGGTCCCCTGACTTTTGCCCCCAAAATCATTCATTTCTCTCATATTCGTTGACCCCCAATATTTAGCCCAAAAAACCCAAACTCTTTGCACTTGCCACTCGTTCACCACTAAAGTCCAACTCTCCCTGGTGCAAACCTACTCATTGATGGAATTATGGAATAGCACGCTGTGAAAGTAGTGCTTTACTCCCCATGTCTGCGCACGTCATTGTGTAATGTCCAGGCTACCACCTCACTGAAACTCTCTGCATTTCTGCCAATCCCTCTCTAATATGGCAGCATGGTGTCAGGAAGGAAGGGCAAATATATAGCCCAGCTCAAACACACAGGTTGTTGAAATTGCAAAGCGGACAAATAATTGCACAGCAGTTAGAGAATTCAAGACCTTGGGTAAAGAGCATTAGAGATTGGTTGAAGCTTTCTGCGCAGTTTGGGCAGCTGCCTAAGAATAAATGCGCAAACAGAGGAAAGCCTAGCACATGGCAGCAGATGGAAGATGAAGTTGCAAAACAAGTCATTTGAGAATCGCCAGAATGGACTTTCGGTTTCTCAAGGGTCTCTCTGAGGCTTCGCCCTGAATCAAGCGAGACAATTAGCCTTTGCAGATTTCAAACCCAGCCTTGGATGTTTATGAAGACAATGTTTTGCACGTAAGACCAGGATTTCAGAGCATCTACAGCGTAACCTGATGACAGGCTCTTATCGCATTTCAGAAATTTACAATCAAATATCGACAAAAGATTGGATAACGATTGGCAGGTATGGGGAACATGGATCAGAATTCCATAAATTATGACATGCCAGCCAGTCAGATGGTGAGAAAGGTTGGAGAGACAACCCTGTGTTCGTGAAGACAACTGGCCATGGAAAGCATAGGCACCCAGGAGTGTTATTGTATGTATCTGATGAGACAAAGCTCAAGTCAATGGTGATATTCAAAAGAAAAACCCTCCCAGAACAGCAATTCCCAATAGGAGTAGCCACCCACATTCACGATAAAGGATGGATGGATGAAGGTGGCTTGAAA
This sequence comes from Scyliorhinus torazame, assembly GCF_047496885.1. NCBI lineage: Eukaryota > Metazoa > Chordata > Chondrichthyes > Carcharhiniformes > Scyliorhinidae > Scyliorhinus > Scyliorhinus torazame. The sequence goes on along the minus strand of NC_092720.1, from coordinate 34,565,186 downwards.
ATACGGCTGAGCAAAGTTTGGAGTTTCTGACCATGAGGATTACATAAAGAAGATGATCTGCTCGTCTGGAACACGTTCAGATCACATCTTGTTGATGATAGTGTTGCTGTAGTTAGACCACAAAACAGTGACATTGCAGCAATTTCCCAGTGGCCTAACCAACCATATTCAACCATTGGATGTCTCTCTAGATGAACCCTTCAAGGATTGCACGAGAGAAAAGTGAAATGACTGGATAAGTGGAGAGGCAGCATTTAGCCTCCATCATTCGCCACTCTGTTTGAATGGGTTGTAGGGACCTGGAATGAAATCTAAACTGAGATTGTCTTCAAATCATTCAGGAAATGTGGGATATCCAATGCTCTTGATGGAACAGAAGATTGTTTGTGGAATGATATGGCTGATGCCGATGTTGTTGATGATTTATTTGACGATGACGTTTCAAGAGCAGACTGGGGTGCGTTATTTGGTTCTGAAGATGAGGCGGAGGATTTTTTTAATGGATTGAAAAAAAACTATATTGAGGTTTTACATTTTAACAAATAATGCAACAGGAATAGTACAGCCAAGTAAAGGCTCGACATACATGAATGCAGAGGGGAAGAGGAGAGAACAGCAGTACAACTGGGTCAATACAATCATTAGACATAACTTGACACCTCTGATAAGCCCCACCAGTGATGGACGGAAAATAGGACAAAGCCATGAAAACAGGTGAAATGGTCCACACCTTCCATGCAGTGATTGAAATGAAATGAAATGAAAATCGCTTATTGTCACAAGTAGGCTTCAAATGAAGTTACTGTGAAAAGCCCCTAGTCGCCACATTCCGGAGCCTGTTCAGGGAGGCTGTTACGGGAATCGAACCGTGCTGCTGGCCTGCCTTGGTCTGCTTTCAAAGCCAGCAATTTAGCCCTGTGCTAAACAGCCCTTAGTATGCTTCAATGAAGGTACTGTGAAAAGCCCCTAGTCGCCACATTCCGGCGCCTGTTCGGGGAGGCTGGTACGGGAATTGAATCGTGCTGCTGGCCTGCCTTGGCCTGCTTTAAAAGCCAGCGATTTAGCCCAGTGAGCTAAACCAGCCCCTCGCAATTATCACGAGAGCTCAGGATTCATTTTCGCGCCATGTTCGGGCACGTACTAACAATAATAATCTTTATTAGTGTCACAAGTAGGCTGACATTAACACTGCAATGAGGTGACTGTGAAAATCTGCATCTCCTTCAACTCCAGCGCCAGAGGCACCAATGGCACGCCACAATCTCCTTGCCTCAGGGGGGCAGGATATCGACCCAAGACCAGGCCCCCGCGCACATATGAGTTCTCTCAGGATGTCCCTAATAAATATTTTCCACTTTCTCTGTCTGTTAGCTTTGACAAATAGTCATTGGACTCGAAACGTTAGCTCTTTTCTCTCCCCACAGATTCTGCCACACTTGCTGAGATTTTCCAGCATTTTCTCTTTCGTGTCCCTAATAAGTGCCTTCGAAAAGTAACATCCTAAGCTCGGGGGGGGCACAGGATACCGACCACAGCCCCGTGCCTGGCACCCTCTGACACACAAAAGTCAACTCCCCCAGGACTTCCGGCACACCCCACAGCTCTCTCCCTGCTGCTCCACCCCCACTGAAGAGCACACTGCTCGCCCGGATGAGGAGAAGAAGAATAAACCCCTTAAAGTAAAAATACCTGAGTTGGTCCAGGAACAATCAACAAATGAATCGAGGATTAACCAAGCCCATTTATTCCCTAAAAATGGTGACCTCAGGGAAAAGTTGGAAGAGTCCAGTTCTCCCCAGGATAGATAATCTGCCCAGGCCATTGACGGAGATAGGATGCTTAAATTCCAAATAACAAAAAGCTAAATACAAACCCGATATGGGTTAGCTCTGACTGGGGGGTGGGGGGGATCCTCGACCTCGGTGAGGACTTAACGAACCCTACCACCAACTTCACACTAACCATCCACCCATCTCCCTACCAGCAATAGTGAGGTGATGCGGGAGGATGGAGTTCAGTTCCTCCGAACTATTGCTTGTGTAAAAGTCACATGCTGACTTTTTGGCTAAAACCCGAGTCATGGGAACTTGAGTTTTGCAAGAGTAGATTACTCGATATGGCAGGTTAGGATGCTCTGTCCTCTAGGAAGTGTATAAGAAGCGACCATGGTGATGCGATTATGTATTCTCCCCATGGAACATTTGCTTCCGTCTCAATGGCAAAATGCCACATTCTTCTCTCTCTAATTCAATGTTGCCCAGTTAGTGCTGGATTTTTATTGCCAATCTGTAGGATTATGGAAATGAGCATTTGCTTTGGTTCAGATGCATGTTATAAAAAGGACACATCATGAAACTTTTGGAAATGTTCAATCTTTGACCTTCCACTTGATTCTTTCAGATATACTCTGAAGGTGCTTTCAGATCTTGGAGACGGATCTAAGGTGACAGATGAAATCATTATAAAATGGGTAAATGTGACCTTGGCAAATGCGAAGAAGAAAAGCTCAATTACTAGCTTCAAGGTAAATGCAAAATATGAGCTATTTTACCTTATCCGATTTGGCGTTCTGAATTGGGAAATTGCTGACCTACCAGTCCTTCCACTGACTTTTGAAGATACAATTCTGTTTTGCTCCTCCTCTTTCCTCTCGCTCGTGTGCAGAATTGTTTCATTTGGCCCATGAAATCTTCACCAGCCCTCTGAAAGAGCACCCTACCTAGGCCCAAACCCTACACTATCCCCGTAACCCGACATAGAGCCAATTTAGCATGGCCAATCCACCTAACCTGCACATCTTTGGACTGTGGGAGGAAACCGGAGCACCCGGAGGAAACCCACGCAGACACGGGGAGAAAGTGCAAACTCCACACAGTCACCCGGGTCCCTACCACTGTGACTCAGCAGTGCTAATCTTTGTGCCACCGTGTCCCCCTTTTTTGTTTGCTATGTACAGCATATCTGATTGGGTTGTGAGCATTGAGCGACTGAGACCTGTTAACCTTCCAATCATTATCCCCCATGCTTTGGTTTACTTGTTTTGTCTTTATGGCACGGTGGCACTGATGCCTCACAGCGCCGGGGACCCAGGTTCGATTCAGACCTTGGGTGGTCTTATGAAGGGTCGGTGCACACTTTATGGGCCGAATGGCCTACTTCTGCATTGCAGGGGTTCTATAATAATTTGTGTTTCTCATTGTTCAGCATTGATATGATGCAAGTGAATTTTCCCAACTTCAGTTTCTGTCCAAGTATAATCTAGATGAGAGATTTGTCTGAGGCAGATGTCTCGACCCATCCACTTGCACATTCCTAAAGTAACATTTATCGTGCAATAAATGTACAATTTTGTTATTCGAGGAAATAAAATCAGAACTTAACCCATTTTCTAATCACAACTAAAATTCTCACCCCGCACCATTCATAATATGATGCACTTTTCTAAGCAGAGAGTTTTGTTTGAGGCTATGGGGCGGGATTCTCCGACCCCCCGCCGGGTCGGAGAATCGCCGTGGGCTGGCGTGAATCCCGCCCCCGCCGGTTGCTGAATTCTCCCACACTGGATATTCACACCGAAAAAAGTCTGCACTGACCCTGTGAAAGATCACCCTAACTAAGCCCAATCCCCCGTAACCCCTTTTGGACACTAAGAACCAATTTAGCGTGGTCAATCTACCTAACTTGCACATCTTTGGACTGTGGGAGGAAACTGGAGCACCCGGAGGCAACCCACGCAGACACAGGGAGAAAGTGCAAACTCCACACAGACAGTTACTCGAGGTCAGAATCAAACCCGGGTCCCTGGCACTGTGAGGCCGCAGTGCTAACCACCGTGCCGCCCCACTATTCTTAAATTCTTATTCTTAAAACGCGTCCAGTCAATATATAAATGCAACTCTGTCATTTCAGATGCATGCATAAAATGTACCTAGTTATTTAATTCCCATTCCTGTTACAATGCAAGCATTTCTAAAATTCCACCTTTCCCCATACATATTACAATTTAACTTAAACCGGTTCCCATTTAAATGCGAGTCTGACACGCAAAACTGTTACTTATAGAAACAATGAACATGGGATGTGGGAAGGCCATTTGGACCTTGAGGGCTGCTCCGCCATATAATAAGATCATGCCTGAACTGTTTGTGGTCTCCATTCCACTTTCCTGTCTGCCCCCCATAACCCTCAACTCCCTTGTCTATCAAAAATCGGTCTGGGTATCGACCCAACCTCTTCAACCTTTCCTTATAGGATAAGCCCCTCATCCAGGAATCAGACCAGTGAGCCTTCTCTGAACTGCTTCAAATGCATTTATATCCTTTTTCAAATAAGCAGACCAGAGTTGTACACCGGACACCGGATTTGGGCTCCCCAAAGCTGCTGTAAAACCTCCCTACTTTTTATATTCATTTGCCTTGCAATAAGCACCAACATTTTGTTTGCCGTCTGAATCACTTGCTGTACCTGCACACTACAATTGTCACCTAGGACACCTAGTGGGGACACGAGGTTCTGCAATCTCTCTCCATTCAAATAGTATACTGCTTCGCTATTCTTCCTGCCAAAGTCGACAAGTTCACGTTTCCCTACTTCATACTCCATCTGCCAAAACTTTCCACACTCACTTAACCTGTATAATACTTTTTAAAATTGTTCTGGTATGGGATGTGGGCATCGATGGCAAGGCCAGCATTTGTTGCCCATGTTCAGGAACTGAGAGGCTTGCTAGGCCATTTCACAGTTGTGGACTGGGTAAAGATGGCAGCTGTGGATTGGGTAAAGATGGCTGCTGTGGATTGGGTAAGGATGGCTGCTGTGGATTGGGTAAAGATGGCTGCTGTGGATTGGGTAAAGATGGCTGCTGTGGATTTGGTAAGGATGGCTGCTGTGGAATGGGTAAAGATGGCTGCTGTGGATTGGGTAAAGATGGCTGCTATGGATTGGGTAATGATGGCTGCTGTGGAATGGGTAAAGATGGCTGCTGTGGATTGGGTAAAGATGGCTGCTGTGGATTGAGTAAAGATGGCTGCTGTGGATTGGGTAAAGATGGCTGCTGTGGATTGGGTAACGATGGCTGCTGTGGATTGGGTAAAGATGGCTGCTGTGGATTGGGTAAAGATGGCTGCTGTGGATTGAGTAAAGATGGCTGCTGTGGACTGGGTAAAGATGGCAGCTGTGGATTGGGTAAAGATGGCTGCTGTGGATTGGGTAAGGATGGCTGCTGTGGATTGGGTAAAGATGGCTGCTGTGGATTGGGTAAAGATGGCTGCTGTGGATTTGGTAAGGATGGCTGCTGTGGAATGGGTAAAGATGGCTGCTGTGGATTGGGTAAAGATGGCTGCTATGGATTGGGTAATGATGGCTGCTGTGGAATGGGTAAAGATGGCTGCTGTGGATTGGGTAAAGATGGCTGCTGTGGATTGAGTAAAGATGGCTGCTGTGGATTGGGTAAAGATGGCTGCTGTGGATTGGGTAACGATGGCTGCTGTGGATTGGGTAAAGATGGCTGCTGTGGATTGGGTAAAGATGGCTGCTGTGGATTGGGTAAAGATGGCTGCTGTGGATTGGGTAAAGATGGCTGCTGTGGATTGGTTAAGGATGGCAGCTGCGGATTGGGTAACGATGGCTGCTGTGGAATGGGTAAAGATGGCTGCTGTGGATTGGGTAAGGATGGCAGCTGTGGATTGGGTAAAGATGGCTGCTGTGGATTGGGTAACGATGGCGGCAGTGGATTGGGTAACGATGGCTGCTGTGGATTGGGTAACAATGGCTGCTGTGGATTAGGTAAAGATGGCTGCTGTGGATTGGGTAAAGATGGCTGCTGTGGATTGGGTAACGATGGCTGCTGTGGATTGGGTAAAGCTGGCTGCTGTGGATTGGGTAAAGCTGGCTGCTGTGGATTGGGTAAAGCTGGCTGCTGTGGATTGGGTAAAGATGTCTGCTGTGGATTGGGTAAAGATGGCTGCTGTGGATTGGTTAAGGATGGCAGCTGCGGATTGGGTAACGATGGCTGCTGTGGAATGGGTAAAGATGGCTGCTGTGGATTGGGTAAAGATGGCTGCTGGTGATTGGGTAAGGATGGCAGCTGTGGATTGGGTAACGATGGCTGCTGTGGATTGGGTAAAGATGGCTGCTGTGGATTGGGTAACGATGGCTGCTGTGGAATGGGTAAAGATGGCTGCTGTGGAATGGGTAAAGATGGCTGCTGTGGATTGGGTAAAGATGGCTGTTGTGGAATGGGTAAAGATGGCTGCTGTGGATTGGGTAATGATGGGAGCTGTGGAATGGATAAAGATGGCTGCTGTGGATTGGCTAAAGGTGGCTGCTGTGGATTGGGTAAGGATGGCAGCTGTGGATTGGGTAAGGATGGCTGCTGTGGATTGGGTAAAGATGGCTGCTGTGGATTGGGTAAAGATGGCTGCTTGGATTGGATAACGATGGCTGCTGTGGAATGGGTAAAGGTGGCGGCTGTAGAATGGGTAAAGATGGCAGCTGTGGATTGGGTAACGATGGCTGCTGTGGATTGGTAAGGATGGCAGCTGTGGATTGGGTAAAGATGGCTGCTGTGGGTTGGGTAAGGATCGCAGCTGTGGAATGGGTAAAGATGGCTGCTGTGGATTGGGTAACGCTGGCTGCTGTGGAATGGGTAAAGATGGCTGCTGTGGATTGGGTAACGATGGCTGCTGTGGATTGGGTAACGATGGCTGCTGTGGATTGGGTAAAGATGTCTGCTGTGGATTGGGTAAGGATGGCAGCTGTAGATTGGGTAAAGATGGCTGCTGTGGATATGGTAAGGATGGCTGCTGTGGATTGGGTAAAGATGGCTGCTGTGGATTTGGTAACGATGGTAGCTGTGGATTGGGTAACGATGGTAGCTGTGGATTGGGTAAAGATGGCTGCTGTGGATTGGGTAAAGATGGCTGCTGTGGGTTGGGTAAGGATGGCAGCTGTGGATTGGGTAATGATGGCTGCTGTGGATTGGGTATAAATGGCTGCTGTGGATTGGGTAAAGATGGCTGCTGTGGATGGGTAACGTTGGCTGCTGTGGAATGGGTAAAGATGGCTGCTGTGGATTGGGTAAAGATGGCTGCTGTGGATTGGGTAACGATGGCTGCTGTGGAATGGGTAAAGATGGTTGCTGTGGATTGGGTAAAGATGCCTGCCGTGGATTGGGTAAAGATGGCTGCTGTGGATTGGGTAAAGATGGCTGCTGTGGATTGGGTAAAGATGGCTGCTGTGGATTGGGTAAAGATGGCTGCTGTGGATTGGGTAAAGATGGCTGCTGTGGATTGAGTAAAGATGGCTGCTGTGGATTTGGTATGGATGGCTGCTGTGGATTGGGTAAAGATGGCTGCTGTGGATTGGGTAAAGATGGCTGCTGTGGATTGGGTAATGATGTCAGCTGTGGATTTGGTAAGGATGGCAGCTGTGGAATGGGTAAAGATGGCTGCTGTGGATTGGGTAAGGATGGCTGCTGTGGATTGGGTAAGGATGGCTGCTGTAGATTGGGTAACGATGGCTGCTGTGGATTGGTAAGGATGGCAGCTGTGGATTGGCTAAAGATGGCTACTGTGGGTTGGGTAAGGATGGCAGCTGTGGAATGGGTCAAGATGGCTGCTGTGGATTGGGTAACGCTGGCTGCTGTGGAATGGGTAAAGATGGCTGCTGTGGATTGGGTAACGATGTCTGCTGTGGATTGGGTAATTATGGCAGCTGTGGATTGGGTAAGGATGGCAGCTGTAGATTGGGTAAAAATGCCAGCTGTGGATTGGGTAAGGATGGCTGCTGTGGATTGGGTAAAGATGGCAGCTGTGGATTGGGTAAGGATGGTAGCTGTAGATTGGGTAAAGTTGCCAGCTGTGAATTGGGTAAGGATGGCTGCTGTGGATTGGGTAAAGATGGCTGCTGTGGATTGAGTAAAGATGGCTGCTGTGGATTGGGTAAAGATGGCAGCTGTGGATTGGGTAAGGATGGCTGCAGTGGATTGGGTAACGATGGCTGCTGTGGATTGAGTAAAGATGGCTGCTGTGGATATGGTAAGGATGGCTGCTGTGGATTGGGTAAAGATGGCTGCTGTGGATTGGGTAACGATGGCAGCTGTGGATTTGGTAAAGATGGCTGCTGTGGATTGGGTAAAGATGGCTGCTGTGGATTGGGTAAAGATGGCTGCTGTGGATTGGGTAAAGATGGCTGCTGTGGATTTGGTAACGATGGCAGCTGTGGATTGGGTAAAGATGGCTGCTGTGGATTGGGTAAAGATGGCTGCTGTGGATTGGGTAAAGATGGCTGCTGTGGATTGGGTAAGTATGGCAGCTGTGGATTGGGTAATGATGGCTGCTGTGGATTGGGTATAGATGGCTGCTGTGGATTGGTTAAAGATGGCTGCTGTGGATGGGTAACGTTGGCTGCTTTGGAATGGGTAAAGTTGGCTGCTGTGGAATGGGTAAAGATGGCTGCTGTGGATTGGGTAAAGATGGCTGCTGTGGATTGGGTAACAATGGCTGCTGTGGAATGGGTAAAGATGGCTGCTGTGGATTGGGTAAAGATGGCTGCTGTGGATTGGGTAAAGATGGCTGCTGTGGATTGGGTAAAGATGGCTGCTGTGGATTGGGTAAAGATGGCTGCTGTGGATTGGGTAAAGATGGCTGCTGTGGATTGGGTAAAGATGGCTGCTGTGGATTGAGTAAAGATGGCTGCTGTGGATTGGGTAAAGATGGCTGCTGTGGATTGGGTAAAGATGGCTGCTGTGGATTGGGTAAAGATGGCTGCTGTGGATTGGGTAAAGATGGCTGCTGTGGATTGGGTAAAGATGGCTGCTGTGGATTTGGTAAGGATGGCTGCTGTGGATTGGGTAAAGATGGCAGCTGTGGATTGGTAAGGATGGCAGCTGTGGATTGGGTAAAGATGGCAGCTGTGGATTTGGTAAGGATGGCAGCTGTGGATTGGGTAAGGATGGCTGCTGTGGATTGGGTAACGATGGCTGCTGTGGATTGGGTAACGATGGCTGCTGTGGATTGAGTAAAGATGGCTGCTGTGGATTGGGTAAAGATGGCTGCTGTGGAATGGGTGAAGATGGCTGCTGTGGGTTGGGTAATGATGGCTGCTGTGGATTGAGTAAAGATGGCTGCTGTGGATTGGGTAAAGATGGCTGCTGTGGATTGGGTGAAGATGGCTGCTGTGGATTGGGTAAAGATGGCAGCTGTGGATTGGGTAATGATGGCTGCTGTGGATTGGGTAAAGATGGCTGCTGTGGATTGGGTAATGATGGCTGCTGTGGATTGGGTAACAATGGCTGCTGTGGATTGGGTAAAGATGGCTGCTGTGGATTGGGTAAAGATGGCTGCTGTGGATTGGGTAAAGATGGCTGCTGTGGATTGGGTAAAGATGGCTGCTGTGGATTGGGTAACGATGGCTGCTGTGGATTGGGTAAAGATGGCTGCTATGGTATGGGTAACGATGGCTGCTGTGGATTGGGTAAAGCTGGCTGCTGTGGATTGAGTAAAGATGGCTGCTGTGGATTGGTTAAGGATGGCAGCTGCGGATTGGGTAACAATGGCTGCTGTGGAATGGGTAAAGGTGGCTGCTGTAGAATGGGTAAAGATGGCAGCTGTGGATTGGGTAACGATGGCTGCTGTGGATTGGTAAGGATGGCAGCTGTGGATTGGGTAAAGATGGCTGCTGTGGGTTGCGTAAGGATCGCAGCTGTGGAATGGGTAAAGATGGCTGCTGTGGATTGGGTAACGCTGGCTGCTGTGGAATGGGTAAAGATGGCTGCTGTGGATTGGGTAACGATGGCTGCTGTGGATTGGGTAAAGATGTCTGCTGTGGATTGGGTAAGGATGGCAGCTGTAGATTGGGTAAAGATGGCTGCTGTGGATATGGTAAGGATGGCTGCTGTGGATTGGGTAAAGATGGCTGCTGTGGATTTGGTAACGATGGTAGCTGTGGATTGGGTAACGATGGTAGCTGTGGATTGAGTAAAGATGGCTGCTGTGGATTGGGTAAAGATGGCTGCTGTGGGTTGGGTAAGGATGGCAGCTGTGGATTGGGTAATGATGGCTGCTGTGGATTGGGTATAGATGGCTGCTGTGGATTGGGTAAAGATGGCTGCTGTGGATGGGTAACGTTGGCTGCTGTGGAATGGGTAAAGATGGCTGCTGTGGATTGGGTAAAGATGGCTGCTGTGGATTGGGTAACGATGGCTGCTGTGGAATGGGTAAAGATGGCTGCTGTGGATTGGGTAAAGATGCCTGCCGTGGATTGGGTAAAGATGGCTGCTGTGGATTGGGTAAAGATGGCTGCTGTGGATTGGGTAAAGATGGCTGCTGTGGATTGGGTAAAGATGGCTGCTGTGGATTGGGTAAAGATGGCTGCTGTGGATTGAGTAAAGATGGCTGCTGTGGATTTGGTATGGATGGCTGCTGTGGATTGGGTAAAGATGGCTGCTGTGGATTGGGTAAAGATGGCTGCTGTGGATTGGGTAAAGATGGCTGCTGTGGATTGGGTAATGATGTCAGCTGTGGATTTGGTAAGGATGGCAGCTGTGGAATGGGTAAAGATGGCTGCTGTGGATTGGGTAAGGATGGCTGCTGTGGATTGGGTAAGGATGGCTGCTGTAGATTGGGTAACGATGGCTGCTGTGGATTGGTAAGGATGGCAGCTGTGGATTGGCTAAAGATGGCTACTGTGGGTTGGGTAAGGATGGCAGCTGTGGAATGGGTCAAGATGGCTGCTGTGGATTGGGTAACGCTGGCTGCTGTGGAATAGGTAAAGATGGCTGCTGTGGATTGGGTAACGATGTCTGCTGTGGATTGGGTAAGTATGGCAGCTGTGGATTGGGTAAGGATGGCAGCTGTAGATTGGGTAAAAATGCCAGCTGTGGATTGGGTAAGGATGGCTGCTGTGGATTGGGTAAAGATGGCAGCTGTGGATTGGGTAAGGATGGTAGCTGTAGATTGGGTAAAGTTGCCAGCTGTGAATTGGGTAAGGATGGCTGCTGTGGATTGGGTAACGATGGCAGCTGTGGATTTGGTAAAGATGGCTGCTGTGGATTGGGTAAAGATGGCTGCTGTGGATTGGGTAAAGATGGCTGCTGTGGATTGGGTAAAGATGGCTGCTGTGGATTTGGTAACGATGGCAGCTGTGGATTGGGTAAAGATGGCTGCTGTGGATTGGGTAAAGATGGCTGCTGTGGATTGGGTAAAGATGGCTGCTGTGGATTGGGTAAGGATGGCAGCTGTGGATTGGGTAATGATGGCTGCTGTGGATTGGGTATAGATGGCTGCTGTGGATTGGGTAAAGATGGCTGCTGTGGATGGGTAACGTTGGCTGCTTTGGAATGGGTAAAGATGGCTGCTGTGGAATGGGTAAAGATGGCTGCTGTGGATTGGGTAAAGATGGCTGCTGTGGATTGGGTAACAATGGCTGCTGTGGAATGGGTAAAGATGGCTGCTGTGGATTGGGTAAAGATGGCTGCTGTGGATTGGGTAAAGATGGCTGCTGTGGATTGGGTAAAGATGGCTGCTGTGGATTGGGTAAAGATGGCTGCTGTGGATTGGGTAAAGATGGCTGCTGTGGATTGAGTAAAGATGGCTGCTGTGGATTGAGTAAAGATGGCTGCTGTGGATTGGGTAAACATGGCTGCTGTGGATTGGGTGAAGATGGCTGCTGTGGATTGGGTAAAGATGGCAGCTGTGGATTGGGTAATGATGGCTGCTGTGGATTGGGTAAAGATGGCTGCTGTGGATTGGGTAATGATGGCTGCTGTGGATTGGGTAACAATGGCTACTGTGGATTGGGTAAAGATGGCTGCTGTGGATTGGGTAAAGATGGCTGCTGTGGATTGGCTAAAGATGGCTGCTGTGGATTGGGTAAAGATGGCTGCTGTGGATTGGGTAACGATGGCTGCTGTGGATTGGGTAAAGATGGCTGCTATGGTATGGGTAACGATGGCTGCTGTGGATTGGGTAAAGCTGGCTACTGTGGATTGAGTAAAGATGGCTGCTGTGGATTGGTTAAGGATGGCAGCTGCGGATTGGGTAACGATGGCTGCTGTGGAATGGGTAAAGATGTCTGCTGTGGATTGGGAAAAGATGGCTGCTGTGGATTGGGTATGGATGGCAGCTGTGGATTGGGTAACGATGGCTGCTGTGGATTGGGTAACGATGGCTGCTGTGGATTGGGTAAGGATGGCAGCTGTGGATTGGGTAAGGATGGCTGCTGTGGATTGGGTAAAGATGGCTGCTGTGGATTGGCTAAAGATGGCTGCTGTGGATTGGGTAACGACGGCTGCTGTGGAATGGGTAAAGGTGGCTGCTGTGGATTGGGTAAAGATGGCAGCTGTGGATTGGGTAACGATGGCTGCTGTGGATTGGTAAGGATGGCAGCTGTGGATTGGCTAAAGATGGCTGCTGTGGGTTGGGTAAGGATGGCAGCTGTGGAATGGGTAAAGATGGCTGCTGTGGATTGGGTAAAGATGTCTGCTGTGGATTGGGTACGTGTGGCAGCTGTGGATTGGGTAAGGGTGGCAGCTGTAGATTGGGTAAAGATGCCAGCTTTGGATTGGGTAAGGATGGCTGCTGTGGATTGGGTAAAGATGGCAGCTGTGGATTGGGTAAGGATGGCTGCTGTGGATTGGGTAAGGATGGCTGCTGTGGATTGGGTAAGGATGGCTGCTGTGGATTGAGTAAAGATGGCTGCTGTGGATTTGGTAAGGATGGCAGCTGTGGATTGGGTAACGATGGCTGCTGTGGATTGGGTAAAGATGGCTGCTGTGGATTGGGTAAAGATGGCTGCTGTGGATTGGGTAACGATGGCTGCTGTGGATTGGGTAACGATGGCTGCTGTGGATTGGGTAAAGATGGCTGCTGTGGATTGGGTAAGGATGGCTGCTGTGGATTGGGTAACGATGGCTGCTGTGGAATGGGTAAAGATGGCTGCTGTGGATTGGGTAAGGATGGCAGCTGTGGATTGGGTAACGATGGCTGCTGTGGATTTGATAAGGATGGCTGCTGTGGATTGGGTAACGATGCGTGCTGTGGATTTGGTAAGGATGGCAGCTGTGGATTTGGTAAAGACGGCTGCTGTGGATTGGGTAAAGATGGCTGCTGTGGATTGGGTAAAGATGGCTGCTGTGGATTGGGTAAAGATGGCTGCTGTGGATTGGGTAAAGATGGCTGCTGTGGATTTGGTAACGATGGCAGCTGTGGATTGGGTAAAGATGGCTGCTGTGGATTGGGTAAAGATGGCTGCTGTGGATTGGGTAAAGATGGCAGCTGTGAATTGGGTAATGATGGCTGCTGTGGATTGGGTATAGATGGCTGCTGTGGAATGGGTAAAGATGGCAGCTGTGGATTGGGTAAAGATGGCAGCTGTGGATTGGGTAAGGATGGCTGCTGTGGATTGGGTAAAGATGGCGGCTGTGGATTGGGTGAGGGTGGCTGCTGTGGATTGGGTAAGGATGGCTGCTGTGGATTGGGTAACGCTGGCTGCTGTGGATTGAGTAAAGATGGCTGCTGTGGATTGGGTAAGGATGGCAGCTGTGGATTGGGTATAGATGGCTGCTGTGGATTGGGTAAAGATGGCTGCTGTGGATGGGTAACGTTGGCTGCTGTGGAATGGGTAAAGATGGCTGCTGTGGAATAGGTAAAGATGGCAGCTGTGGATTGGGTAAAGATGGCAGCTGTGGATTGGGTCAGGATGGCTGCTGTGGATTGGGTAAAGATGGCGGCTGTGGATTGGGTAAGGATGGCTGCTGTGGATTGGGTAAAGATGGCTGCTGTGGATTGGTAAGGGTGGTAGCTGTGGATTGGGTAAGGATGGCTGTTGTGGATTGGGTAAAGATGGCTGCTGTGGATTTGTAAGGATGGCAGCTGTGGATTGGGTAAGGATGGCAGCTGTGGATTGGGTAATGATGGCTGCTGTGGATTGGGTAAAGATGGCTGCTGTGGATTGGGTAATGATGGCTGCTGTGGATTGGGTAACAATGGCTGCTGTGGATTGGGTAAAGATGGCTGCTGTGGATTGGGTAAAGATGGCTGCTGTGGATTGGGTAACGATGGCTGCTGTGGATTGGGTAAAGATGGCTGCTATGGTATGGGTAACGATGGCTGCTGTGGATTGGGTAAAGCTGGCTGCTGTGGATTGAGTAAAGATGGCTGCTGTGGATTGGTTAAGGATGGCAGCTGCGGATTGGGTAACGATGGCTGCTGTGGAATGGGTAAAGATGTCTGCTGTGGATTGGGAAAAGATGGCTGCTGTGGATTGGGTATGGATGGCAGCTGTGGATTGGGTAACGATGGCTGCTGTGGATTGGGTAACGATGGCTGCTGTGGATTGGGTAAGGATGGCAGCTGTGGATTGGGTAAGGATGGCTGCTGTGGATTGGGTAAAGATGGCTGCTGTGGATTGGCTAAAGATGGCTGCTGTGGATTGGGTAACGACGGCTGCTGTGGAATGGGTAAAGGTGGCTGCTGTGGATTGGGTAAAGATGGCAGCTGTGGATTGGGTAACGATGGCTGCTGTGGATTGGTAAGGATGGCAGCTGTGGATTGGCTAAAGATGGCTGCTGTGGGTTGGGTAAGGATGGCAGCTGTGGAATGGGTAAAGATGGCTGCTGTGGATTGGGTAACGCTGGCTGCTGTGGATTGGGTAAAGATGTCTGCTGTGGATTGGGTAAAGATGTCTGCTGTGGATTGGGTACGTGTGGCAGCTGTGGATTGGGTAAGGGTGGCAGCTGTAGATTGGGTAAAGATGCCAGCTTTGGATTGGGTAAGGATGGCTGCTGTGGATTGGGTAAAGATGGCAGCTGTGGATTGGGTAAGGATGGCTGCTGTGGATTGGGTAAGGATGGCTGCTGTGGATTGAGTAAAGATGGCTGCTGTGGATTTGGTAAGGATGGCAGCTGTGGATTGGGTAACGATGGCTGCTGTGGATTGGGTAAAGATGGCTGCTGTGGATTGGGTAAAGATGGCTGCTGTGGATTGGGTAACGATGGCTGCTGTGGATTGGGTAACGATGGCTGCTGTGGATTGGGTAAAGATGGCTGCTGTGGATTGGGTAAGGATGGCTGCTGTGGATTGGGTAACGATGGCTGCTGTGGAATGGGTAAAGATGGCTGCTGTGGATTGGGTAAGGATGGCAGCTGTGGATTGGGTAACGATGGCTGCTGTGGATTTGATAAGGATGGCTGCTGTGGATTGGGTAACGATGCGTGCTGTGGATTTGGTAAGGATGGCAGCTGTGGATTTGGTAAAGACGGCTGCTGTGGATTGGGTAAAGATGGCTGCTGTGGATTGGGTAAAGATGGCTGCTGTGGATTGGGTAAAGATGGCTGCTGTGGATTGGGTAAAGATGGCTGCTGTGGATTTGGTAACGATGGCAGCTGTGGATTGGGTAAAGATGGCTGCTGTGGATTGGGTAAAGATGGCTGCTGTGGATTGGGTAAAGATGGCAGCTGTGAATTGGGTAATGATGGCTGCTGTGGATTGGGTATAGATGGCTGCTGTGGAATGGGTAAAGATGGCAGCTGTGGATTGGGTAAAGATGGCAGCTGTGGATTGGGTAAGGATGGCTGCTGTGGATTGGGTAAAGATGGCGGCTGTGGATTGGGTAAGGGTGGCTGCTGTGGATTGGGTAAGGATGGCTGCTGTGGATTGGGTAACGCTGGCTGCTGTGGATTGAGTAAAGATGGCTGCTGTGGATTGGGTAAGGATGGCAGCTGTGGATTGGGTAAAGATGGCGGCTGTGGATTGGGTAAGGATGGCTGCTGTGGATTGGGTAAAGATGGCAGCTGTGGATTGGGTAAGGATGGCTGCTGTGGATTGGGTAAAGATGGCTGCTGTGGATGGGTAACGTTGGCTGCTGTGGAATAGGTAAAGATGGCAGCTGTGGATTGGGTAAAGATGGCAGCTGTGGATTGGGTAAGGATGGCTGCTGTGGATTGGGTAAAGATGGCGGCTGTGGATTGGGTAAGGATGGCTGCTGTGGATTGGGTAAAGATGGCTGCTGTGGATTGGTAAGGGTGGTAGCTGTGGATTGGGTAAGGATGGCTGCTGTGGATTGGGTAAAGATGGCTGCTGTGGATTTGTAAGGATGGCAGCTGTGGATTGGGTAAGGATGGCAGCTGTGGATTGGGTAACGATGGCTGCTGTGGATTGGGGCAGGTGAGACTCCAAGGATCCGTAGGGCTTTGCTCCAAAGAGACACAATCAGGGTTCCTGACTCTACCCAATTTATTATTTTACTATTGGGCAGCCAATATTCAGAAGATATTGCTGTGGTTCAGTGATCGTGGTCCATATGGGGACAAATGGAAACGAGCTCCTGCACTGTTTCTAGCCATCGCACAATAGTTACTGCATTGTTGCCTTTCTCTCCCTCCGATGAGATTTTCCCGGAATCCCGTGGTGGTGTCCAGCATTTCAAGCTCTGTTCCCTGCCTTCGCTAGTTCCCCATCTGCAACACCCTTTTCTGCTAGCAGGTTTGTACTCTACATTGAAGTCAAGGCGGGGGGGGGGTGCTGGGAACGGTCTGCAGAGATTTGGAGACCTGTTTGCGGAGGGGAGGTTTGCTAGTTTTAAGGAGTTGGTGGAGAAATTCCAATTGCCTGGTTCCGGTCTTCTCAGGTCTTTTCAGATTCACAACGTTTTTGCGCGGGGCGGGGGGGTTGTGGGGATCACTATTTCAGGCATGTTTGGCACTATCCTCAGCGGAATCAGCAACGTTGAGTGAGGTGAGGATGAATGGCTGAATGAGTTGGGTCACATTCTGGATGGAGAGGTATGGAGTGAGGACCTTCACAGGGTCAACTCTATGTCTTCATCTGCTCAGCTAAAAATCCATTCAGTTCAAGGTGGTGCGCAGGTTCATCTGATTAAGGATTCTTCTCTGGGATGGAGGATAAGTATGAGCGCTACTCTCTGGGGGCTGGTTAACCACACTCCTATGTTCTGGACTTGTCCCAAGTTGGTAAGCTTCAGGGCCTTTTTCTTCCATGTCGGAGATGCTCAATGTAGATTTGGATCCATGTCCATTGGTGGCCATTTCGGGGGTGTCAGACTCACTGGTGCTTCAGGCGGATGTCCTCGCCTTCACCTCATTGATAGCTCGGAGACAGATTCTGTATGGGTGGAGGTCTCCTACTCTGCCTAGTGCCTCGGCCTGTTGGATGACCTCATGTCTTTCTTACATTTGGAGAAGGTTACGTACACCGCCAGAGGGTCGGTGGAAGGGAATCTACGCAAGATGGCAGCCATTCATTTCCTTTTTTAAGGAGCTAGTCACTGTCAGCTGTTAGGGGGTTTAGTTTAATTTTTTGGGTTAAAGTTAATGTGTTTTGGGTTTTTTTTTCTATTGTGTAATTGTGGTTAATTGTTTTTAATGGTTTTGATTACCATGAAAAATTTTTAATGAACATTTTTTTAAAAAGTGATGAAGTGGGATTTTTAAAAAACAAATTTAGAGTACCCAATTCTTTTTTTCCAATTAAGGGGTGATTTAGCATGGCCAATTCACCTATTATGCACATCTTTTTGGTTTGTGGGGATGAGACCCACGCAGATACGGGGAGAATATGCAAACTCCATGCGGACAGTAACCCGGGTCCTCGACGCGTCGGGCAGTAGTGCTATTCACTGCACAACCGTGCTGCCCCCAGGAAGTGGGATTAGAGTAGGTGTAATTTTTTTAATTTGGTGCAGGCTTGATGGGCCAAAGGGTTCTTCTGTTCTGTATGATTCAAGGTCATCATTGTTCTTGTCTGTAACTAAATGGGATTGAATAATGTGAACCCGCCCATGATTGGGGAAAAGTACCAACTCTCACCACTTTAAAATGTGAAAACTTTTTCAATTGATCATGAAAGCAGTACTAGTGTTTGGATGACATCAACAATTCCGGGATGTAGCTAATCTCTGAATGCCAAGTAGTGCAAGATTGTGGTACTTTTCATGGATGCTGGCACCCACATTTATATCGTACCTTTAACACAAGTGCTTCACAGCAGCTTAATCAGAGAAATGTTAACACTGGGACTTGGAAGGCGATATTTTAACAGGCGACTGAAAGCTTGATCAAGAGGTAAGTTTCAAGGAGCATCCTAGAGAGGAGAGAGAGTTCAAGCGATCTGGAGGTTTAGAGCGGAAATTCCAAAGATTGGCCGGATAGTTGAAAGCACAGCTGTCAATGTTGGGGGGGAAAAGAAGACCGAGATGGACAAGACCAAATGAGAATACAAATTTAGAGAGGAATAGGCCATTTGGCCCTTCCAGCCTGCTCAGCCAGCAATAAGATCATAGCTGATCTGATTATAACCTCAACTCCACATTCTGCCTACCTGCGATTATCTTTGACTCCCTTGTTAGTCAAGAATCTATCTACCTGTGCATTGCAACATTTTTCAATATCCCGACCACTCAACCCTCTGAGAGAAAGTATTTCTCCTCATCTCTTATTTTTAAACAGTGTCCTTTCATTCTGGGACAGAAACTGGGGGAACACTGAATTCTCGGAGGGTTGTACGCGTGGAGGAAATTACAAAGCTAGGGAGGGACAATGAATGCCAAGAGGAGGGATTTGAACATCAGGATGAGGAATTAGTACATCAAAGCATTTATGGAACTGGGGCCAACGTTGGTCAGTGAACACACAGATGATGGGTGAGCAGCAACTGATCTCTAGCAAGGAAATCACAAGCTGACGGTGATGAAGGGATTTCTGATAGTTTGCGGCAAAGCTTTATCTTTCCATTTCAATAATGGTGAAAGGTGACTTGGGCAAGGCTGGAAATTCAGTTAGAAAGGTATGCAGTGCACCATGCGTTCTGTAATGATTCATTGGGTTAAAAGATGGTGAAAGTTTTGATGCATGACTTGTACTGAAAGAGGGAGCGCAGGCGTTTGATGACTTCTGATCAGCACCAATAAAAATATCTTGAATCTTTACAGCAGAATAGAAAATTCTTCCAGTGTGAGCATTTATCATTATATTTTGTTATACTTTATTCACCCTTCTTTTGTAAGATGTTCAAAATTTAGGCAAATGAAGGTTGTTTTTCAGCAGGCCAACTTGTTTTGTTGCTTTGCATTCTATAGAAATTCTCGGTTGTCCAGACTGGTTGCCATTAAACCAGCCCCACTGTATAATCTACTTTTTTTAAAGGACTTTTTTTCTTCTTCTTTATCTCCTAGGATAAATGCATTTGCACCAGTTTGCCCGTTATAGACTTGATAGATGCTATTGTACCTAATGCGATTCGCTATGAGCTGGTGAAACAGACTGAATTCTCAGACATTGACAAGTTGAACAATGCTAAGTAAGTTTGGTGTTCATGATCAGTAATTCCTAATGCTCTACTAATTACTTAAACAAAAATACCTGTGCAGAATTGGGGTGGGTGATTCTTATTTGAAGTACTTTCATAGAATCCCCAGTGCAGAAGAGGCCATTCGGCCCATCGAGTTTGAACCGACCCACTAAGAGCATCCGCCCTATCCCCACCTAACCTTTGGACACTTGGGTGCAATTTTTAGCATGACCAATCCATCTAACCTGCACATCTATGGACTGTGGGAGAAAACCGGAGCACCCGGAGGAACCCGCGCAGACACTACGAAAACGTGCAAACTCCGCACAGACAGTCACCCGAGGTCTGAATCGAACCAGGGTCCCTGGTGCTGTTAGACAGCAGTGCTAACCACAGTGCTACCATGAGGCTGTTATTTTGGATAAAAGTAACGACAAATTCTGGCTTCAAAATGAGCTGTACTTTTTTTTTTTAAAAAGAAAATTTAAAAGGGAAAGACTTGCATTTCCATTCGCAACTACCGGATGTCCAGGATGCTTTACAGATTGTGAAATACTTGTGAAGTGTAATCACTGTTGTAATGCAGGAAACATGGCGGACCATTTGTGCACAGAAAGCTTCCACAAACAAAATGGGCGGGTTTTTCCGGCTCTGCCTGCTGCTGGGATTTTCCGGTCCTGCCATTCAACTTTTGGCTGGTCCGCTGCATCCCCCATGGTGGGTCTCTCCATGGCTCTGCCAGAAAATCCCAGCCAATATGATAATGACCACATGTTGGTTCAGGAATAAATATTGGCTGGGGACATTGAATTGGGGGGCGGAGGGGGGTGCTGTTGGGGATGCTGGGAATTCTACTGCTCTTTGAAATAGTGCCATGGGATCATTTACATTTATCTGAAGGGGAAGACAGGACATCTGTGTAATGTCTGATCTGAAAGACCGCACCTAATAGCTATTAGGTGTCCTTTTGATTCTTTGTATTTTTGTCCACCAGATTTGCTTGTTTTAAACTAAAACAAAATTCAACAGAATTTACGTAAGTATTTCACCCAGCCTTTCTGCCAGGCGGCACAATAGCACAGTGGTTAGCAATGTTGCTTCACTGTGCCAGGGTCCCCGGTTCGATTCCCGGCTTGGGCCACTGTCTGCGCAGAGTTTGCATGTTTTCCCCGTTTCTGTGTGGGTTTCCTCCGGGTGCTCCGGTTTCCTCCCACAGGTCCCGAAAGACGTGCTATTAGGTAATTTGGACATTCTGAATTCTCCCTCCATGTACCCGAACAGGCGCCGGAATGTGGCGACTTGGGGCTTTTCACAGTAACTTCATTGCAGTGTTAATGTAAGCCTACTTGCGACACTAATAAAGATTATTATTATTATTGCCAATCCGCAAACAGGAGAAAATGTTGCTTGAAATGTCATTCCCATCCCCTCTTACCCCATCTCCCAAAGTCAATTAAATGCGAATAACCAGTTCATTCTATTTTGAATTGTTTTAAAGGAGTTCAATTGTGTTTTGTTGCTTGAGCTGTGGTCGGAGTTATCGCTTTTCTCAGTATCTGTCACTGCTAGTAATTAGTTTCAAACTGAAATGTCAGCGGAGAGATGCTATTGCTAAAATGTTGAAAGGAATACTTAAACTGTTCGAAGGGTCGGTAACCTGGATGGGAGCCTTCCTCCATAATTTATCACAAGAAAGCAACAAACATAATTGAAAACAAAATGTACTGCACAAAATGCGGGGTGGGCATAAACCAACTAGAAGGTAGGATGCAGGGCTGAACAACAAAAGACACTCTTTCTGGAAGTATCTCTTTTAATTGATTACTCCTTTTTTTAATGGTGTGCTTGTCTCTTTTCAGATATGCCATTTCAGTAGCACGAAAGATAGGCACTCGTGTATATGCGTTGCCTGAAGATCTGGTTGAAGTGAAGCCAAAGATGGTCATGACTGTCTTTGCTTGCTTAATGGGAAAAGGATTGAAAAAGGTGTGAAGAGAACTGAGCACCTGGTTCACATTGATCCTGTCTGCCATATCATATCAAACCAACTCCAAATCCTGCAATTCACATAATTTATCTGTCATTCATATTTTTAAATCTGCTTTCAGCAGAGAGCATAATATAACTGGGAACAATTTCAGAAACAAAATGCTAGCTTGAGATCATTTTTGTTCTTGAGCATTAATTTCATTATTATTTGTGTATTTTAAGTTTTCCTATAGTTAATTTTCCATGTTACTGTCAAGATTAAAACTTGCACTTATTTCAGTTTACTATTTATAATGCATCATCTACCATGTATCTCCTGCATTGCTTACAATGAAAAATAATGCGTCCAAAGCTCTTGAACCGGAGCATATTCGTAATTGATCTGCCTTTTGGAAATATATGCTGTTTTTGTAAATTCTATTATCATTGAACTGCAAATATTTAAATATGTACAATGGGTTCTGTGGAGGGAGTCAGTTGTAATTTAATCTGTGGCCCCCATGAGGTTACATTCAAATCAATCTTGGCGTTAGCAGTTTCTGAATGCCCGTGGTGCCCTGAGATTGAATTGCAACTTTTAACTTCTGTCATAATTTGTTGTGCAATAACCACATAAATAAAGTTTAATCGGAGAGAGGTATACTGCAATACAGAGAAGATGCAGTGGTGCCGCCTGAGCATCTGGCAGTAAATGATACTGCAGCAGTGTTTATGAAGTTGTATAATGTTGATCACGATCGCCACAAAGCAGAATTATGTACAATCCATATGTGATGAAAAGCTTCAATCCTAATAAACCTATAACTCATTTGTTAAGATTGCTCTGAATTGTAAGCACTAATCTTTACATCACAATAACGAGAATGGTAATTAAAGAATTTTGTTCACAAGAGTGATCACATTTCTACAACTGTTGCTCCTTGGAATTCGGTAAAAGATTTGGCTACATCATGTGCTGATCTTTTAAAACTCGTATGGTCTGGGAATGTTTTGTGTTCAGGCTTTGTGTTCATACATTGCATTGTTTACACAATAGTTTTGTACAAGAAGGTGCACATTGCCATCTCGGGGATCGGGGATGTATCTTTATTATTGTTTGGGTTCCTATACATTGAGCTGCCTGTGTGTAATTAAATTGGAAATTTAATTAAAATAATGGTTTCATAGCATATAGTTCTGCAGATATACAGGTAACCGCCTCCCCGAACAGGCGCGGGAATGTGGCGACTAGGGGCTTTTCACAGTAACTTCATTGAAGCCTACTCGTGACAATAAGCGATTTTCATGTTCATTTCATTTCAACCCCTTTGTGCACTTTCGATGTTTTCAAAATCTTTGTGGAGGATTTGTTGCAAAACATGATGCAAAGCATTTGCAGTTTGGTACTCAAAACAGTTTACATAATCAAGACTATTGCAGCTTAAAGTGAGTCAATGTTATCTAAATATTGGGTGTACATGTTCAACTTTGCACCTTGGGATGAAAGGGCAGATCAGCTGCAGTTTGGTTTTCATTAACCCTTGGGTGATTTGTATAAGGGTGGCTTTGCGCAACTTTAATTTTGTGTGTTGGTTGGATGTTGAAAATCTACCCCCTTATCCGTCCTATAACATAATTCATGCTTGTATAAAAGTTTGAAGACATTTAAGGTTATTTTTGTTTCCTGGATTTATGTATTAAAGCTGGAAATGGGAGCTGCCAGGCGTCACTTTTGGACCACAGTGGCACAGTTACCGGGCAGCACGGTAGCATTGTGGATAGCACAATTGCTTCACAGCTCCAGGGTCCCAGGTTCGATTCCGGCTTGGGTCACTGTCTGTGCGGAGTCTGCACATCCTCCCCGTGTGTGCGTGGGTTTCCTCCCACAGTCCAAAGATGTGCAGGTTAGGTGGATTGGCCATGATAAATTGCCCTTAGTGTCCAAAATTGCCCTTAGTGTTGGGTGGGGTTATGGGGATAGGGTGCAGGTGTTGACCTTGGGTAGGGTGCTCTTTCCAAGAGCTGGTGCAGACACGATGGGCCGAATGGCCTCCTTCTGCACTGTAAATTCTATGATAATCTATGATCCTGATCACATCATTGAAAAGTCGCACATCCTGTTTTCAGTACACTGTCATGAACCTGCTGAAAACATATCTTTTTGATTCCACTTTGAACATGCATATCATTTATTTTTTATTATTGCAGTAGGGCACTGCAATTGAATTAGTAAAGCTTAACACTGCCTGTTCTGAAAATGGGCGAGCTGAAAGGTTTAAATTTAATTGAGCATTTCTTTTAAAATTTGGTTTGTTGTGACCAAGTGACCTGTAAAAGAGTGTCACTTTAGTTATAACCATTTCGGTGATGGAATTTAGAGTTTATTATGTGATCTGTATGATGAAACATTTCACAGGAACACATGAGTATCAAGTTGAGTAAACAGTTTTCATGATGTAAATGTATGTATTGATATCCATATCAAAAATAAGTGATTTTCTAATAAAAGGCTTAAAAGACTCCGCAAATAAAAAGATATCGGTATATAACTAGCCTATTTATCTGTACATCAAATTCACTTCTGATTTTTAAAAAACTAATTGTTCTATTTTCTAGTTGTTTTAAAATTATGTTCTGATATTTGGGCATGTGCGTGGGTCCATTTCCTATGGTTTGGGGAGGATGCGCAGGTTCTTTTGGATACGAACCAGATTCCTGGAACTGGAATTGCCTTTCTCTTCCCTGGCATTGACCCTGTTTATGTCTACTCACTTGTGCAGGTCGTTGACCTTCTTCCTGCACTGCTGCCCAGTCCTCTTGGTCATACTATTCGAGCTTACGGCCACCGTCACCTTCTCCCAGGCTGCACTGGTTGCTTTGTTGCTCAGCCTCTGGGACCCTTGGGGAAACAGGACATCACTCCTGGCCTCCACTGTGTCCAAGAGCTCCCCAGGTCCCCTGAATGTTGGTCTCCTCGGTGCCATTGTTGCAAGCTGGCTGGGGTTGGCTGAGTAAGTGCTGCTCAATCTAGTTAGTGGGGAGCTGGCAAGCGCGTTATCAGCTGGCGAGCCGTTATTTGCAACAAGAAGCCCTTGAGTTGTTAAATGGCGTCCCTTATTGAGTTCTTTTAGAAGGTGACCAAACAGGTGGATGAGGGTAAAGCAGTTGATGTGGTGTATATGGATTTCAGTAAAGCGTTTGATAAGGTTCTGCACGGTAGGCTACTGCAGAAAATATGGAGGCATGGGATTCAGGGTGATTTAGCAGTTTGGATCAGAAATTGGCTAGCTGGAAGAAGACAAAGGGTGGTGGTTGATGGGAAATGTTCAGACTGGAGTCCAGTTACTAGTGGTGTACCACAAGGATCTGTTTTGGGGCCACTGCTGTTTGTCATTTTTATAAATGACCTGGAGGAGGGTGTAGAAGGATGGGTGAGTAAATTTGCAGATGACACTAAAGTCGGTGAAGTTGTGGACAGTGCGAAAGGATGTTACAAGTTACAGAGAGACATAGATAAGCTGCAGCGCTGGGCTGAGAGGTGGCAAATGGAGTTTAATGCAGAAAAGTGTGAGGTGATTCATTTTGGAAGGAATAACAGGAAGACAGAGTACTGGGCTAATGGTAAGATTGTTGGCAGTGTGGATGAGCAGAGAGATCTCGGTGTCCATGTACATAGATCCCTGAAAGTTGCCACCCAGGTTGTGAGGGTTGTTAAGAAGGCGTTAGCTTTTATTGGTAGAGGGATTGAGTTTCGGAGCCATGAAGTCATGTTGCAGCTGTACAAAACTCTGGTGCAGCCGCATTTGGAGTATTGCGTGCAATTCTGGTCGCCGCATTATAGGAAGTATGTGGAAGCATTGGAAAGGGTGCAGAGGAGATTTACCAGAACGTTGCCTGGTATGGAGGGAAGATCTTATGAGGGAAGGCTGAGGGACTTGAGGCTGTTTTCGTTAGAGAGAAGAAGGTTAAGAGGTGACTTAATTGAGGCATACAAGATGATCAGAGGATTAGATAGGGTGGACTGTGAGAGCCTTTTTCCTCGGATGGTGATGTCTAGCACGAGGGGACATAGCTTTAAATTGAGGGGAGATAGATATAGGACAGATGTCAGAGGTAGGTTCTTTAATCAGAGTAGTAAAGGCGTGGAATGCCCTGCCTGCAACAGTAGTGGACTCGCCAACACTAAGGGCATTCAAATGGTCATTGGATAGACATATGGACGATAAGGGAATAGTGTAGATGGGCTTTAGAGTGGTTTCACAGGTCGGCGCAACATCGAGGGCAAAAGGGCCTGTACTGCGCTGTTATGTTCTATGATCCTCAAGGCCCGTAAAGCAATCCCTGACCCCCACCAGCCCAAACGCACTATGGGAGAGTCCCCCTACCCCCCTTACGCAGGGCACCCCCAGTCTGCTCAAAAGCCTAATGGCATGCTGTTCTTCATCATAAAAGTATAGAATACAAAGTACTCCTCTTTCTCCTTCAGGTACCATGCCCGAAGAACGCATCGGTGACAATGATATTCCACTGGGTTGGGCCATGATTATGCTTGACCAAGCACAGCAGTAGTTTGTCATTGTCTTCTGCAGTATGTCTGACCACAAAACTCTCCCACTCTTTACTGCATGCCATCAGGCCTATTGGAAGGAATGACATGCTAATAATCAACTTGTTATGTTATGTTATGTTATGAAAGTACACCTCCAGCCATCTTGAAGTCAGATTTGATTGTGGAGCTCATGCCAGAGAGGAAGGGGGAATCGCCGCCCTCCCATTAAGTATTACCATAGTTACGCAGAGAACTGGCCATATCTTAGCTGGAGAATTATGATTTTGAACTTATGTGATTTTGGACACCCATTTAAAGGAGGCCTTGCTGAAAGTTCAGCTGAGATGGGAAAAGTTGCTTCTTATTCCTTGGAGATGGGATTTAGAGGGGATCTGCTGAGGTGTTTATGTTACTGAATGGAATTGATGTGGTACACAGGAAAAGAACTTCCAGTGGAATTGATGTGGTACACAGGAAAACAACTTCCAGTGGAATTGATGTGGTACACAGGAAAAATACTTCCAGTGGAATTGATGTGGTACACAGGAAAAGAACTTCAAATGGGACAGTAGTCTTCAAATTGAGACTCAGCTAGTAAAACAAAATGTTGGGAACATATCACTTCAAATTCATGCAGTATTTTACCCCAAAGGCCTTGCTGAAATCTGGACTTTTTCTCCATAAGACATAGGAGCAACATTAGGGCACTCGGCCCATCGGATCTACTCTGCCATTCAATCATGGGTGATATTTTCTCATCTCCATTCTCCTGCCTTCTCCCCATAACCCCTGATCCCCTTATTAATCAAGAACCTATCTATCTCTGTAGTAAAGACACTCAGTGATTTGGCTTCCACAACCTTCTGTGGCAACCCCTTATTAATCAAGAATCTTATCTATCTCGGTCTTAAAGACACTCAGTAATTCGGCTTCCACAGCCTTCTGCGGCAAAGAGTTCAACAGATTCACCACCCCCTGGCTGAAGAAATTCCTCCTCATCTCTGTTTTAAAGGATCGTCCCTTTAGTCTGAAATGGTGTCCTCTGGTTCTAGTTTCTCCTACAAGTGGAAACATCCTCTCCATGTCCACTCCATCCAGGCCTCGCAGTATCCTGTAAGTTTAAATAAGATCCCCCCTCATCCTTCTAAACTCCAACGAGTACAGACCCAGAGTCCTCAACTGTTCCTCATACGACAAGCTCTTCATTCCAGGGATCATTCTTGTGAACCTCCTCTGGATCCTTTCCAAGGCCAGCACATCCTTAGATACGGGGCCCAAAAGTGCTCATAATACTCCAAATGGGGTCTGACCAGAGCCTTATACAACCTCAGAAGTACCTTCCTAGTCTTGTATACTAGCCCTCTTGACATGAATGCTAACATTGTATTTGCCTTCTTAGCTGCCGACTGAACCTGCACGTTAACCTTAAGAGAATCGTGAACGAGGACTTCCGAGGCCCTTTGTGCTTCTGATTTCCTAAGCATTTCCCCATTTAGAAAATAGTCTATGCCTGAATTCCTCCTTCCGAAGTGCATAACCTGACACTTTTCCACATTGTATTTCATTTGCCACTTCATTGCCCACTCTCCTACCTTGTCCAAATCCTTCTGCAGCCCCTTTGCTTCCTCAATACCACCTGTCCCTCGACAGATCTTTGTATCATCTGCAAGCTTAGCAATAGTGCCTTCAGTTTCTTCTTCCAGATCATTAATGTATATTGTGAAAAGTTGTGGTCCCAGCTCACAGACCCTTGAGGCACACCACTAGTCACCGGCTGCCATCCTGAAAAAGACTCCTTTATCCCCACTCTCAACGCTTATTCTCTCTCTACAAAATTGGATGTTAGTTTTCATAAATGGAATAAATCTACGATGAACTGAATCCTATGAACTTAATGAGGTGAGATGTGAGTGGAGCTGCTATCTATGTTTAACAATTCAACATGAATTGTGGTATTTTATGCACTGGAAAATACGTGGGATAGCTGCAGCTTTCGTTTATCAGCGAAATCTCCTCGAGTATTGAGTCTACGGGAGGGTGAAGAGTCTGATAGAGATTTAAATTACTGTAATTAGCCAAAGTGCCTTAGCATTGGACTTATGATTGTGAAAGATTCAAGAAGCAAAAATCTTTCTTCTCTTCTCCCCAATCTCCTTCCAGCAAGAACTCATTCAGAGGGAAATCAGCTGGTTACTTTTCTGCCCCAAGCTTACACTGGAAAAATGGGTTTCTTATTGTCGAGAGTTGAATCATCTATGCCAATCCACATGGTTGGTACATTCACAACCATTTTAGTTTGATATCGTAGTCACACTCTTCCCGTTTTGAATCTTGATAAGGATTTCAACTTGCATCTGGATAAACCATGTATCAGTAGTGAAAGTGAATAGCCACTTGTGGGTCTATTTAACCTTCCATGCCTGGCAAAACCTGATCGATAGGCAAATCAAATAAGTAATTTAACCATTGAAATCCTACTTGCATCCTGCTATCTTGCTATCTGGGCAGCACGGTAGCACTGTGGATAGCAGAATTGCTTCACAGCTCCAGGGTCGCAGGTTCCATTCCGGCTTGGGTCATTGTCTGTGCGGAGTCTGCACATCCTCCCCGTGTGTGCGTGGGTTTGCTCCGGTTTCCTCCCACAGTCTAAAGATGTGCAGGTTAGGTGGACTGGCCATGATAAATTGCCCTCCGTGTCCAAAATTGCCATTAGAGTTGGGTGGGGTTATGGGGATAGGAGGTGTTGACCTTGGGTAGGGTGCTCTTTCCAGACTTGATGGGCCGAATGGCCTCCTCCTGCACTGTAAATTCTATGATAATCTTCAAGTCTTCAAAGCAAGTGACAAAGGTTCTTGCTTGAAACTGAGGGGACATTGATCCACATTGATTCACAGTTAAATTCTGGCTTGATTTCGAAACTCTATTCTTGTTTTCAAATTCTTCTATGGCCTGGCCCCTCCATATCTCCGGGATTTCTTCCAGCCCTCTGAGATATCCGCGCTCCACTAATTCTGGCCTCTTGAGTAATCCCAATTCTAGTCACTCCGTCACTGGTAGCCCTGTGTTTTGGCTGCCAAAGCCTTAAGCTTTGCAAATCCCTCCCTAAACCTCTCCGCTTCTCTATCCTCCTTGAAGGCGATACTTAAAGTCTACCCCTTTAATCAAGCTTTCGGCCATCTGACCTAATCACATCCCAGTGCCAGATTTTGTTTTATGATGCTCCAACAAAGTGATTTGGGATGTGTTATTATAATAAAGGTGGCTATATAAATGCACATCATTATTGTTGTTGCAACAAAAACTCAATGACTGAATCAAATCATGTTCCTGTGAAATGTGTGCTTTTTTGAAC
Source organism: Scyliorhinus torazame (assembly GCF_047496885.1). NCBI lineage: Eukaryota > Metazoa > Chordata > Chondrichthyes > Carcharhiniformes > Scyliorhinidae > Scyliorhinus > Scyliorhinus torazame. The sequence continues at coordinate 34,536,013 of NC_092720.1, read as the reverse complement.
TTTTGATTTAAACCTTATTTTGAATGTTAGAAATTTCAGCCACAGCAAACCTGATGTCGATTATGGTTTCAAAATATATAATACCACCTAGTGGTCTAAGTATGCAATAGCTGAAGTTGTGAGGCTCTAGGAATTTAACTAGAATGTGAACTTGTGAATTTACAACGAGAATAATTGACACACAGTAGGACCTGAAATGTGGAGACCAGAAATAAAGGTTGTAGACATAAAGTGCATGCAAATCTTCGAATCTTAACACAATAGCCCATCTACACCTTCCGCTGCCTGGGGAAAGCGGGCAGCATAATCAAAGACCCCTCCCACCCAGCTTACTCACTCTTCCAACTTCTTCCATCAGGCAGGAGATATAAAAGTTTGAGAACACGCACGAACAGATTAAAAAACAGCTTCTTCCCTGCTGTTACCAGACTCCTAAATGACCCTCTTATGGACTGACCTCATTAACACTACACTCCTGTATGCTTCAACGGATGCCGGTGTTATGTAGTTGCATTGTGTACCTTGTGTTGCCCTATTATGTATTTTCTTTTATTTCCTTTTCATGTACGGAATGATCTGTTGAGCTGCTCGCAGAAAAATACATTTCACTGTACCTTGGTCCACGTGACACTAAACAAATCCAATCCAACCTCTGTAGCATGAAATGAAATAGAACACAATTTATCATTTGTAATAAAAACAGAAAATGTTGGAAAAATTCAGCAGGTCTGGCAGCATCTGTGGAGAGAGAAACAGAATTAACATTTCGAGTCTGTATGGCTCTTCAAGTTATAGGCACTCGAGTGGTCACATGAGGACACGACAGGACGGCGGGAGTTATTCCCGGGATCTTGGGCAGAGCACAAGTGTAGCTGTTGAGCTGAGAAATAAACTATCTTCATTGTAAGTCGTGGCCGGCTGGTTCGTGATGCGGAGCGATGTCAACAGCATGGGTTCAATTCCTATATCGGTTGAGATTATTCATGAAGGCCCGCCCGCCTTCCCAACCTTGCCTCTCGCCTGAGGTGTGGTGACCCTCCGATTAAATCACCACCAGCCAGCTCTCAAAGGGGATAGCAGCCTATGGTCCTTTTTTTTTAACAAACAATTTTATTGACGTATTTTTTGGCATTGTAAACAGTTACAGATTACAGAAATGTGCAAACATCAATATAAAACCAATACTTCAATCAAACCATACTGCACATGCCCGTTCCTCTCCCCTAGACACTACCGGCCTATTTATCCCTCCTACTCTACTCTAATCTCCCCCCGCCCCCCGTGCTGACGTTCACTCTCCAGCAAAGAAGTCGGTGAATGGTTGCCACCTTCGGGTGAACCCCAGTACAGATCCCCTCAAGGCGAACTTAATTTTTTCCATACCCAGAAAACTTGACATGCCCGAAAGCCATTGTTCGGTCTTCGGGGCTTTTGAGTCCCTCCATGCCAGCAGTATTCGCCGCCGGGCTATTTGGGAAGCAAAGGCCAGAACAAATGCCTCTTTCTCCCCCAGGACTTCCAGGTCTTCTGAAACCCTGAAAATTGCCACCCCTGGACTCATCACCACCCTTGTTTTCAGAACCCGGGACATGACCCATGCAAATCCCTCCCTGTACCTCCTCTACACCAAAGAATTTGCTCATCCGAGCTACCGTCATGTGGGCCCGGTGAACGACCTTAAATTGAATCAGGTCGAGCCTGGCACATGTTGCGGTTGAGTTTACTCAGGGGCTACTCATTTTATTCGCATGTTCATAAAGTATATTCTAGGATTGATTTTTTTATCTTGAGCAGGAGCTGTGTAGGGGAGGTAAAGAATACGGAATACTCGGCAATCACTATCTCGGACCATGCCCCGCACTGGGTGGACCTGCAGGTCGGGTTTTCTACTCAAGGCTTCCGCCCACAGCCCGTCCTTCATCTCCCCGCCGAGCTCCTCCTCCCATTTGAGTTTCAGTTCCTCCGTCTGGGACTCTTCCCCCTTCATGAGCACCTTGTAGATATCCGAGACTCTACCATCTCCTCCTTCTCCTCTAGAGGCTATTCTGTCCTGGATCCCTATTGGCGGTAGGTGTGGGAAGGATGGGACCTGCCTGCATGCAAAGTCCCGCATCTGTAAGTACCTAAAGTCATTTCCCTTTACCAGCCCAAATTTCTCCTCCAAGCCCTTCAAACTCGCAAAGCTCCCCTCCAGGAACATATCGCCCACCCTCCCACCCCCGCCCGCCGCCATGTTCGAAACCCTCCATCCATGTTCCCGGGGGCGAATCGATGGTTGTCACATATTGGAGCCCAGACAGATGCAGCCCCCCCCCACCCCCCTACATGCCTCCTCCACTGGCCCCATATCTACAGGGCCGCCCCCACTACCGGGCTGGTGGAGTACTTGGTTGGCGACAGCAGTAGGGGAGCCGTGACCAGGGCTGCCAAACTGGTGCCCCTGCACGAAGCTGCCTCCACTCGCTCCCAGACAGATCCTGTACCCGCCATCCACTTCCTTATCATGGCTATGTTAGCCGCCCAGTAGTAGTTGATCAGACTCGGCAATGCCAGTCCCCCCTCGCTGCGGCTCCTTTCAAGTATCGCCTTCTTCACCCGCGGGGATTTTCACACCCAGACAAAGCTCATGATGATTTTGCCAGTCCTTTTGAAGAAGGACCGTGGGATAAAGATCGGGAGGCACTGGAAGATGAACAGAAATCTAGGGAGGATTGTCATCTTTACAGTCTGCACCCTTCCCGCCAGTGACAGAGGGAGTGCATCCCATCTCCGAAACTCCCTCTTCATTTCTTCCACCACCCTAGTCAAATTTAACTTATGCAACCTCCCCCAGCCTCATGCCACCTGTATCCCCAAGTACCTGAAACTTTCCTCCACCAGCCTAAATGGCAGCTCCTTCAGTCTATTCTCCTGGCCCCTTGCCTGCACCACAAACATCTCACAGTTGGCCATATTTAATTTGGACCCTGAAAACCGGCCAAACTTCCTCAATGTTTCCAGTATATTTTCCAATCCGGCCAGTGGGTCCGACACGTACAGGAGCAGGTTGTCCGCATAAAGAGAGACCCTATGTTCCACCCCCCCCTAGTCATTCCCTTCCACCCCTTCGCAGCTCTCAACGCCATCGCCAACGGCTCTATAGCAGCGCGAACAGCAACGGGGAGAGTGGGCACCCCTGTCTGGTCCCGCGATGTAGTCTGAAATAATCTGACATTATCCCGTTCGTCCTAACGCTAGCTTTTGGGTCCTGGTACAATAGTCTGACCCAATTAACCAGTCCCTCCCCGAACCCAAACTGTCCAAGCACCTCCCACAAATAGCCCCACTCCACCCGGTCGAAGGCCTTCTCAGCGTCCATTGCCACCATTACCTCCACCTCCTTGCCCGTCAGGGGCATCATGATCACGTTAAGCAATCTTCTCAAGTTAGCTGTCAGCTGCCTGCCTTTCACAAACCCTGTCTGATCGTCCCCAATCACCTCCGGTATGCAGTCCTCAATTCTAATCGCCAGGAGCTTGGCATCCGCATTGAACAGGGAGATTGGCCTGTATGACCCGCAGGATTTCGGGTCCTTGTCCCGCTTCAATATCAGTGAGATGGTGGCTTGCAACATCGGCGGCGGCAGGGTCCCTCTGTCCCTTGCCTCATTAAAATCCCTTGTCAGGACCGGTCCCACTATCTCCGAGAACTTCTTGTAAAACTCTACTGGGTATCCATCCGGCACCAGAGTTTTCCCTGACTGCATGGCCTTTAGGCCCCCCAATACCTCCTCCGCTCTAATCGGGGCCCCAGCCCGTCCACTAGTCCCCTGACTACCTTTGGGAAGGTTAGTCCATCCAGGAACCTTTTCATCTCCTCAGGCTCTTCCGGGGTTTCTGAAGTGTAAAGCTTACTATAGAAGTCCCGAAATAGCTTATTCAGTCCTGCCCGGTCCTCCACTCTGCTCCCCTCCCCATCAACCACTCTACTTATTTCCCTGGCTGCCTCCCTCTTCCTGAGTTGCTGCGCTAGCAATCTGCTGGCCTTCTCCCCGTGCTCATACACCACTCCCCTCGCCTTCCTAAGTTGTTCAACGGCCCTACTCGTGGGTAGCACCCCCAGTTCCACCTGCAGTCTTCGTCTCTCCCTGAGTAGGTCCTCCCCCGGGGACCCCGTATGCGCCTCGTCTAGCCGGTGAATTTTCCTAACCAATCTGTCCATTTCTGCTCTGTCTGCCCTGTCCCTGTGAGCCTGAATTGAGATCAGCTCCCCCCTCACTACTGCCTTCAGTGCCTCACACAGGGTCGCTGCTGAAACCTCCCTCGTGTCGTTCACCTGCAAGTAATTTTGTATACACTTCCGAAGTCTCTCACATATCCCCTCCTCCGACAACAGTCCTACGTCTAATCTCCATTGCGGGCGTTGGTAATTCCCCCTCTCCCCGACCTGCAGGTCCACCCAGTGCGGGGCATGGTCCGAGATAGTGATTGCAGAGTATTCCGTATTCTGTACCTCCCCCACACAGTCCCTGCTCAAGATAAAAAAATCAATCCTAGAATATACTTTATGAACATGCGAATAAAATGAGTAGCCCCTTCCCGTCGGCTGTCTGGCTCTCCATGGGTCCACAGCCCCCATTTGCTCCATGAACCCTTTCAGTTCCCTTGCCATTGCTGGGAGTCTACCCATTCTGGGACATGACCGGTCCAGCCCCGGGTCAAGGACCCTATTAAAGTCCCCCCCCATTATCAACTTAATGAGTCTAGGTCCGGGATCTTCCCCAGCACTCTTTTGATAAAGTCAACGTCGTCCCAGTTCGGTGTATATATGTTCACCAGCACCACTCTTCTCCCCTCCAGCTTACCCCTTACCATAAGGAATCTGCCCCCGCCGTCTGCGACTATGCTCTCCGCCTCAAATTGAACCCGCTTATTGATCATAATTGCTACCCCCCTGGACTTAGAATCCAAGTCCGAGTGGAAGACCTGGCTGATCCAGCCTTTCTCCGGTCAGACACTTTCAGATGTGTCTCCTGCAACATAATTACGTCCGCCTTCAGAGCCCGCAAATGCGCAAACACACGTGCCCTTTTAACTGCCCATTTAGTCCCCTGACATTCCAGGTGATCAGCACAAACCCCCCCCACCCTCCCCGCCGGTCAGCCATAACCTTTCTTGGGCCCGCCCCCGGCCCATGCGCCACGCCATTCCTGGCTCGCCTCTTGGCCGCCTCCACCCCCAACCTCCTTTCCATTACCTACTTCAGATCCCCCCGTCAGCAACATCACCCGATAACCTAACCCCACCCCTGCCATCCACTGGCGGTATTCTCTCCCCCCCCCCCACCTGACTCCCTTGACTAGCCAATCTGCTAGCCCGGTGACTCATCGCTCTGGCGCCCCTTGTCTCACTCCCATTGCCGCCTATGGTCCTTTGTCCAACCACCACAAGGTCAGAGATCGAGCTGTTAACCAGCAATTCCAGTGTTGAGTTCTATTCCAGAACACCTTGTAAAATGAAGCAATGATCCAATCGACAAGCCACAAGTTGATGGGTGAATGAGATGTGTTATTGTTTAGTACAAGGGCAGCAGAGTTTATGCCATCTGGTAGCTTTCTCATATTTGCATAGTATTAAAATATTTTCTCATATTCCGCTGCCAATAGAAAGCACGAAAAGGCTGGCCTCCAGCAATTTCTCTGTGTTACAATTTCCACTGAAGTGAAAGAAAGGGCAGCACGGTAGCATTGTGGATAGCACAATTGCTTCACAGCTCCAGGGTCCCAGGTTCGATACCAGCTTGGGTCACTGTCTGTGCGGAGTCTGCACATCCTCCCCGTGTGTGCGTGGGTTTCCTCCGGGTGCTCTGGTTTCCTCCCACAGTCCAAAGATGTGCAAGTTAGGTGGATTGGCCATGATAAATTGCCCTTAGTGTCCAAAATTGCCCTTAGTGTTGGGTGGGGTTAGTGGGTTATGGGGATAGGGTGGAGGTGTTGACCTTGGGTGCGGTGCTCTTTCCAAGAGCCGGTGCAGACTCGATGGGCCAAATGGCCTCCTTCTGCACTGTAAATTCTATGATAATCTATGAAAACAAAAACAAGTTTTGAACTAGTGAACAGACATCATAAGGTATAACTAACTGGTGACTTTAAGGTTAAGCTTGCGTATCTTCTGATGTGCCTAAAGTTTTGACTTAATTCTTGAGTTTATATGATTGAATTAATTACTGACTCATATTCAGCCATTGCTTCATATGAAACATATTGGATATTTTACATGAAGGACTAATTTTTTAAAACCTGGCATAGTCTAACCCTTCATTTTATAAGGTTTCATCTAAACATTAGGAGGTGCCTGAATTGACTAAAGGATCACGACGAAATATGAAGCATTGATACCACCATGATCTGGTTAAAGATGACAAAGAAATTCAATAATATTTGGAACCTTTTAGTAACCCAAGACAAGTATTTGAGTTTTCAACCAAAAGAACAATTTGAATGCACCTGCAGAGACATGAAAGAAAGGGGAAGGCAGAGGTTGAAAAAGGGAGCATGATGGAGTAAATAAAATAAGAGAGAAAGAGGTGGGAAGAGTGATAGAGGGAGAAAACGAAGAAAGAAACTGAAAGAGCGAGGAAGCGAGATAAGGAAAAAAAAAGGGAGAAAATGATAGTGACAAAGGGAGAAAAAAGAGAGGGAGGTGAAAAAGAGGAGGAAAAGAGAAGAGGGAAGGAGAGGTGAAGAGAGAAAAGAAATAGGAAAAAGACAAGAGACGAAGAAAGAGGAATAAAGGGTAAGGAGGAAGAGAGATGGAGAGAGTGAAGGAGAAAGAGAGATAGAAAGAAGGAAGTAAAAAGAGAGAGGGAGCTAGGCAGGGGGGAAGGAGAAAAAGAGAGGTAGGGAGTGAAGGGGAAAGAGAGATGGAAGGAGAGAGATAGAGAGGGGTAAGGAGAAAGAGGGAGATAGAGGGGGAAGGGGTAAGAGAGAGATAGAGAGGGAAGGAGAAAGACAGAGAGAAGGAAGGAGAAAGAGAGAGAGGGAGATAGAGGGCGCGATTCTCCGAAATGGAGACAGAGTGTTTGCGCCGTTGTGAACACTGTCGTATTTCACGACGGCGTGAAACGGGCGTGGGGACTACAGATTCTGACCCGCATAGGGGGCCAGCATGGCGCTGGTGCGGTTCACGCCTCTCCAGCCTCCCTTCCCGCCGCCAAATAGGTGCCATGCCAACCCGCGCATGCGCAGTTGGGCCGCGCCAACCCGCGCATGCGCAGTTGGACCGCGCGAATGCGCGGGGGACTTCCTCAGTGCGCTGGCCCCGACGCAACATGGCGTGGGGGTTCAGGGGCCGGCAGCATAATAAAATAGGGTTGGGGCTGGAGACGCCGGCCCGCCGATCGGTGGGCCCCGATTGCAGGCCAGACCCCATCAGAGGCTCCCCCTCCACACACCCCCACAGGCCGCCCTTGACCCTGCGCGCAGAGTTCCCGCCAGCAGCGACCAGCTGTGAATGGCGCCGGCAGGACTCTGCCGTTTCCGTGCGGCCGCTAGGCCCATCCGGGCCAGAGAATCGGCGGCCCGGCTGCGGACAGCGGCCCGGGACCGGCATCGCGCCAAACGCACCGGCGCAAATGGCGCCGATTCTCTGCTCCTCGGAGAATCGCCGCGGGAAAAAATGGTGCGATTGTCCCATACGGCGCGGCATGGGAGAATCGCGTCCAGAGGGGAGGAAGGAGAAAGAGGGAGATAGAGAGGGGGAAGGAGAGAGGTAGAGAGGGAAAGAGAGAGAGATGGAGATAGGTAAGGAGAAAGAGAGAGATCAAGAGGGAGAAGGAGTAAGAGAGAAATAGAGGGAAGGAGAAAGACGGAGACGGAAGGAGGAAGAGAGGGAGGGAGATAGAGAGGGGGAGGAGATAGAGGGAGATAGAGAGGGAGAAGGAGAGAGGTAGAGGGGGAAGGATAGAGAGAGGGAAGGAGAAAGAGAGAGGGAGAGACAGTCGGGATGCCCATGCGCACAGCCGCACTCTGTATCCGTCACGGCTTGGCTCTGATAAGAAAAATAATAAATTGTGCTTCAGTTTTGTTTAAGCTGCTGGGAGACGAGGTGTCCGGGAGGCTGGATGGGAGGAAGAGAATACAATGTCGATGTGATGGAGGCAGAATAGGGAGGAGGGGGGAATGTGTGAGTAGCTGAGAGTGAGAGAGGATCAATCCTCTCCCCGGGGAGAGAGGGAGAGGAATGTGAGTGAGGAGGGGAGGGAGTGAGAGAGAGAGTCAGGGGGAGAGAGGGAAGGAGGGAGGGAGAGAGGGAAGGGGAGAGGGAAGGAGAGAGGGAGTGAGGATGTGAGCGCGGGGACGCCGCTCTGCCCAGGGCCCGGAGCCCGGGGCTCGCCATGGCCAGTCTGTACCAGAGCACCGAGTGCTCCTCTCCCAATAAATACCTCACCTTAAAAGACGTGCGGGAAGTCAAAGAGGAAACCACCGTCGACGAAAAGCTGTTCCTGCTGGCCTGCGAGAAAGGTAATAAAGACTGCCCCGCGTGTAGGTGGGCAAAGACCAGGTCGGTGCGGAATCTGCGCCTGTCGTCTGGCTGCCTGGGCGAGTGTGTGCCCTGGCTGGGTGAGTGTGTGCCCTGCCTGGGTGAGTGTGTGCCCTGCCTGGGTGAGTGTGTGCCCTGCCTGGGTGAGTGTGTGCCCTGCCTGGGTGAGTGTGTGCCCTGGCTGGGTGAGTGTGTGCCCTGCCTGGGTGAGTGTGTGCCCTGCCTGGGTGAGTGTGTGCTCTGCCTGGGTGAGTGTGTGCTCTGGCTGGGTGAGTGTGTGCCCTGGCTGGGCGAGTGTGTGCCCTGGCTGGGCGAGTGTGTGCCCTGGCTGGGCGAGTGTGTGCCCTGGCTGGGTGAGTGTGTGCTCTGCCTGGGGGAGTGAGTGTGCCCTGGCTGGGGGAGTGAGTGTGCCCTGGCTGGGTGAGTGTGTGCCCTGCCTGGGGGAGTGTGTGCCCTGGCTGGGTGAGTGTGCTCTGCCTGGGGGAGTGAGTGTGCCCTGGCTGGGTGAGTGTGTGCCCTGGCTGGGTGAGTGTGTGCCCTGGCTGGGTGAGTGTGTGCCCTGGCTGGGTGAGTGTGTGCCCTGCCTGGGGGAGTGAATGTGCCCTGGCTGGGTGAGTGTGTGCCCTGGCTGGGTGAGTGTGTGCCCTGGCTGGGTGAGTGTGTGCCCTGGCTGGGTGAGTGTGCCCTGCCTGGGGGAGTGAATGTGCCCTGGCTGGGTGAGTGTGTGCCCTGGCTGGGTGAGTGTGCCCTGCCTGGGGGAGTGAATGTGCCCTGGCTGGGTGAGTGTGTGCCCTGGCTGGGTGAGTGTGTGCCCTGGCTGGGTGAGTGTGCCCTGCCTGGGGGAGTGAATGTGCCCTGGCTGGGTGAGTGTGTGCCCTGGCTGGGTGAGTGTGCCCTGCCTGGGGGAGTGAATGTGCCCTGGCTGGGTGAGTGTGCCCTGCCTGGGGGAGTGAATGTGCCCTGGCTGGGGGCATCTCCTTCAGGGACCATTTGGGTGAGAGTCTGTCACTGCCCACCGTGTAGGTGCAATCCACACACGGGATTCCAGAGGAATTTGGTGTCTGTGTGTGTGTGTGTGGGGGGGGGGGGAGTAAATAATCTTGCTTTTTCATCCCGAAGCGATGCTCCATCCCCTTCCCCCGCCCCCCCCTGCAGCAGATTGCTGCTTGTGAGCACGGGAAGCAACAAGACTGACAAATTTAAGCTTTTTGGATGATCCTCTTTGAACGCCAGCATTGAATGCGAGCCAGAAATGTGGCATCCAATGATGTATGTGAGTGTATATGACAATGTTGTGAACAGATTTGGCGTGAAACACCATTCTCTGCCTGTGTTTATGCAGTGGCATTGATGGAAGGGGTAGCATTGGAATTCTGTGCATCTTTAAATCATGTTTTAATTCACAGTAAGCAGCTGAATAAACCATGTATTCTGGTTGACACAATAATCCAGTTGAAAGGTTCAGATATTATAAGTTAATTAGAGTACATCTTAACTGGTTTATCGTTGCGGAGATGTTGGGGTATTGGTAATGTAAATCCAGAGGCCTGGGCTATTAATCTGGGGTTATGGATTCAAATCCCACCAGTGCAGCTGGGGATGCTTAACATTCAATTAATATAAAGGTAATTTCTTGGCTAGTTATCGCTAATGCCCTTTAGGGAAGGAAATCTGCCCAATCGTCCCCACTGGGTGACATATGACTCCAGGTGGCAATAGGCAGGGAGAAGGCGGGAACAGCAGGGAGAGTGGAAACTGGGAAAGGAGGGCCCCAGGCTGGAGACTGGGGTGGGAGGCTCTGGGAGCGGGTTAGATCAGTGGGGACGGGGAAACCAGTGTGGGGATTGGGGGGACTCTGGGGTGGGGGACACCTTGGATAGAGTGGGTGGTTGGGGACCAATGTGGTGGGGGGTGAGTGGAGCAGAGGATATGAGGAGTGGGGGTGGAACAGGGAATTTGGGGGATGGGGTGGAGCAGGGCATATGGGGGGAGGGGGGTGGTGGGACTGCCCTCTCTTGCCCGCTGCTGTGGACATTATTTCAGGCTTAGTGTCCGGCTCTGGGTAACAGGTGCTGGTTACGTTAGCCTTTTTCTGCTACAGATTTCACCAGTAACCAGGCATGCTGAGCATTCGTAAATTTTTGGCCCCAAGCAACATTTAGTGACCAGCATGTATGTCTAAATCAGTGGTCTCCAACCTTTCAGCACAAGATCACTTTTAGAATTCAAATGCAGCACAAGATCTACTCTTAAAAGTTTGACTTTACTGAAACCCACAAAAATACACGCTATGCATAACACTCACCTATTCTTGCACACTGTCTGTGAGTGCTGTGAAGTCTGGGTTGTAGTTTGAGATGATCAGTCTCATACAGTCCATCAGATGGGCATCTGTGAGATGAGTGTGATTCTTGGACTTGGTGATTTTCACCTGGGAAAAAGCCATCTCACAGAGGTATGTGCAATCAAAGTAGGCCTTCACCGTGAGTGCAGGATGTCAGAAGAGGGTACCTCTCTCTGTTTGCAAGTCCCCAAAGTCTTTGTCCCATGACCTAGATTTCGGTTCTATGGCATTTTACATGGCGATGATTTCCACGTCAAGTTCACAGCTTTGTTCAAACACCTGCTGAGATTTTGCTGTCCATCGTGGAGGTCGCTGGCTCCTCGCTCGTCATTATGTCTTCACCCAGCTTATTCCAAGTTTTGGCACTGCGGGAATCTCTTTGCCCCACTCTCACGGATTTTTGTCATGGTTCGGCAGGTAATAAGCTGATTGACTCGCCATTTGGTCTTTTTGAGAGCCCTGAGTCTCAAGGATCTATGGCATGGTCCAGCAGGCATTGAGCTGATCCGCTCGTCATTTTGTCTTCATGAGAATCCCGAGTCTCGCAAATTTTTGACGTGGTTCAGCAGGCAACAACAATCAATTTTTCGAGACTCTGGGGTTGACCTGTCCATCACAAGCAACTATTTGGAGACCGCGGGCCCAAATGCTTACCTCACAGGTAATTACAGGGCAGCACGGTAGCATTGTGGATAGCACAATTGCTTCACAGCTCCAGGGTCCTAGGTTCGATTCCGGCTTGGGTCACTGTCTGTGCGGAGTCTGCACATCCTCCCCGTGTGTGCGTGGGTTTCCTCCGGGTGCTCCGGTTTCCTCCTACAGTCCAAAGATGTGCAGGTTAGGTGGATTGGCCATGATAAATTGCCCTTAGTGTCCAAAATTGCCCTTAGTGTTGGGTGGGGTTACTGGGTTATGGGGATAGGGTGGAGGTGTTGACCTTGGGTAGGGTGCTCTTTCCAAGAGCCGGTGCAGACTCGATGGGCCGAATGGCCTCCTTCTGCACTGTAAATTCTATGATTACTCACAATGCATTACTCACAATCTTGTTACATTCAATGTACTGCAGAGAGTGTTAATCCAAGTACTTAGGGACCAACTTCTCCACTGCCTAAGGACTGGGAAAGAGCGCATTTTAAAGGCCTTTTCAATCAAACCCAATTGTTGATGAGCGTGTTTTGAACTCCCCACTTCACCCAGAGACAAATTCTGAACTCCCCCAATGCCTATGGTGATGATCAAAGAACAATGAAGCAGCAGGAGGTGATGGAATCCCTGCTGAAATTTTTAAGCAGGGAGAAGAGTAATAAATGTTACAGCTCTGTGCCTTGATCCTACAGAATCTGGAATGATAAGAATGCATTGGAGAGAGTGCAGGAGAGGTTTACAAGAATGGTTCCAGGGATTTGAAATTTTCAGCTATTAGGATATATTGGAGAGGTTGGGACTGTTCTGGAAGAGCAGAAGGCTAAGAGGAAATTTGATTGAGATGTTCAAAATCATGAGAGGCCTGGACAGAGTAGATCGGGAGAAACTGTTACCGCTTGTAAAAGGATCAAAAACAAGGGGGAATAGATTTAAAGGGATTTGCAAAAGAAGCAAAGTTGATGTGAGAAAAAACCTTTTCACATGATGAATGGTTCGGGCCTGGAATGCACTGCCTGGTGGAGGCAGGTTCAATTGAGGCATTCAACAGGGCATGCAATGATTATTGAATAGAAACAATGTGCAGGGGTACAGGGAAAAGGCAGGGAATGGCACTAAGGCATAATGCTCATTGGGAGACCCGGGGCAGACATATTGGGCCAAGTGGCCTCCTTCTGCAGTGTAACAATTCTGTGATTCAGGACTTCCTCTTCATTCCAGGTCAAGGGATAATTTCGAAGGTTGCAGATGACACAAAACTGGGAAATATTGTAAACTGTGAAGAGGACAGTGTAGAACTTCAAAAGGACATAGACAAGTTGGTGGAGTGGGAAGGTAGGCGACAGATGAAGTTCAATGCGGAGAAGATGAATTCTGATGGGAAGAACATGGAGAGACAAAAAAGAATATGGGTGTCATAACCCCCAAGAGGCCCATGGGGAAACCATAATTGATCTCCCCATGGGGCTCATGGAGTACGAGCTTCCCCAGCAGTGGCGGAGGCTACCCAGCTGGGACTCGTAAAACTGAGCATAAAAGCTGGCCTGAGCAGGGACTGGCGTGTTGGTTGTCCCAACGGGAACTGTGATATGTACATAGTTGCTGATGTGCGCAGATTTGTTGTTCGTTTAAAAAAAAACCTTTATCCTTCCTGTCACTGGCTTCCTTGGTCATTAAAAAGGGCTAAAATTCTTAAGAGGGTGCAGGAGCAGAGGGACCTGGACGTTCAGCTGCAAGGATCATTGACAGTAGCAGGACAGATGGAGAGAGAAGTTAATAAAGCATATTGTATCCTGGCTCTATTAATAGGGATATAGAGCTATGCTGAACTTAAACAAGATACTAGTAAGACCTCAGCTGGAGTATTGTGTGCAGTTCTGGGTGCCGCACTATAGGAATGTAACCAACCTCCACGCATACAAACACCTTTGTCCAGTATGAATCTTAACTGCAGGTTTTATCCTCCGGGCACAGAACCCCCCCCCCCCCACAAAAAGCCCCAACTCATCTGCTTGCCAATACAAATATAAATCCCTTAAAACTATCTTTGCCTTCGGAACAATATAATATATTCCTTGAAAAATGGAAAAAAAAAAAGAAAATCGCTTATTGTAGGCTTCAATGAAGTTACTGTGAAAAGCCCCTTGTCGCCACATTCCGGCGCCTGTTCGGGGAGGCTGGTACGGGCTGGTACTGCCTATTTAATGAATATGATGTTTGTGTGTATTGTGAAGTATGATGGACAGACTACATTATGGGTGCAAATCTCCGGGCGCATTGGATTGGGCTCCCACTTGAGCGTAACGCAGGTGGAGAATGCTAGGAAAGCCCTCTAGCAAGCCTCCCGACAGTTCTGCGCCTTGCGTGGTTCTCCGGAGTCCCGCGAGATGTTGGAGTCGGAACCCCGCCCCAAATGGGTGTGACCGAATGCCTCCCGCGGAAGTAGGTCGTACACCTACTTATGGCCTACATTCACGGGATCCAGCGGCCTCCCTCGATTCTTCGGCCTTCCCAGGGAGGCTGCAGCCGGGCGCCGATCAGTGCTGGTCCACACAAACGTGAACCAGGCGGAACGGCACCCAGGAGGGTCTCCCGGGTCATCAGAGACCCCAGGATGGTCAGGTTAGGTGCAGGAGGATCTGTGGTCCTCCCCCTTGAACATGGACACTGCCAAGGTGCCCAGATGGCACAGCCAAGCCAGAAGGAGCACTGCCTGTGTACCAGCATGGCAGTGCAAGGGTGCCCAAGAGCCAGGGTGGCACTGCCAAGGGCCGGGGGTGATGGGTCCATGCCCATAAAATGAGGGTGGAGGGGGGGGGGGGTTTGAAGGATGGGGGAGCGCAGGGCAGATAAGTAGGGGCCTCCGGGAGGCTGGGTGTGTGATGGTTGGGATCCGAGAAGGGAGGGAGTGTTGTAAGGAGGTTTGGGAGACCTGAAGAGGGGACCCCCCAGGGACCCCATGGTTGGGTGTCCTCACTTGGGGGGGGGGGGGAGGGGGGGATAGTGTCCATGTGTAGGGGGGGGGGGAACAGTGCCCATGTGTGAGGGGTGTACACGCTCACTTAGAGATTGGGGCACCCTTTCAAAATGGCGGGCCCATCTCTTGAGTTCAGCTCCCCAATGATAAAAATAATTCTAAGTGTGGGCTAAACCAGTGAGAAACTCCCCAGGGCGCAGAAAAATGGCTAACTGTCATTGAATAACGGTGGAGAACTCACCGGTAGAGCCGGCGGGAAACTCCCTAAAAACCTGCCACAAATTAACTTTGAAATGTTTTGGGAGAATCTGGCCCTAAGTCTCCAGCCCAGAAAAAGAGTCATTCAGTTCACATGCTCCTCCTCCCTCTATTTATCTACATATCCTTCTATTCCTATTTTCCTCCTGTACTCATCGAGCTTCCTTTTAAATGCATCTACATTGTTTGTTTCAATCACCCCCATACAACGAGATCAATATTTTCACTGCTGTTTTTAGTACTTCTACTATTTTAATTTTTTGAGTCTGAATGACTTCTTCAGAGCTAAAGAAAAAGAAGAATTTATGAGGAAGGACAAGCTGAAAAGCTTGTCGAAGATGTTACGGAGGTTTTTAATGGACGGAAGAGAGAGGGAGAAGGTAAGGGAGAGAATCCAGACCTTCGGGTTGAGGTGACTCTGAAGAAGGATCATACGGACTCAAAACGTCAACCCTATTTCTCTCTCCACAGATGCTGCCAGACCCGCTGTGATTTTCCAGCATTTTCACTCTTTGCTTCACTTTTCTAGCGTTCATGGTATTTATGGTTCTAGTTTAATAATGCAGAACCCTGGCAGAACCTGTTTCGGGCTGCACGAACAATCATTGCGTTTGAGTTATAAGCATGAATATAAATTAGAGAAGGGCAGCTAATGTTATGTACAGGCCCCCTAGCAGTAGTCAGGGTGTGGGGCAGAAAATAAATCAGGAGACAGAGAAAGCATGTAAAAAAGTTAATATCACAATAATCATGGGGGACTTCAGTTTGCATGTGGACTGGTAAAGCCAGGTTGGTGGTGGATCCCGAGAAAAGGAATTTGTGGAATGTTTACGAGATGGTTTTTTGGAGCAACTTGTGGTAGAGCCCGCGAGGGTACAGGCAATTCTGGATTTGGTGATGTGTAATGAGGCAGACTTGATTAGGGATCTTAAGGCGAAGGAACCCTTAGGGAGCAGTGACCACAATCTGATAGAATTTACCCTGCAGTTTGAGAGGGAGAAGCTGGAATCAGATGTAACTGTATTACAATTAAGTAAGGGTAACTGCAAAGACATGAGGGAGGAGCTGGCCAGAGTTGATTGGAAAAGGAGCCTAGCAGGGAAGACAGTGGATCAGCAATGGAGGGAGTTTTGGGGGGTTATTCGGGAGGCACAGCAGAAATTTATCTCAAGGAGGAGGAAACGTACTAAGGGGAGGACAAGGCATCCATGGTTGACGAGGGAAGTCAAGGACAGCATAAAAGCAAAAGAAAAAACATACAAAGTGGCGAGAATTAGTGAGAAGCCAAAGGATTGGGAAGCCTTTAAAAGCGAGCAGAGGACAACAAAAAAGCAATAAGGGGAGAGAAAATGAAATATGAGTGCAAGCTAGCTACTAAAAGAAAGAAGATAGGAAGAGTTTTTTTCAAGATATAAAAGGTAAGATAGAGGCAAAAAATAGACATTGGACCATTGGAAAATGTGCCTGGAGAAGTAATAATAGGTAACAAACAAATGGCAGATGAGCTGAATAGTTACTTTGCATCAGTCTTCATGGTGGAAGACACCAGTGGGATGCCAGAGCTCCAGGAGAACCAGGGGGCAGAGGTGAGTGCAGTGACCATCACTAAGGAGAAGGTTCTGGGGAAACTGAAAGGTCTGAAGGTGGATAAGTCACCGGGACAGGATGGACTGCACCCCAGAGTTCTAAAAGAGATAGCTGTGGAGATTGTGGAGGCATTGGTGATGATCTTTCAGGAATCACTGGAGGCAGGAAGGATCCCAGATGACTGAAAGGTGGCTAATGTAACACCACTGTTTAAGAAGGGAGGGAGGCAGAAGACGGGAAACTATAGGCCGGTTAGCCTGACTTCGGTCAATGGTAAGATTTTAGAGTCCGTTGTTAAAGATGAAGGGCGCGATTCTCCACTCCCGCGCCGGTTGGGAGAATCGCCTGGGCCGCCAAATTTTCCCGCGACGCCGGTCCGACGCCCTCCCGCGATTCTCCCAAGCGGCGGGAACGGCCCCGTTGAGTTCCGCGCGGCGCAGGCCGGAGAATCGCCCGAGACACCCAAAATGGCGATTCTCCGGCACCCCTGCTATTCTCAGGCCCGGATGGGCCGAGCGGCCAGGCCAAAACGGCGGGTTCCCCCCGGCGCCGTCCACACCTGGTCGCTGCCTTCGGGAACAGCGCGGGAACGCTGGGGGGGGGGGGGGGGGGGAGCGGCCTGCAGGGGGGGGAGGGGGGATCCTGCACCGGGGGGTACCTCAAATGGGGTCTGGCCCGTGATCGGTGCCCACCGATCGTCGGGCCGTCCTCTCCGAAGGAGGACCTCCTTTCTTCCGCAGCCCCGCAAGATCCGTCTGTCATCTTCTTGCGGGGCGGACTCGGAGAGGACGGCAACGACGCATGCGCGGGTGACGCCAGTTATGCGGCGCCGGCCTCGTCATGTATGCGGCGCCGCCTTTACGCGGCGACAAGGCCTGGCGCGTGTAAATGACGCGGCCCCACTCCTAGCCCATTATCGGGCCCTGAATCGGTCGGGATAGGGGCTGTTTCGCGCTGCCATGAACCTCGACGGCGTTCTCGATGGCATGGGCACTTCGGCGCGGGAGCGGAGAATCCCGCCCGAGATCACGGAGTACTTGGAAGTGCATGGTAAAATAGGACTGAGTCAGCACGGCTTTGTCAAAGGGAGGTAATGTCTGACAAATCTGTTAGAGTTCTTTGAGGAGGTAACAAGGAAGTTAGACAAAGGAGAACCAGTGGACGTGATTTATTTATATTCCCAGAAGGCCTTTGACAAGGCTCCGCATAGGAGATTGTTAAATAAGTTAAGAGCCCATGTTGTTAAGGGTAAGATCAAGGGATGGATAGAGGATTGGCTGACTGGCAGAAGGCAGAGAGTGGGAATAAAGGGGTCTTTTTCAGGATAGCAGCCTGGTGTGACTAGTGGTGTGCCTCAGGGGTCTGTGCTGGACCACAACTTTTCACAACATGCCTTAATGATCTGGAAGAGGAAACTGAAGGCACTGTTGCTAAGTTTGCAGACAAAGATCTGTAGAGGGACAGGTAGTATTGAGGAAGCAAGGGGGCTACAGAAGGATTTGGACAGGCTAGGAGAGTGGGCAATGAAGTGGCAAATGAAATACAATGTGAAACGTGTGAGGTTTTACACTTACAGGATGTTGCCTGGTATGGAGGGCATTAGTTATGAGGAGAGGTTGAATAAACTTGGTTTGTTCTCACTGGAACGAAGGAGGTTGAGGGGCGACCTGATAGAGGTCTACAAAATTATGAGGGGCATAGACAGAGTGTCTCGTCAGAGACTTTTTCCCAGGGTAGAGGGGTCAATTACTAGGGGGCATAGGTTTAAAGTGCGAGGGGCAAGATTTAGAGGAGATGTACAAGGTAAGTGGGTAAGTGAGGTAAGAGGGTAGTGTGTGCCTTGAACTCGCTGCCGGAGGAGGTGGTGGAAGCAGAGATTATAGTGACGTTTAAGGGGCAGCTTGACAAATACATGAATAGGATGGGAATAGAGGAGTACGGACCCCGGAAGTATAGAAGATTTTAGTTTAGACGGGCAGCATGGTCGGTGCAGGCTTGGAGGGCCGAAGGGCCTGTTCCTGTGCTGTACTTTTCTTTGTTCTTTATTCTTTGTTCTTTGTTCAATTGCACTTTGGAAGGAGGAATTTAGGCATAGACTATTTTCTAAATGGGGAATGCTTAGGAAATCAGAAGCACAAAGGGACTTGGGAGTCCTTGTTCACGATTCTCTTAAGGTTAACATGCAGGTTCAGTCGGCAGTTAATGAGGAAAATGCAATGTTAGCATTCATGTCAAGAGGGCTAGAATACAAGACCAGGGATGTACTTCTGACGCTGTATAAGGCTCTGGTCAGACCCCATATGGAGTATTATGAGTAGTTTTGGGCCCCGTATCTAAGGAAAGATGTGCTGGCCTTGAAATGTATCCAGAGGAGGTTCACAAGAATGATCCCTGGAATGAAGAGCTTGTCGTATGGGGAACGATTGAAGACTCTGGGTCTGTACTCGTTGGAATTTAGAAGGATGAGGGGGTGTTTATTGAAACTTACAGGATACTGCGAGGCCTGAATAAAGTGGATGTGGAGAGGATGTTTCCACTGTTAGAAAAAACTAGAAGCAGAGGACACAATCTCAGACTAAAGGGACAATCCTTTAAAACAGAGATATGGGGGAATTTCTTCAGCCAGTGGGTGGTGAATCTGTGGAGCTCTTTGCCGCAGAAGGCTGTGGAGGCCAAATCACTGAATGTCTTTAAGACAGAGATAGATACGTTCTTGATTAATAAGGGGATCATGGGTTACGAGGAGAAGGCAGGAGAATGGGATGAGAGAAATATCAGCCAAGGATGAATGACGGAGCAGAGTCGATGGGCCGAGTGGCCTAATTCTGCTTCTATGTCTTATGGTCTTATGGTAATGATTCCGTGCGTTTATATCACACCTGCAGTTCCTGTCAATGTTTGCCCATTCTAAATTCTTGTGTATACATTTGCAATGAAAATCATCTGTGCAAACACTGTAGTTACACCCTCCAGCCTTCCCATCATTGCTGTGTTGAGATGATGGCGGTTTTAAAAATTAAATGGCCTGAAGAAAATGAAGTATTTACAGTCTCAACTACACATGGGTAAGGAAGATTGACTCCTGTATATTTGTGACTACAAGAAAGTTACTTCAGATGAGTGTGTAGGATTCTTGATGGAAAAAAAACCTCACATTACAATACAAATGTTTTAACAATTGGTGGTTTGCCGAGCTTCTAATTGCCTGGAATGAGCAGCATTCTGGGTGTTTAATTTCAGGGTAAGCATTGATGATCGTATAAACTACATGGGTAAAATTTCAGTGCTCAGTGAGCGACTTCTGAACTTTCAAATTGAATGTCAGCAAATGGCTCACTCAATGCTCTGTCAATTTTAATAGCAAAGTATCAGTAAAGTGAAAAATACTACTGCTGGATTAAAACAGGACTGAGCTGAAGCTGAATAATGGCTGTGGGAAGGAATTCCTGCATCACCTCTAAATACTGCTATCACATGGTTGTTGCGATCCCAGTTGATGTTATAACTGGACGGGAAGATCCCAGCATGGAACCCGGGCTCAAAATACTTTAAAAAAAAATGTGGAGGAACAGAGTCACAGGAGCATTAATTAGTTTTAGCAACAAGAAAAAACATTTTTCAAACTTGATAACATTAGATTATGATACAACATGATTTTACTTTGCGCCCTAGTTTAACAATTATACACAGGTTTTTAGGAATAACATGGATTACAAAGCGCATCTTACTCTACAATAGTCTCATTAACACAAGGTCCCCTTTTTCAGACACAAGGGCGCGATTCTCCACTCCCACGCCGGTTGGGAGAATCGCCTGGGCCGCCAAGATTTCCGGGGATGCTGCTACGACGCCCTCCCGTGATTCTCCCAAGCGGCGGGAACGGCCCGGTCGAGTTTCGCAGGCCGGAGAATCGCCGGAGACGCCGAAAATGGCGATTCTCCGGCACCCCCGCTATTCTGAGGCCTGGATGGGCCGAGCAGCCAGGCCAAAACGGCGGGTTCCCCCCGGCGCCATCCACACCTGGTCGCTGCAGTCGTGGGCGGTGTGTGAACGCTGGGGGCGGGGGGGGGGGGGGGGCGAGGGGGGATCCTGCAATGATTTAACACAGTCAAAATTTAGTGTTTGTACATTAACAGCTTTAGCACACTGGGCTAAATCGCTCGCTTTTAAAGCAGACCAAGGCAGGCCAGCAGCACGGTTCAATTCCTGTACCAGCGTCCCCGAACAGGTGCTGGAATGTGGTGACTAGGGGCTTTTCACAACAACTTCATTTGAAGCCTACTTGTGACAATAAGCGATTTTCATTTCATTTTTCAATTTTTCATTTCTCTTGTGGCTGTTTCAGAACATTGTGACAATGCTTCTTTCGTTCCCTTAAATAGTATTGTACTCTTGCTTTGTTTGTTCTTGAACTTCTTGTGATCTTGCTGTTTCTCCCAGTCCCATTTCAAACATGTTCTTCTGAGTAGGGGCTGGTTTAGCACAGTGGTCTAAACAGCTGGCTTGTAATGCAGAACAATACCAGCAGCGCGGGTTCAATTCCTGTACCGGCCTCCCCGAACAGGTGCCAGAATGTGGTGACTGGGGGCTTTTCACATTAACTTCATTGAAGCCTACTTGTGACAATAAGTGATTATTATTAGGGGCTGGTTTAGCACACTGGGCTAAATAGCTGGATTGTAATGCAGAACAAGGCAGCAGCGCTGGTTCAATTCCTGTACTGGCCTCCCTGAACAGGTGTTGGAATGTGGCACATGGGGCTTTTCACAGTAACTTCATTGAAGCCTACTTGTGACAATAAGTGATTATTATTATTAATTCAGTTTGAGCCATGTCAATCGCTTCCTCTCTCTGGAGTTTCATAGCTCATTCTAATCCTTCAAGTTTTTTGCATATGTTCTGAACTATCTCAGTCCATTTCTCAGTAGAGTTTAAATCATCTTTGGCAATGAGCGGCACGGTGGCACAGTGGTTAGTGCTGCTGCCTGATGCCGCTGAGGACCTGGGTTCGATCCTGGCCCCGGGCCATTGTCCATGTGGAGTTTGCACATTCTCCCAGTTTTCAGAGGCTAGAGTCAGACAGTATAAAAGTGGAGAATCTTAAAGTGCTGAGTTTGTTTGCACTGGAGTGCTGACTTTGGGCTGCATTAGAGTGCTAAAGTGGGAGTTCCGTGACTGAGGGATATTGAGTGTTCATTTTTATCTAAAGTCTAGTCTTTCTTTTAATTAGTAAATTAACTTAAAAGTTGCTGTTTGGGTTGGAAGAAGGTGAGTTTTAACCCATCTTTAAACAGAGTTTACTCAGGCTCTACTTGCAGCTGCAGCTTGTTAATTAGTTAATTGTATTGCTCCAGTTTTCAGAGGCTAGAGTCAGACAGTACAAATGGGAGTTCAGTGACTGAGGAGGGAGAATGGTGCTTCTTTCATTTTCTACATTTCCGCAAAGAGATTGTGGGGAGCCAGGAGTTTACGAAGAGTACAGCTGACTGGGAGCAGAGTCGGTGGGCGGAGTTCCAACTGTTCACAGGGCAGAATCTCAGCTACATTCTGTATGGTAAGAGTTGGGGGGTTTTTTGGAAGGGGGGGGCAGCAACTTATATTTGTATCATTCAGCGCCATCACCAATTTTAGAGGGTTCACTTTGAGAGAGTAGCAGCAGTATATATATTTTTAAGAGCCTAACGGGTGTTTAATCTTTAAGTTTTAATTTTTATTCTTTTCCTTTTAAATCTCTTGGGAATTGAGATCAGAGGGGATGGAAGCTAGGGCAGTTGAATGCTCCTCCTGAAGGATGTGGGTGGTGAGGCACACCACTAGTGTCCCCACTGACTACACCTGTGGGAAGTGCACCCAACTCCAGCTCCTTGGAGACTGCATTAGGGAAGTGAATGAACTTTGGATCATCCGGGAGGCAGAGGGGGTGATAGAAGGAAAATACAGTGAGGTAGCCACACCCAAGCTTCAGGACAAGAGTAGCTGGGTTACAGTCAGGGGAAGGAAGGGAAGGGGCAGACTGTGCGGGAATCCCCCATGACTGTTTCCCTTCAAAACGAGTATACCGTTTTGGGTGATGCTGGGGAGGGGCGGGGGGGGGGGGGGGGGGAGGACCTACCAGGGGTTTCCATTAGCAGGGGAGACTAGGACCCAGGGGCACAGCCTTAGAATAAAAGGGAGTCACTTTAGAACAGAGATGAGGAGAAATTTCTTCAGCCAGAGAGTGTGGGTCTGTGGAATTCATTGCCACAGAGGGCGGTGGAGGCCAGGACGTTGAGTGTCTTTCAGACAGAAGTTGATAAATTCTTGATTTCTCGAGGAATTAAGGGCTATGAAGAGAGAGCGGGTAAATGGAGTTGAAATCAGCCATGATTGAATGGTGGAGTGGACTCGATGGGCCGAATGGCCTTACTTCCGCTCCAATGTCTTATGGTCTTATGGGAAGGCCATAGCATCAAGATCTCTGGCACTGAGCCTGCCTCTGTAGCTCAGAATGGAAGGGGGGAGAGTAGAAAAGCAATAGTGATGGGACACTCAATGGTTCGGGGAATGGATAGGAGATTCTGTGGTCGCGAACGAGACTCCTGGAAGGTATGTTGCCTCCCGGGTGCCAGGGTCAGGGATGTCTCGGATCGAGTCTACAGGATTCTTAGGGGAGGGGGAGGAACCAGATGTCGTGATGCACATAGGCACCAATGACATAGCTAGGAAAAGGGATGAGGATCTTAAAAGTGATTTTAGGGAGTTAAGTTGGAAGGTAAAAAGCAGGACGAGCAGAGTAGTAATCTCAGGATTTCTACCGGTGCCACGTGCAAGTGAGGCAAGGAACAGAGAGCGAGTGCAGCTGAACACGTGGCTACAGGGTTGCTGCAGGAGGGATACTTTCTGGGGAAGGTAGGACTTGTACATGAAGGACGGGTTGCACCTAACCTGGATGGGTACCAATATCCTGGGCGGGAGGTTTGCTAGAGCTCTTTGGAAGGGTTTAAAGTAGTTTGGCAGGGGGATGGGAACCAGAGCTACGGATCAGAGGACAGGGCAGCTGTTGAACAGGCAGATATAGTATGCAGCGAGTCTGTGAGGAAGGATAGACAGTTGATAGGGCAAGTTGCACTCAGTGGGATGGGTTAAAGTGTGCCTGTTTCAATGCAAGGAGTGTCAGGAATAAGGGAGATGAACTTAGAACATGGACCAGTACTTGGAACTACGATGTTGTGGCCATTATGGAGACATGGATTTCACAGGGACAGGAATGGTTGTTAGATGTTCCAGGGTTTAGATGTTTTAAGAAGAATAGGAAGGGAGGTAAAAGAGGAGGGGGAGTGGCACTGTTAATGGTTAGGGGAATGGATAGGAGATTCTGTGGTCCCCTAAGCATCACAGCTGCAGAAAAGGAGGTAGTCAAGGAGGGTTTGTCTATTGAGTCAGTATGGGTGGAAGTCAGAAACAAGAAAGGAGCAGTCACTTTATTGGGAATTTTCTATAGACCCTCCAATAGCAGCAGAAAGAAGGACGAACAGATTGGGTGGCAGATCTTGGAAAGATGCGGAAGTAACTGAGTTGTTGTCAATTTCCCTAATATTGACTGAAACATCCTTTAGTGCAAATGGTTTGGATGGAGCAGATTTTGTCAGGTGTGTCCAGGAAGTATTCCTGACTCCATATGTAGGTATGCTGACTAGGGAGAAGGCCATATTGGATTTGGTGCTTGGCAACAAACCAGGCCAGGTGTCAGATGTCTCGGTGGGAGAACATTTCGGTGACAGTGACCACTATTCCTTGACCTTTACCATAGTCATGGAGAGGGATAGGAACTGACAGTATGGGAAGGTATTTAATTGGGGGAGTGGAAGTTATACTGCTATTAGACAGGAACTGAGGAGCATAAATTGGGAACAGTTGTTCTCCGGGAAATGCACGACATAATGTGGGGGTTGTTTAAGGAGCACTTGCTGCAAGTGTTGGATAGTTTTGTCCCATTGAGACAAGGAAGGAATGGTAAGCTGAAGGAGCCTTGGATGACAAGAGAAGTTGAGCTTCTAGTCAAGGGGAAGAGGGAAGCTTATGTAAGGTTGAGGAAGCAAGGATCTGGCATGGCTCTAGAGGGTTACAAGGTAGCCAGGAAGGAACTCAAAAATGGACAGGAGAGCTATGTGGAGGCATGAAAAAGCCCTGGCGGGAAAGTATAGGGAAAACCCCAAGTTTTTCCACACTTTTATGTGAGAAATAAGAGGATGATCAGAGTGAGAGTAGGGCCGATCAGGGATAGTGGAGAGAACATGTGCCTAGAGCCTGAGGAGGTAGCGGAGGCCCTAAATTCATATTTTGCTTCAGTATTCACTAGAGAGAGGGACCTTGTTGCTCATGAGAACAGAGTGAACCAGGTTAATAGACTCGGAACAGGTTGATATTAAGAAGGAGGATGTGCTGGAAATTTTAGAAAACATCAGGATAGATATGTCCCCTGGGCCAGACTGGGTATACCCAAGGTTACTACAGGAAGAGAGGGAGGAGATTGCTGCGCCATTGGCGATGATCTTTGCGTCCTCACTCTCCACTGGAATAGTACCGGATGATTGGAGGGAGGCAAATGATGTTCCCCTGTTCAAGAAAGGGAATAGGGAAATCCCTGGGAATTACAGACCAGTCAGTCTTATGTCTGTGGTGAGCAAAATACTGGAAAGGATTCTGAGAGATAGGATTTATGATTATTTAGGAAAAACATAGTTTGATTAAACATAGTCAGCATTGCTTTATGAGGGGCAGGTCATGCCTCACAAGCTGCATTGAATTCTTCGAGGATGTGACGAGACACATTGATGAAGGTCGGGCAGTGGATGTAGTGTATATGGATTTCAGTAAGGCATTTGATAAGGTTCCCCATGGTAGGCTCATTCAGAAAGTCAGGGGGCATGGGATTTAGGGAAATTTGGCTGTCTGGATACGGAATTGGCTGGCTGAAAGACGACAGCGAGTGGTAGTGGATGGAAAGTATTCCGTCTGGAGGTCGGTGACCAGTGGTGTCTGCAGGGATCTATTCTGGGACCTCTGCTCTTTGTGGTTTTTATAAACGACTTGGACGAGGAAGTGGAAGGGTGGGTTAGTAAGTTTGCCAAAGGGCATGCAGCTGGGGGCCTCCAATCCCCTAGGAGACCCCCAGGAGTTCCATTCCATTTGGTCCCTGTTTGTGGGGACAAGTGCTGAACGGCACTCGCCCGAGGTCTCCGAGTTGAAGGAATTGAATCCCGAAGGAATGCACATTAGAGTGAGACTAACTGTCTTGCTCTAATATGTAGATTTGCTAAAAAGCGATCTTGCCCACAATGGGTGGGATTCACACTGCAACATCTTGCGAGATTTGATGCGATCCCACGAGGCGTTGCAAGCCTGATAAATCCCGTAACGGGGTCTCCCGGCTTTTATTGGCCACGGCGAGCTGCATTTCGGGCGCAGCGTGATCCCGCCTATAATCTGGGGCTAACAGTCCCAGAAATTAAAAATGTGTGGAATAAAAGTTTATTATTCACTGTTTCCCATTGTATGAACTGAAGATAATTTAATTTATATTTTAAGATTTGTGCATTGCTACAGGTGACGGGGGTTGCTTAACCCTTCCACTTTGCCTCATTTGCCTTTGATTTCTGGAGTGCACATGATGAGGTGTTTAAAAATGTTGCATGAGTTAGTCATAGAATTGGTGTCAATATTTGGGTCTAAAACTTCACGCAAAATAACAGGTTACATTCATAGCATGTCTTAAATGCAGCAGAATGTTCCATGATGGTTTACGAGAGGGAATTCGAGCCCTGGAGATCTGCGCTGCTGAAGGCAGTGTAGCCAGTGAGAAATTCAGGGATGCACAGGAGGCTGCAATTAGAGGATTCCAGATTTCTCAGCCGGCGGTGGGGTTAGAGGAAGCTGGAGCAGTAGGGAAGGAGGAAACCAGAGGGATTTGAATACGGGATGAAAATTTGAAATTGAAGGCATTGTTGGACAGGGAGTGAGTTAGTGAGCAGGGTGCTGAAAGAGGGACTGCTCATTTTTTTTTTTTGTTGCTTCAGTTCTGTAATTGACCGTGAATGTGGGAACCACCACTCTGAAACATTATAGCTCATGTCAGAAACCTGCCTCAATGAGCAACCTTGCTCAACGAAACTATTAGCATTTTTCTTTATTCTTTCATTGGATGTGGCCGTCACTGACAAGAACTGCATTTATTGGCCATTGAAGTCACATGTAGGCCAGACCGGGTAAGGACAGCAGATTTCCTTCCCTAAAGGGCATTTGAGTTTTTAACAAGAACTGACAGATGTTTCATGATTACCAACACCGAGGCCATCTTTCAATTCCAAATTTTA
The DNA here is from genome assembly GCF_047496885.1 of Scyliorhinus torazame. Classification (NCBI taxonomy): domain Eukaryota; kingdom Metazoa; phylum Chordata; class Chondrichthyes; order Carcharhiniformes; family Scyliorhinidae; genus Scyliorhinus; species Scyliorhinus torazame. The sequence continues at coordinate 34,509,334 of NC_092720.1, read as the reverse complement.
TGAATTGAATTTAAATTCCACCAGCTGCTGTGGTGGGATTTGAACGTGTGCATCCAGATCATTGTGGGTGGCACAGTGGTTAGCACTGCTGCCTCACGGTGGCACAGTGGTTAGCACTGCTGCCTCACCGTGGCACAGTGGTTAGCACTGCGGCTTTGCTGTGGCACAGTGGTTAGCACTGCTGCCTCACGGTGGCACAGTGGTTAGCACTGCTGTCTCGCGGTGGCACAGTGGTTAGCACTGCTGTCTCATGGTGGCACAGTGGTTAGCACTGCTGTCTCGCGGTGGCACAGTGGTTAGCACTGCTGTCTCATGGTGGCACAGTGGTTAGCACTGCTGTCTCACGGTGGCACAGTGGTTAGCATTGCAGCCTCACGGTGGCACAGTGGTTAGCACAGTGGTTAGCACAGTGGTTAGCACTGCTGCCTCACTGCTGTCTCACAGCGCCAGTGACTTGGGTTCAATTCCAGCCTCGGGTGACTGTGTGGAGTTTGCACTTTCTCCCCATGTCTGCGTGGGTTTCCTCCGGGTGCACAGTCCAAAGATGTGCAGGTTAGGTTGATTGGCCATGCTAAATTGCCCCTTGGTGTCCAAAGGTTAGGTGGGGTTACTGGGTTACGGGAATAGGATGGACGCATGGGCTTAAGTAGGGTGCTCTTTCCAAGGGCAGGTGCAGACTTGATGGGCCGAATGGCCTCCTTCTGCACTGTAAATGCTATGATTAGCCTGGTCGCCCAGTGGCGTTACCACAATGGTACCACTATCTCCCCTGAATATACGGCAACAACAGAAAAATCCAAATTGGAAAAAATAGAGGTGATATTAGAGATGGTGTTAAAACCCGTTCTTGCAGCAGAGAAGCAGTAACTTTGGTTCTGATATGTGTCATAACCGATTTCGAAGTTTACTTTGGGTGCACAATGAGTAACATGTTCCATTCTGGCGCACTTGGGCTGGATTCTCCGCCGGTGAGATGCTCCATTTTGCCGGCAGCCCGGTGGTTTCCCGACGGTGTGGGGCTGCCCCACAGTGGGAAACCCCATTGACCGTCCGGCGTAACGGAGAATCCCGCCAATGGGGCGAAACAGAAATGTGGCGGGGCGGAGAATCCAGCCCCTTGTAACTGTCCTAAACATCGTCATAAATTATTGTCTTTTGTGTAGAACACTTCATTTAAAAAAAGTTTTTTTTCCAATTGAGGGGCAATTTAGCGTGGCCAAACCACCTACCCTGCACATCTTTGGGTTGTAGAGGTGAGACCCACGCAGACACGGGGAGAATGTGGAAACTCCACATGGACAGTGACCTGTGGCCGGGATCGAACCTGGGACCTCAGCGCCGTGAGGCAGCAGTGCTAACCACTGTGCTGCCATGCTGCCCAGGACTCGATTTCTTTTTTTGATATTAAATCAGGCCATGTAAAGTTTTTAATATTTGCCACTTTGATTATTTCAGGAGACAATTACATGGTCAAAAAGCTGCTTGATGAGAAATTCAGCGAGCTGAATATAAATTGTGTGGATGTGCTGGGGAGGAATGCCGTGACCATAGCAATTGAAAATGAGAATCTGGACATCCTGCAGGTTCTCTTGGAACGTGGCTGTCAGGTGCCAATACTTATAATTGCTAAGTGTGTCTTTCTAGTGGTTATGCCAAACATAATTTTTATTAAAGTTGAGTAACTTCTTTCTATTTGTTCTAGACTACGGATGCGCTGCTGGTAGCGATTAGTTCTGAGGTTGTTGGTGCTGTTGATATTCTTCTCAATCATCGTCCCAGGCGATCATCCAAACCAACGATAGCAGTTAGTGCATTCTGGTTACTTCTACGTTGTGTGAAATCCCAATGTGGCTGTTGGTTTTGCTGTATCATGCACCTTTTTCCCGCCCACAGCTGGACTTTGCTTCGAGTCCTGCAAGGATTGGTGCTCGGGCCTGTATTGGGTGTCCTGGTTCACAAACAAGCCAACAATGCTGGAAGTGGTGTAATGCTATTTTATTAACAGTTCAACTATGTTAACATACTGTAAACGTGGGTATAAGCAATACCAGCTTAACTGTGGACCCTTTCCTATCACTAGCTATGGTGAGGCACTCAGCACATGGTGAATGTCTGTGATGCAGGCTGTGAGCTCTGTGCTCTGAGCTGGCTGCTGCTAGAATGAGCGGGAATTCTCCTGTCCCGTCTTTATAGTGCATGTGCTCTCACTGGTGATTGGCTGCGGTGTTATGTATGCTGGTTGGTCCGACTGCATGTCCATCAGTGTGTGTATGTGATTGCACCATAATGTACTGATGTATTTTATGACGGGGCCTGCTGCTTACAGTCTGTATCAGAGAGGGGATCGAATGTGGCCTTTGCAACTTTCCTGACAATACAAGGCTAAGTGGGAATGTAAGCTGTGATCAGGATGCAAGGAGGTTGCAAAGGGATGTGGAATGGTTACATAATGGGACGAGAAGGTGACAGATGGAGTATAATGCGGAGAAATGCATGTTTATTTATTTCGGAGGAAGAATAGAAAAGCAGAATTTATTTCACAAGGTGGGAGTTCCAGAGGTATTTGGATATTCTTGCACCCCAGTCCCAAATAGTATGCGATTACAGCAAGCAATCAGAAAGGCAAATGCCTTTTAATGCAATGGAGGTTGAAATATAAGAATAAAGAAGTCTTGCTGCAGTTACATAGAGCTTTGTAAGGCCTCACTTGAAGTACTGTGTATAGATTTGATCCCCTTGCTTAATAGAAGGATGTACAAATATATGAACAAGGAGCAGGAGTAGGCCATTCAGCCCCCTCCCCAAGCTTCAGAGGCTTGTCTTGTATACTTCCCTTAGAGGGGAAGGTTCATTGAATTGATTCCTGGAATGAAGGCCCTGTCCTATGAGGAGAGTTTGAGTAGAATTGACTTCGTCCCTGGGGCTTCTAAAATTCTCAGAGGGCTTGTCAGGGTAACTGCTGGCAGGCCCCTTTCCCCCTACATTTAGGGGTCATTATCGCAGGATAACCTATCGCCCATTTAAGACTGAGATGAGGAGAAATGTCCTCACTCAGAGATGGATACATCTATGGAATTCTACCTCCGAGAGCTGTGACTGTCCAGTTGTTGGATATATTCAAGTCTGTGATTGTTACATTTTGGGCACTAAGAGAATTTAGAGAGATGGAGACCGTGTGCGAAGGTAGAGTTGCTGTTGAAGATCAGCTGTGATCACATTGAATGGCACAGCAGGCTCAAGGGTGCCTAGCTTATTGTTGCTTTTATTCACATGTTCTTTCTCTGTTAAGCTGTGATGGTACCTTTGCAATAAGAACTAGAAAGTAAGTCTTGATTTCTTCAACTCCAATTTTATTGTTTTTAGCAATTACGTCTCCTCCAACTCCACAGAGCCACCTGTATCCCTTTTATATATCTATACAGTTTAACAAACAATAAGTGTGGTCGATGAAACAATTAAAGCTCCAATTCTAACTTCAGCACTGGGGGACTCTTTCCTAACTCGTCATTGAGCCGAATACAGGGTTTCCCAGACTTCTCATTATGTTGATGTCCCTTTTTGTCACGAACGAGGTGCAAACACAGAAATCAAATGTAAACATTTTTTTTAGCTGTATCTATACATATATTAGGAAGAGGTATACAGTCACAAATACATTCACCAGCTACATGGCCCCTTCACATTAAGCCCTGGAAGTAGTACCCACTTTAGGAGTAACAAACCTGGTAATAAATAAAATGTCTTCATGTTTAAAAAAAACACCTCACCACCACTCTACTCACACATTCACCCTTATCCCTCACACACACACACACACACACACAATCCTCTCCCTCAAACCCTCCCTCACACACACTCACACCCCTTTCATAAACTCACCCCTTCTCACAACACACTCAGACCACTTCAAACACTCACCCCTCTCTCACAACACAGTCACCCCTCCCTCCTTCACACACTCCACCCTCTCATGCGTACACTCACCTCTCACACACACTCAACCCTCTCTCTCATAGGTACACTCACCCTGCTCTCACACACACCTTCACTGCTCCCTCACAGGAACTCACTCCTCTCTCACAACACACTCGCCCTCCGCTCTCTCATACACACACACACCCCTCTCTCGCGCACACACACTCACCCCTCCCTCATACACACACTCACCTCTCTCTCGCACACATCCCTGCCTCACGCACACACTCACCAGTCTCTCTCTCTCGCACGTGCGCACACTCGCCACTCTCTCGCACGCGCACACGCTCACTGCTCTCGCGCGCGCGCACACTCACCACTCTCTCTAGCATGCACACTCACCACTCTCTCTCGCGCGCGCACGCTCACCACTCTCGCGCGCGCACGCTCACCACTCTCGTGCACGCACACTCACCACTCGTGCGTGCGCACACTCACCACTCGCGCGTGCGCACACTCACCACTCTCGCGCGCGCGCACACGCACCACTCTCGTGCGCGCGCACACTCACCACTCTCATGCGCGCGCACACTCACCACTCTCATGCGCGCGCACACTCACCACTCTCATGCGCGCGCACGCTCACCACTCTCGCGCACACGCTCACCACTCTCGCGCGCGCGCGCGCTCACCACTCTCGCGCACGCTCACCACTCTCGCGCGCGTGCACGCTCACCACTCTCGCACGCTCACCGCTCTCTCTCGCGCGCGCACACTCACCGCTCTCGCACGCGCACACATACACTCACATCTCAAACACATTGCTCCGAAGCCCGCATGATCTGAGACCCACCCACCCACTCCGAGGCCCCTTTGTTCACGTGTAAGCCCATCCGCACGCTCCTAGGGCCGTCGGCCCAGTGTGAGGCCAGCCCACTAACTGCAAGGCCTGCCTGCTCCGAGACAGCTGGCCCGCTCGGAGTCCACATTATGCCACTTCCCTTCCGTGCGAAATTCACCGAGGGCATTTCTACCCAGCAACAGTGAGAAGGAGGGAATAAAATGGCCATCAGAGCAAGGCACCAGCGTGCTGGATGCTGATTGGCTCAGCCTATCAGCATCCAGTGCTCCCAAGAGGCATTTCTCATTGGTCTATTTGTTTCCTCTAATTATTTTTAAACTCTGTGTATTGAAGCTAGCTATTGCCAGTCACATTGCGGCTGCCAGCTTCATGGACCCCCCCAGAGAACCTTCCACTGGCACCAGTTTAGAAACCCCTGCCCTAATATGAATGTTAGGCATTTCATTTAATTTTCTTTTAACCTTTTCCTAACTGTGAGAAAAAGTTTTGCTTCCAACCATCTTGTCCCCTCTAACAACCCAACTAGGACTGAAAGCCCACTATAAGGTTATTTATTTTCAGACTCTTTTCTCCAGATCAGTTGTGGAATTCTACATGTAAAAATAAGACCATAAGATGTAGGAGCAGAAATAGGCTATTTGGCCCATCAAATATGCTCTACCATTCAATGAGATCACGGCTGATCTGATATAATCCTCAACTCCACTTTCCCTCCTTATCCCCGTAACCCTTGATTCCCTCACTGATTAAAAATCTGCCTATCTCAGCCTTGAACATACTTAACGACCCAGCCTCCACCGCTCTCTGCGGTAACAAATTCCACAATTCACTACCCTCTGAGAGAAGAAATTCTTCCTCGCATCTGTCTTAAATGGACGACCCCTTACTCTGAGATTATGCCTTCTGGTCCTAGACTCTCCTAGAAGAGGAAACATCCTCTCAGAATCTGTCCTGTCAAGCACCCTGAGAACCCATATGGTCGCCTCTTATTCTTCTAAATTTCACGGTGAGTGTAGGCCCAATCTACTCAAGCACACTTTAATTTTTAAAATCCCTTCATACCCAGGATCAATCTAGTGAACCTTCTCTGGACTACCTCCAATGCCAGTATATCTTTCCTTAGATAAGGGGACTGAAACTGTTCAGTTTGCGTATTATGTAGATGAGAAAGTGAGTGAGCAAAGTACTCAGCATGCTAAGATATATTCTCAGAGACTGGTCTTTGAATGACGATTTGCTGCAAATGATAGAATATAGGCTAGTAGCCACGATTACCCAAACATTTAAATATTGGTCTTAGCCATGCTGTTTTGGGGAAGCATACGATTGAAGCAAGACAGCAGTCCATTGAAGGGCATGAGTTCTGGTTCTCTGGGTGCCCTATGCACTTCTTTGTGTCAATTCGAATAACAGCATAGGCACAGACAGGAGGAGGCTTCCTTTTCACCCTTTTAAAAAAAAATAAAAAATTTAGAGTACCCAATTCATTTTTTCCAATTAATGGGCAATTTAGCATGTCTAATCCACCTACCCTGCACAGCTTTGGGTTGTGGGGGTGAAACCCACGCAAACACGGGGAGAATGTGCAAACTCCACACGGACAGTGACCCAGAGCCGGGATCGAACCTGGGACCTCGGCGCCGTGAGGCAGCAGTGATAACCACTGCGCCATCGTGCTGCCCTTCCTTTTCACCCTCTTGATCGAATAAGAATTAGGCAAGTAGAAAATTTCATTTTAAAAAGTTAATTTTTCTGCTATACTTGTGTTTAAACAAAGGTAGTATTATCATAAAATCCATTTCTCTGGGGAAAAAAACGTCACTCGTCAGAGGAAATTACATTTGCCAGGTTTTTAAACTGGCTTCAGACTAAAAGGGCAAAACCTTCATATCAGTGACCTACATGGCTCATCGCACTTGCAACTAAATTAACAAATAGCGAAAGGTCTATCTGAAATGGTAACCTGTAAGTTACCCTGCATCACTTTCTTGTGTGATCACGACATAAATAAAAATGAGGTGGAATTCATGGAAAAATCTAGCTTATTTAATTTGGCTCAAGTTCCAGATGTTTGCAGAAGGATCAATGTAGATTTTGTGTAATATTAGAAAGTACAGACCATTGATTGATCCTTCCCCTCTGGAATGAACAGCAACACCATACAGTTAGCACAACAAACACTATCTCTAGCACTTGAACCCTTCCTCTGTTGAATAAGCAGGGTCCTGGACAGTTACACAACAAGTACTGTTTCTGCCACTTGCGATGTTGACTAAACAGGAATCCTGTACAATTAATTACACCAGTAAATCTACATTGATTTTTCCAAAACAACTGGATCTACTGCTTATGCAATAATTTTTCTGAATAAACAGGGGCTCCATACAGTTCCATATAATGCCACCTTTGTATTAACTGTAACCCCAGTGAGGGCGGCATGTGGCGCAGTGGTTAGCACTGGGACTGCGGCGCTGAGGACCCGGGTTCAAATCCCGGCCCTGGGTCACTGTCCTTGAGGAGTTTGCACATTCTCCCCATGTCTGCGTGGGTTTCACGACCCAAAGATGTGCAGGTTAGGTGGATTGGCCATGCTAAAATTGCCCCTTAATTGGAAAAAAAATAATTGGGTACTCTAAATTTATTTTTTAAAAACTGTAACCCCAGTGAGCAAGTAAGAACTCTAGAATTACACAATAAATTATGATCCTCCTGTTTCAATCTTTACCCTCCTAAATAACTACAGGTCCATCAATAAAATGACGCATACTTTTAGAAAGAATATCTCATACTCATAGGTTTGGCAACATCTTATCAAGAAAATAGTCTCTTTCTTACTTGGAGTGATCATTTGTATGTTTTAGCTTTAAAACAGTGAGATTTTCTGCAGATTTTCAAGAAAGGATTGGTAAATATGTACAATTCTGACTTAAAACGTATCTTGAGCATCATTTCAGACTGTACTTTAAGGCCCTAGTTTTTCTATGTTTTGGCTCGAGCATTCAACATACATTCTATTAAGGATGGCATTCTCTTAATTTTAGCAAGGTTTGAAAGACTCCCTCCCTCAAACTGCTTCACGTCTGTTTTTGTACCGCGATCGTGTGTTGAATTGCATTTTTAAAGATCAAATCGTCTTTAAAATCACATTACCATGGGTGATATATAAATATCTGTCATTTGAAATGAAAATGAAATGAAAATCGCTTATTGTCACAAGTAGGCTTCAAACGAAGTTACTGTGAAAAGCCCCTATTCGCCACATTCCGGCGCCTGTTCGGGGAGGCTGGTACGGGAATTGAACCGTGCTGCTGGCCTGCCTTGGTCTGCTTTCAAAGCCAGCGATTTAGCCCTGTGCTAAACAGGGCAGCACAGTAGCATAATGGTTAGCACTGTCACTTCACAGCGCCAGGGTCCCAGGTTCGATTCCCTGCTGGGTCACTGTCTGTGCGTAATTTGCACGTTCTCCCCGTGTCTGCGTCGGTTTCCTCCGGGTGCTCCGGTTTCCTCCCACAGTCCAAAGAAGTGCACGTTAGGTGGATTGGCCACGCTAAATTCCCATTAGTGTCCAAAAAGGTTAGGAGGGGTTATTGGGTTAGGGGGATAGGGTGGAAGTGAGGGCTTAAGTGGGTCGGTGCAGACTCGATGGGCCGAATGACCTCAATGACCTCCTTCTGCATTGTATGTTCTATGTACTGGTGGAACCTATATGCGTATGTGCATGAGACAGAGAAAGACAAAATAATTTTGGCAAAAAACTTAACTGAAGGCTGGTCGATTTATGTATTGGGTCATCAAATTTAACCTGGTATCTTATTTTGTGATCTCCACTGGGAGTTTGCCCAATGACCTATTGAGTCAGACACATTTTATTTATTCTGGAGGTCTACTTGGATATAGGGGCTTAATGGATATAGAGGGATATCTTGTATATCTCTTGTATAAGGGCCCTTCTACTAAATTCAGCCCCCTAAATGCTGGATTCTCCTTTTCCAAATGAGTTAATGTATCAACATAAGTGTCGACCACTGCCACTTGTGCACAGAATGTTGAAAAAAAAATGACTTTTTTCGCAAGCAATATTTAAATTAATGATTGAACAAAGTTGAAATCTTTTGATTCTATGTTTCACGCAATTAACCAAAATGATTAATGCAAAATTGTCTGTTCAACTTAGTTTTCAAAACTACTATTAACAGAGATGTGTAAATTAGTGTTTACCAGTACTTTTAATATTTGTTGATTTAACTATGACAAGAATGAAAAATGTGTGCATTTGAACATAATTTATTTTTAAAAATCCAATTGGTGCTTTTTTCCTTCAGATTGTCTTAAAATTTTAACGTTGAATACACAATCACAAATTACACAACCTTTTCAAGCACTTTATTCAACAACATTTGTCCTTAAAACATACATAAATGTTTGCCACTCAACATTTTCCTCCCCACTATAAAATCTTCTCTTGTACTTATCCTGTTACGGACCCCGCCTTTCCAAACCTCTCTGCTCAAATACTTTCTTAGTAAAGTTGTTTATTCAGGTTGCGAACCTTCCCTTGCTGCAAATCAGGCAGCCACGGAACATTCACATCTGTCACACGACACATTTGAAATAAGAACTACTGGATTCTTACGCACTTTGTCGCACTGGTGCGCTCTATTAATTTTGCTGTCCGTCTTTTCCTTGAAACTTGTCCAAACAGAAATTAATGCAGAGAATTCAGAATCCCGAATACTCCACTACAATGGATGTGGCTCCTGTCATCCTTGCTGCTCATCGAAACAACTATGAGATCCTGACCATGTTACTCAAACAGGACCTGTCACTGCCAAGACCACATGCAGTAGGATGTGAATGCACGCTGTGTAATGCAAAGAACAAGAAGGATAGCCTGCGCCATTCTAGGTAAGTAAAACAACCAGCTTTCTGCCGTTCACACTGACGGAATCTTCTGGTCATGCCCACGGCGGACCGACACCGCGGGTTCCTCAGTGGCGAGGGGTCCATTCAACGGGAAACCCCCTTGACAATGGTGGGGTCAATGCCGGGTCGCCTCCCGCCACTGCGAAACATGCAGTGTGTTATGCAGTAAATCCCGCCCATAAGACATGATATTTTATTTAAAATATAGCAAGTGTGTTTGTACTGATAATCGTTACAGTTAGATTTATAAAACTATGCACTTCAAAACTAACATGATGAGCGCACAAAGGTTCTGACTAACTTGGGCTGAGCTGAAAGTCTCAAGGAATCTCTAAATCATAGGGCGGGATTTTTCCAAGTTACACATTATTCCAATATCCAGATATGTCACTGGGTCAAAATCCTCAAATTTACTATCAACTGCCCTGTGGAAACACCGTCACCATGTGAATTTAAGCAGTTCAAGTGGAAGGCTCACGCTCACTCTTTCAAGGGCAATGACGGATGGCAATACTTACTGGCATTGCCAAGAGTGCCCACATCCCTTGATTTAAAAAACCCAATACTAATTGGATCCTCTTTTAAAGAGCCAGCAGTGACACAATGGGCTGGATGGCCTTCTTCTGTAATGTAAGAACCTACATAGACAAATAAACGAAGGTGTTCACCTCTTTATCGGGACATCTTTATAGCCACATATTTAATGTAATTTAGAAAGGGTTTTTAAGACTGAATCTTGATACATTACTATAAATAATAACAGAAAGAGGAAAATGGGTGGTCTCCCTCTTGCTCTTTGGTTATGCCACACTTTGAAAAATGAATTTCTCAGAAATCAGGTGATCTATAAAACCCAATGCAAGAGTAACAACTAGAAACTCTTCTTGAAATTGGGAAAATTAGATCAAAATGTACCAGGATGAGCTGCTGCCACTTTCTGTCAGATAGGCGCCGCATTCGCTCTCTATTTAATCTAGACATAGCATGCGGTGACACATAAGAGGTTGTTACATTTTGTGCAATCGCTCTTTCTTATCTCTGATCAAGATGTAGAGCAACGACTATAATTTTATATTCGGGTGGTTAAGCCAGATAATTGCATCCTGTGTAGTAGAGTGAGTGATTAGGAAGGCAAATGGAATGTTGGCCTTTATTGCAAGGTGAGTGGAGTGTAAATTTGGAAAGTCTTGCTATAATTGTAGTGGATGTTGGTGAGACAATGCCTAGAGCATTGCAGACAGTTTTGATCTCAAGGGGTGATAAACTTTCACTGGTAGTAGTTCAGAGAAGGTTCACTCGTTTTGATTCCTGTAATGAAGGGCTTGCCTTTATGAGGAAGGGTTGAGCAGGGGTTTAGAAGAATGAGAGGTGATTTTATTGAAACATGTAAGATTCTGAGGGAGCTGGACAGGGGTAGATGTTGAGAGGATCTTTCCTTCCGTGGGGGAACCTGATATGAGGGAGCACAGTTTCAAAATGAGGGGTCTTCAATTTGCCCTCTTAACTATCTTATCTACCTGTCCTGCTATCTTCAGGGATTTGTGGACAGGCACTGCAAGGTCCCTCTGTTCCTCTGCACTCCTCAGTATCCTACCATTCAATGCGTATTCATTCACCTGCCATGCTGGCCTCTCCAGAAGCATTACTACACTCTTCTTTGGGTGGGATTTCATTTGCCACTTTGTTGTCCACCTGCCCACTCCATTTATGTCTTTCTGTAGTCTAGTTTTCTTCCTCACAATCAACCACTTGGCCAATTTTTGCACCACCTGAAAGTTTCTTAATCATGGCCCTTAAGTTTAAGCCAAAGCTGCATGAGAGATCGAAACCAGGGATCTTCTGTGCAGATCTTCCACAAGGTGTTTGTGATTTCCTGCCAGCTTTCCAAACTTCATCAGCTAGAAGTTTCATTATTCCAGGTTGAACTTGTGATTCCGAATGGGCTAGCCTGACTTCAAGTGGTGTCAATGGACCTCACTGATATCCTGGTGGATGTAGAGACCAGTCCCTCAACAAAGTTTTGTGCAGGAGTGTAGCAATCATCCACATTATGTGTTTAAGTATGAATCAAGCAGAATTTCCAAAATTCATTTTTGTGGGGGAAGCTTTGAGACAAAATACTTGACCACAGATTGCGATCTGTTCTATATCAGACCACTTGGATTTGAAAATCTGAAATATAGGGTCCCTATATCGAATCAAGTGTTAATAATTTGACTATTATGTCAAGCATTAAAACAAAAATGAACTTTCTTGATCATTACATATCATTATTTGTCAAATATCAGTGACAGTGCCTTTCTCGAAGCACATTCCGCAATCTCAAAGTCTCCAGATGCGGGAAGTAGCAGATTATGTTCAAAATTGGAATGAAATTTACGTTAAAACAACGTGCTGAACGATGTGAAGGACAGAAATTTTATTTTTGTAGGTTCCGTCTTGACATCTATCGCTGCCTGTCTAGTCCATCGCTGATAATGCTCACAGAGGAGGATCCTATCCTGAGGGCCTTTGAACTCAGTGCAGATCTGAAGGAACTGAGTCTCGTGGAGGTGGAATTTAGGTACAAATATCTGAGAGAAGCTTCACAAAATAACCAGGAGTAATTCATTTAAGATGCAAAATAAGAATTTAAAAATGTAACAAATGTACAATGAACACAGGACGATAGTGTGAGACATGTTTTTAAATAGACACACTTTACCTTTCCCCTATCCCTCAACCATTGCGCCCAATGTGATTTATTAAGTCTTTGCTCCATTTTACTTATTGCGCCCACATATCTGCCTCTTTTTCTGTATCCAAACCAGATTGCTCAAACAGATAATCAAAGAAGTAGACCACAAGCAAATTAAGAAAGTTAATAATACTCAAATGGTTGCTTCAGATAATTTCATCGGTTGTTCTGCAGCACTAGAAGAAGGCACAAAATCTTTCATCGAGTTTCCCCGCCCTGCAATTAAAGCTAACCCCTCTGTGCTTTTATAACCGTATGGCAGAGAGTGGAATAACATAATAATTAAGTTATGAGTTATTTGTACCATGAATACAGCTCTAGTTCAAACGTTTGGAGTTCAATTATTCATTATTTTTTTTCTTGACTTGATTTTACATTTTTTATCATCACTTGCCAATACAGACTTGAGTTTTGCTGGAAGAAAAGGACATCCTGTCAAAGCTCTTCATTTTGCAATCATTAGGATAGGTGCAAGAATGCCAAATTTGAAAGGGAATACAATTTATACTGCAGAAGATAAAGGGTGCAGATTAGTTGGCAAATTGGCTCTAATTGGTCGAGATGTTGTCATGATTAATGCACCAGGGACTTGTTGACCCCCATGCTTTTGTTTATTCAAAAGTGGTGCATTGTCTGGACATATTTCTTTTGCCTGAAAACGACAGGTCCCTGCATGTCTAACATTAGATGTGATTCTGCGATCGGGCAGAACTTGCTGAACAATCCCAAGTGTGCCAGAAGTTACACGAACAGCCAATTTAAGATAACCAGTCGGGCTTGCACTGTAGCTAGAAGCTACATATATTTGTATGCATACTCAATTTTATTTTTGTGCATTTTTCCATCCAACTCCTGTAATTGCATTGTGTTCAGGGACCTACTTACTGAGATCACTTGATTCCCCCAAAGAGTAAAAGATCACTAACAGGAATTACACCAATGTTTTGAAAGATTAATGAAGAGGTTCTTTTGGACACCGTGAACCTTTATGCTAAAGGAACCTTTTTAAAATAATTTTTATTGTCACAAGTAGGCATACATTAACACTGCAATGAAGTTACTGTGAAAAGCCCAAGTCGCCACATTCCGGCACCTGTTTGGGTACACGGAGGGAGAATTCAGACTGTCCAAATTGCGTAACAAGCACATCTTTCGGGACTTGTGGGAGGAAAACGGAGCACCCGGAGGAAATCCACGCAAACACAGGGAGAACATGCAGACTCCACACGGACAGCGACCCAAGCCAAGAATCGAACCTGGGACACTGCCGCTGTGAAGCAACACTGCTAACCACTGTGCTACTGTGCCTTCTCTAGTGCCAAGGAAATATGACTTGCTTGTGGCTGCTAGCACAGTTCAACTTCCCCAAGTCTCCCTGTGCTCCTTGGAAACATCTGGCCCTTGTTACAGTTCAGTTTGGCAATGGTCTGCCATTGTTTCACCAAAGTAGGATATGCAAATCAGTTAATTTATGTGAGGACAAAATTCATGTTGGAACTGTAAATGACATGAAAATGAACCACTGGTGACACAGACCGTTGTAACTTCTATTACACACATTGTAATGGAAATTAGCCTTGGCCAGTATTGCAACATGGCCGGTTTTGCACCTGCCCAGTGTTATATGTCCCACCAAAACTGAGTTTCTTTGATTTCAGTGAAACCTATTATCAGGCAGACTGTGTAAATGCAATACCTCCTAATTTGTACTCTCACCCAAAGCAAATATGGGGCTTCATTCTCCGACCCCCCGCCGGGTCGGAGAATGGCCGTTGGACGCCGTGAATCCCGCCCCCGCCCCCGCCGAAGTCTCCGAAGGGAGAAAAGTCGGCGGGGCGTTAATGGCGCCGCTGCCGCGGAGAATGTCACGGGTCTGCGCAAGGCAGCCGATTTTCGGCCTGCCGATATTCTCCCTTCCGGATGGGCCGAAGTCCCGTCGACGTGATGACCGTTCACGTCGACGTGAATTAAACCTCCTTTTCATCGGCATGACCCGGTGCTCCAGGCTCACGCCGACCAGCGAGGAGGTGAGTGACGGCCTGGGGGGTTGGCTCTGGGCAGGAAATGGCGTTGCCGCAGACTGATTGCGTGAGGAGAGGTGTGTCTCGGCTTGTGTGTGTGTGTGTGTGTGCGGCGGGTGGGGGGTGGTTAGAGTAGGCTGGGCTCCGGGGGAGTGCCGGGAGGGGGTCCGTGCTGGGGTGGAGGTTGGGGGGGGGGGGGTCCGTGCTGGGGTGGAGGTTGGGGGGGGGGTCCGTGCTGGGGTGGAGGTTGGGGGTTGGGGGGGGTCCGTGCTGGGGTGGAGGTTGGGGAGGGGGTCCGTGCCGGGGTGGGGTCCGTGCCGGGGTGGAGGTTGGGGGGGGGGTCCGTGCTGGGGTGGAGGTTGGGGGGGGGGGGTCCGTGCTGGGGTGGAGGTTGGGGGTTGGGGGGGTCCGTGCTGGGGTGGAGGTTGGGGGTTGGGGAGGGGGTCCATGCCGGGGTGGAGGTTGGGGGGGGGGGGTCCGTGCTGGGGTGGAGGTTGGGGGGGGGTCCGTGCTGGGGTGGAGGTTGGGGGGGGGTCCGTGCTGGGGTGGAGGTTGGGGGTTGGGGGGGGGTCCGTGCTGGGGTGGAGGTTGGGGGTTGGGGAGGGGGTCCGTGCCGGGGTGGAGGTTGGGGGGGGGTCCGTGCTGGGGTGGAGGTTGGGGGGGGGGGGTCCGTGCTGGGGTGGAGGTTGGGGGGGGGGGGGTCCGTGCTGGGGTGGAGGTTGGGGGGGGGGGTCCGTGCTGGGGTGGAGGTTGGGGGGGGGGGGGTCCGTGCTGGGGTGGAGGTTGAGGGTTGGGGGGGGTCCGTGCTGGGGTGGAGGTTGGGGGGGGTCCGTGCTGGGGTGGAGGTTGGGGGGGAGGTCCATGCCGGGGTGGAAGTTGGGGGGGGGGGGGGGGGGGGGGGGGTCCGTGCCGGGGTGGGTGATGGGAGGGCAAATGAGTTGGTCCACCTGGCCAGGTGCCAGCCTCCAACAGTTGGACCCATGCGGTCCATGCCACCTGGCTGGGGGGAGGAGGGGATATGGGCAATGATGACATGTCGTCGTTCCCCTCCCTCCCCCCCCCCCCCCCCCCCCCCCGGCCGTCATGTTTTCAGACCATCCAGCGATGTTGGCCGCCGTGGTGGCAGCCGCTCATGTCTATGTTGCCCTGGATGAGGAGGAGGAGCGTGCCAGAGAGGCGGCGCAGGCTGCCGCAGAGGGGCAGGCGGCAGCCGCCCAGGCTGGAGGGACACCTGACCGACAGGACGAGGAGGGGGAGGAGGACGTCGCGGCCCCACGGCAACGGAGGCACCCGAGGGCGCCCCGTGTGTACTGGCCCCGGCTGTCATACCTGGACCTCACGGACCGGGAATGCAGGAGGAGACTCCGGATGAGCCGGGAAACCGTGGCACACATCTGCCACCTGCTGGCACACCTGTCACCGCGTGGCACTGGCGGGGGACACCCTCTCCCCGTGTCCGTCAAGGTTACGGTGGCCCTGAACTTTTATGCAACGGGGTCATTCCAGGCACCGAGTGGGGACCTGTCCGGCATATCGCAGACATCGGTGCATCCGGGCAGTGACAGATGCCCTTTATGCCATGGCGCACCGCTACATCCGCTTCCCCGTGGACCGGGCCAGCCAAGATGCCCGGGCCGTGGGCTTCTCTGCCGTTGCCGGGTTCCCCATGGTCCAGGGCGCGATCGATGGGATGCACGTCGCGGTGCGGCCACCTGCAGAGAACAGGGCCGTGTTCACTATTAGGAAGGGGACCTATTCGATGAACGTACAGGTGGTCTGCGACCACCGCATGATGATCCTGCACGTCTGCGCCCGTCACCCAGGCAGTGTACACGACTCATTCGTGTTGTCGCGGTCATCCATCCCCGGCATGTACGAGGGACGCCATCCCCGGCTGAGGGGCTGGTTGCTGGGCGACAGGGGCTACCCATTGCGATCGTGGCTGATGACGCCTATACGGAGGCCACGCAATGAGGCGGAGAACCGCTACAATGATGCCCATGTAGCGACAAGGGGAGTGATCGAGAGGTGCTTTGGCGTGCTGAAGATGCGTTTCAGGTGCCTGGACCTCTCTGGGGGCGCCCTCCAGTATCGGTCAGATAGGGTCGGCCGCATCATTGTGGTGTGCTGCGTCCTGCACAACATAGCCCAGCAGAGGGGCGATGTGCCGCAGGCAGAGGAGGGCGGAGTGGAGGAGCAGCAGGAAGAGGTGCAGTCCTCCCCAGATGAGGGGGATGGGGGCAATGGTCAGGGCAGACGGGGTAGACACAGGCGGGTGGCTGTCCACCGTTACCGGCTGGCCCAGCGGGCACGGGACAGACTGATAGACGCCCGCTTCACTGACTAGATGGGCGTGGGAATCGGGTAGTATGGCCACAGACCGCACACCATGGCAACAGCCGACCACCCACACCCCCCACCCATCCACCCACCCAGCACCCTCACCCCCCTCCCCAACCCCACACACCCCACCCGCATGCACACCACCCCCCCCCCCCCCAATTGCCGATCCACCGGTGGCACAACGGGCCGGGCTCACCCAGTTGCGGGTGGACGCGTGTCTATCGCAGGCCATGGAGGATGATGACAACCCGCCTCCGATGAGCTCCTGGCTCTACATAGTTGGACTATGTCTGACCCATGGCCACAGTACCACCATCCACCCGGACCATCCCTGCATGCGGCTGTGACACTGCAGCGCACGGTCCCGTCCTCTGCCCGGGGGATGTTGATGGCGGCCCAGGGGGAAGGGGGCAGACTCACCTGGGGCTGAGGTAAGACCACCCGTCACACACACACTTGCGCTCAACGTACATGACACGCCCGCACACTTTGGACAGAGCACAAAGGCAGCTTCGGTAGGTGTAACATTGACTTTAATAACCAAAGGAGTTCATGCACGTGCCCTAGCCCCTAAAACTCATCTGTGCCCTGCACCCGTGCCAACTTACTCAGTGTCTAATTGTTTGGCCTTACGGGCCCTTTGACTACGTCTACGTGGTTCCCCAGACGGTACAGCAGAACTGGAGGTGGACTCCTGTGATTCCTGCCCTCTGACACTGGATCCCTTTGGCGGCCGTTTCCTGGGGCGTCCTGGCCTAGATGGGCCAGGCTGCGGCCCGGGCGACTGGGATGGCGAGCTGCCAGCCTGTCCTGCCCGTTGCCCACCCGATGCACCTGGGACGGAAGGGGGGGAGTCCGAGGTGTCGCGGTGTACCGGGACCTCCCCTACAGAGGGAGCCGGGACGGACCACACCACCTCCTCCTCCCTCGGGGTGCCCGATGGCCCCCAGGCCTCTACATGGGTGGGGGATGCGAACGGACTGGCCATCCGACGCGCCCCCGACATCTGGCGCTGCCAGTCCTGGAGGCCCGTGCTGGTATCGACAGGGGTCTGCAGGTTTGCAGCCATGGAGCCCAGGGGGTTGTCAAACCCTGTCTGTGACAGTGCGACGCCGGCTCGCACATGGCCACTGGCGCCGATGCCCTCAGCGATGGCCTGCAGAGACTGGGCCATGGCATGCAGAGACTGGGCCATGGCCTGCAGAGACTGGGCCATGGCCTGCTGAGACTGGGCCATGGCCTGCTGAGACTGGGCTATGGCGTTGAGCGCCTCTGCCATCTGATGCTGGCACTGGCTCATGGCCTCCTGTGAGAGGGCAGCCATTTCCTGGGCCACAGACGCCGCCTGCACGGAAGGCCCCAGGCCTCGCAAACCGTTCCCCATGTCTGACACCGTCGCACCCATTGCCTCCACCGCGGACGCCACCCGTGCGGTGTCAGCCTGGGTGGCACGCATGACCGGGACCACTCCCAGCTCCTGGAAGCGGGTGGACTCCTCCACCTGCGACCGCAGCCGCCGCAAGCCACCCGTCACCCTATTCGCTCGTCTCCGTGTCGGTGGTTGCATCGGATCTATGTGTGGGTGTGGTAACTGCAGGAACCCGGGATCCATCTGGGCGGCAGATGTTCGCTTGGCCTGGGCTGCCCTCCGACCACCCGGTCCCTCTGCTGCTCCTACCTCCACCTGCTGTACCGGGACGGCTGTGTTGTGCGCACCAGTGAGTGTACCAGACGCCTCATCACTAAAGTGCCCAACCGTGGTGAGTGTTTCTGCGATGGTGGAGGGTGTTGGTGACAGCAGTGGCGTTGTGTCGTGCTCTTCGTCCCACTCTGACTCCATGGCACTTTGGGGTGGGGGTTCGTCTCCACCCATCCACTCTGAGTCACTGTCCGGTATTTCGTCTTCCCGGGTAGGGGTGTCCCGGGTAGGGGTGTCCCGGGTAGGGGTGTCCTGGGTAGTGGTGTCCTGGGTAGTGGTGTCCTGGGTAGTGGTGTCCTGGGTAGTGGTGTCCCGGGTAGGGGTGTCCTGGATAGTGGTGTCCTGGGTAGTGGTGTCCTGGCTCGGATGTGACGGGGGCCTGTGGCTGCCCCCCTCATCGCTGGGTGGTCGCTCCCGCACGTGACGGGGGTGTCGTCTCCCTGTTGCTCCAGGTCTCTCCGTCTCCCGTGGTGTGCGAGGGGCATCCTGCGGGCATCGCATGCTGGAGGGTGCGGGTCTCTCCGTCTCCTGTGGTCTCCGAGGGGCATCCTGCGGGCGTCGCATGCTGGAGGGTCCGGGTCTCTCCGTCTCCTGTGGTCTCCGAGAGGCATCCTGCGGGCGTCGCATGCTGGAGGGTCCGGGTCTCTCCGTCTCCCGTGGTGTTCGAGGGGCATCCTGCGGGCGTCGCATGCTGGAGGGTGCGGGTCTCTCCGTCTCCTGTGGTCTCCGAGGGGCATCCTGCGGGCGGTGTGCATCTGCGGGGATGGGTGCCTGGACGTTTGGTCCTGCGATACACAATGAAGCATGCATGGTTAGACATCAGGCAGTGATCAGGTGATACGGGGAGGGGGATATAGGGGAGGGGGGATATGGGGACGGGCTGTTGATGGCTCACTTGCTCGTGGGCCCCCGACCTCTGCATCAGCAACCTCCCGGTCCTCAGGTCCGCCAGCCAGTTCCAGGGCCCTTTCCTCGTGTACGGTCAGTGGCCTCTCATCAGCGGGCCCTCCTCCAGTCCACACATGCTCCCTATTGTTGTGTGCGCGCTTCTCCTGTGGGGGGGGGGGGGCGGGGGGTGGTGGCAGGGGTAAAAGGCAACAGTGTTGGGCAGGTATATGAATGCACGCCATCGGTTGCGCGTGCATTGCAGAGGTTAAGGTTAGGGCTGGATTCACTTGGGGATGTGGGGGATATGGGGGAGGGGGGATATGGGGGAGGGGGGATATGGGGGAGGGGGGATATGGGGGGGGGATATGGGGGAGGGGGGGATATGGGGGAGGGGGGATATGGGGGAGGCTCACCCTGCCTGCTCTGACGAGGTCGTTCACCTTCTTGTGGCACTGGGTGCCTGTCCGTGGTGTCAGGGCCACAGCGGTGACGGCCTCTGCCACTTCCCTCCACAGACGCCGGCTGTGGCGTGGGGCAACTCTGCGGCCGTGCCCGGGATACATGGCATCCCTCCTCTGCTCCACCGCGTCCAGGAGCGCCTCCACATCCCGTGACTCGAACCTCGGGGCTGAGCGACGGCCAGCCATCAAGTCGGGTGTTGCGGTCGGCTGTTCCGGTCGGGTGGGGGGGGAGCTGCGCGGCCTTATGAGCCGTCACGCCGTGCAGCGCGTATGACGCTGCACGGCGTGAACCACTGCGCAAGCGCGGATCCCGTTACGTCGCTGCTAGCCCATTTCGGGCCGCAGACTATCGGCCCATTTTTATGACGTGACGCAAGTGGGATTTGCGCCGTTTTTTGTGCCGATCGGCGGACTTTCCGCCGATAATGGAGAATTTCGCCCATGATGTCTGTCAGTGAGCTTGTTTTAATAAACTCTATTAATTACAAGCTAAGGCCAGTGACCTATGATCTCATGAAACATAGATCTGCTAAATATTGTCTCTCAAAACATTGGTAAAAATACCAGAATTCCGTCTGTTAAAATAGAATTTGAATAATTTAATGGTCCATTAATTTGTGTGGCTCAGAGTTATGTATATCAGAAAGTGAGAGCTTTTATTTTATAAAGCATCATCTCAGCGTACCCCAAAGAATTCACAACCTGCGTACTTCATAGAATCATAGAATCCCCACAGTGCAGAATAAGGCCATTCAGCCCATCAAGTCTGCATTGACCCCCCCCCCCCCCCCGAAAGAGCACCCCACCGAGACCCAATCCCCCATCCAATCCCCATAACCCCACCTCGGACTAACCAATCCACCTAACCTGCACATGTTTGGACTTGAAGTCCCTGTAGCAACCAAATGAGTAGCAATGAAATACGTGACCAGATAATTTGTTTTTTTAATGGACCATTTAGAGTTAACCACGTTGCTGTGGGTCTGGATTCACATGTAGGTCCGACCAGGTAAGGACAGCAGATTCCCTTCCCTAAAGGACATTAGTGGACCAGGTGGGTTTTTATGACACTGGTTTCATGGTCATCAATAGAACTTTAATTCCAGATTTTCATTGAATTCAAATCCCACCATCTGCAGTGGTGGGATTCTAACCTGTATCCTTAGCACATTATTCTGGGTCTCTGGATTGCCTGTCCAATGACAATACCACTATGCCACCACCTCCATAAATGTTGACAAGGGAATACCTCTCCTGCTGTTATTTTGAGCAGTGTCACCATTTTATGCCCATCTCCGAGGGCATTGTATCAGCATATAGGTCTCACCTGAAGAATGACGCCTCAGCCAATATAGCACTCCCTTACCCAATGAGTATGCGCTCATGTCTCTGGAGTGGGGCTTAAACATACAACATTATGATTCAGAGATGAAGCACCATTTTCCTGTCCAGTTAAAAGTAAAGTGCCCCAGAACATTATTTGAATAAGAGCTGGGAGTTCTTCCAAAATTCTGGTCAAAATTCTACCCTCAGCCACACCATCAAAATCAACTCATCTCATCATTCATTCATTTGTTGTTTCTGGGAGCTTGCTGTACCTGAATTAGTCATTGCATTTGTCTTCATATCAACAGTCAGTACATTTCATAAGTAATTCATAAGATAAAGTGCTTTGCGACCTCCTGAGGATGTGAAAGGTCTATTTATATGCAAGTGGTTTTACCCTTCTGACATGTTTGACGTCTCTTCCAGGATTAATGTGACAGAAATATGTTTAACTAAAACAAGTCGTCTGTAAACATTTTCAGGAATGACTATGAGGAGCTAGCACAGCAGTGTAAGACCTTTGCAAAAGATCTCCTAGCACAGGCCCGGAATTCCCGCGAACTGGAGGTTATCTTAAATCATACATCAAGCGATGAACCGATTGATAAGAGAGGATTACTCGAGGAGAGGATGAACCTAAGTCGACTTAAACTAGCAATAAAGTACAACCAAAAGGAGGTACATATTCTGTCAAACTCTGCATAGTCGGGTCCTATTACAGTATGTAGAGTTTTAAAATATACAAGAGGGTGTAAGCAAGATATACTAATAGAAAGAAGTGGACAGGAATGCTGAACCAACGTTTGTGCCTGGGAGCATTTGAGAGTGACCAGAGTGCCTTATTATCAGAGAATTGACAGTGCAGTGTAGTGATCTCTGTATTTAATAATATATGATCAAACTGTTAAACAAGAACAGGCAACTGAACACTAGATGGCCACACTATCAAGACCTATATAAATGTTTTCCCGCTCTTTCCTACAGGAGTGTGTGTCAGGATTGTAGAGAGAACAGAAGTGAGAAAGCTAGAGAGAAGAAGTTATTAGTTATCAGAGTTTTGTATCAGCTTATTTAATAGTTAATATTCTACAGTTGTTTATTTGTTTTACTAGTTTAGTATTAAGTAAAAAGAATTCACAAGATTTTATATTACAATAAATTACTTTATCATCACTGGAAGACTACGGCTATAATTCAACAAGCTGGCTAGATTAAAAGAGTAATATATCTCTTACACATCGTAATATAACATGCAGTAGGAGGCCATTCAGCCCTTTGAGTCGACACTGGCCCTTGAAAGTGCACCCTACTTAAGCCACACTTCCACCCTATCCCTGTATCCCAGTAACCCCACCCAACCTTTGGACACTACGGGGAAATTTAGCGTTGCCAATCCACCTAACCCGCACATCTTTGAACTATGCAGAAGGATCAGGAGTCAAGGTGAGGTCACTTTGTTCTAAAAAATGTGAATAGGCACCAGAGTCACTATACTCTGCATCTTGGACATTAGTCAATAAAAGGGAAAGGTGGAGAGGGAGGCCAGCAGTAGAGAATGATTTTTATGGTTGAACCTCCGCCGCCCCCACCCCCACTGAGTCCCTTTTTGTTGGTCCACCTTGGTGAGTATGGTATCAGAGCTGAGAACATCCCATTGTGGGAATTCTCAACCCTACCCCACTTCTCCGGCCCCAACCCCTCTAATGTCATAAACCATGGCTGGAGGATGCACCCCCAACTGGGTCCACCAGAAACTTGCAGCATTTCCAGGATCAACCAAATTCCACTCTTTCTCCTGCACTCCCAGGAGATCTACAGTGTAATATCAGCCAAGTACTCAAATAAATGAATACATGCTAAGAGGTAATGTCCAGTAAATGCGCTGTATAAAGTAGGAAAGCATGGTGTAGGGATGTAAAGTAAATGACTGTACTTTCTTCTGTTTTTCTATATATCCTGCAGTTCGTGGCTCAGTCCAATTGCCAGCAGTTTCTGAACACGGTCTGGTTCGGCCAGATGGCAGGCTACAGACGGAAGCATACCTGTAAGAAGATTCTGACTGTTCTGTCAGTTGCAACCCTGTGGCCAGTGTTGTCCCTTTGTTACCTGCTGGCACCAAAGTCTCGAGTAGGACGAGTCATTCACACTCCTTTTATGAAATTCATCATTCACAGTGCGTCTTATTTCACTTTTCTGCTGTTACTGAACTTATACTCACTGGTGTACAACGAAGACAAAAAAAACACGATGGGCCCAGCGCTAGAGATGATCGACTACCTCCTGATTATATGGATAATTGGTAATTCAAGTTTATATAAGATCTCTCTCTCTCCTCTCTCTCTCCATCACTGCCTCTACCTAACTATACACTATGACTGTCGGTGAGTATAACTTTAACTCGATTGTTCGGTCCTGATGATGTTTTTAACGAAAGGCAGAGTAATGTTACATGCAGTAGTTTGAGCTGATGTAGGGCAGCAGAGCCCAATTGTATTAGTCGTGTTGCACCATCTACTGGGACGTCAAGGCGGAATTTCTCACAAACCTGCCGGCTCCTCCTTGAATTGGGCTCACAATGAATGTCTCGGGTCAATTTTCTAAATTCATATCCACAGAGTTTGTACTGATGCATAAGTCTGCTTTGCCACTGGGACAAACCGTACTTTCATTGTAGGGGAGAGAATCCAGGTCTGTATCATAACCTTAATCTCATTGAGAGCCGTTTAGTCCTGGTAACTTTTCATATTTAAGGATTGTTTCTTATTTCCTCATGAATGTATATTTTGCATTCTGACTTTGGCAAAAAGATTAAAATTGGAACCGTCAAAAGGGAATTGTATGTCTACATGGAGAGGAAACATTTGGAAGGCTAATGGGGAAAGAGCAGGGCAGTGAGGCTATTTGTACTAGCTTCCAAAGAGCTGGCAGAGCCAAATTACCTCCTCTGCCGAATGATTCTATGTTAACACATAAAGCTGGTTTTGATACAGGAGGTAATGTGTAGACGATTAGCCTACAGGGGCTGTTGCGTTATGAACTATTGATATGCTATTATCTTAACCTGTGTGGAAATGTTAGAATTCTAAGAGGCAGAGTGCACTGTTAGATAACTAACATGTGAGTGCTAGTAATTATGGTGCATTACTTGCTACAGTTTTTGTTCCTCATGATATATTTGGATATTCAGTTATTGCAGGGGGATAATGGTAGAACAGGGGAGGTGCACATTTCTGAGACGTGTACCTGGAGAGAGTGAAGTGTCTTTTGCTTGCTTCCAGGAAAATAAAGAAATTCTGTTCTTCTGAACCCAATGCAGATGGGTAAATAACTAAATTAGCTCCACAGTTCCATACACACATACATTTCATCTAGCATGGACATCAAACAGGCATTTCCATCTTATTGTGTAAACTTGAACATTTGATGTATCTAAGATTTTCCGGTCGCTCCCGCCCAAGACTGGAAATTCCCGCCCCAGGTCATTAAATGTTCCATCAAGACTTCCGGGTGCGGCGATGACTAGGTAAGTTGCACGTTTCGGCACCTCCCGTTTCAACGGACTTTTGGGCTCTTATCGGGAGCCCCAACGGAAATTTTCAAAGGCTAAACCCAGTGTGAGGCGACATAGGAAGGAGTCCCTCCGGGTGTGGATGGAACGAAGTGATAGTAGTGGCCAGATTGTGGAGGATCCTCTGGAGCAGTGGCAGAGAAGGGAAGGGAGAAGCAAGATGGCGGCTTACGGAGCCCAGTTGGTATGGGGCCTGGAACAGCAGGAGTTCCTCCGGCGATGTGTGGAGGAGCTCAAGAAGGAGGTGCTGGCGCCGATGCTGCAGGCGATTGAGGGGCTGAAGGAGACGCAAAAGACCCAAGAGATGGAGCTCCGTGGAGTGAAGGCAAAGGCTGCCGAAAATGAGGACGAGATACAGGGCCTGGTGGTGAAGACGGAGACGCACAAGGCGCTACACAAGAGGTGCATGGAGAGATTGGAAGCCCTGGAAAATAGCTCGAGGAGGAAGAACTTAAGGATTTTGGGTCTTCCCGAAGGGGCAGAGGGAGCGGACGTTGGGGCGTACGTGAGCGTGATGCTTAATGGGAGCTGGGGCCCCGACTGGCCCCCTGGAAGTGGAGGGAGCGTACCGGGTCCTCGTGAGAAGACCAAAGGCAGGGGAAACACCGCGAGCAATAGTGGTGAGATTCCACCGCTACAAGGACAGGGAGATGGTCCTGAGATGGGCTAAGACGACACGGAGCAGCAGATGGGAGAACGCGGTGATCCACGTCTACCAAGATTGGAGTGCGGAGGTGGCGAGAAGGAGGGCGAGTTTCAATCGGGCCAAGGCGGTGCTCCACAGGAAGAAAGTGAAATTCGGAATGTTGCAGCCGGCAAGACTGTGGGTTACACACCAGGGCAAACACCACTATTTCGAGACGGCAGAGGAAGCGTGGACATTCATTCAAGAGGAGAAGTTGGACTAGATTTGGGAAAGGATGTTTGGAATGAAGTAGCGAGGTGGTGGCAAGAAATTGTAAATCAGATGGGGGAATTTTTTCCCCTCGAAGGAGGGGGACACGAAGAAATGTGGGCGCCGGTGGGGAAGGGGATGGGGAAGGAGAGAGGGAGCTGCGCCATTAGGGGCGAGGCCGAGAGGGAAGCGCGGGCTCTGTTCCCGCGATATGGAAATTGTGGCGGGAAAAGGGGGCGTAGGAACGAGGGGGCCTCACACGCAGGGAGGCTAAGGATAAACGGGGGAAGCCGAGGTCACCCAGAGTTTGCCGCCTCCGGGAAGCAATATGGGGGGTGCAATCAAGCTAGAGCGGGATCTAGTGGGGGGGGGGGGATTAACTGGGTTGCTGCTGCTAAGGGGAAGGGGGAGCTGTTACGGGATGGGATGGACGGGACAGGAGGGTGCTGTCTGGGGGACAAGCGGTTGTGTGGGAACCGGGTGAGGAGCTGGTTTAAAAAAGGGGATGGCTAGTCGACGAGGGAGGGGTGGGGGTGGGGGGGTAAAAGAGCCCCCCAACCCGGTTGATCACGTGGAACGTGAGAGGGTTGAATGGGCCGATTAAGAGGGCAAGGGTATTTGCGCACCTAAAGAAGCTAAAGGCAGACGTGGTTATGCTTCAGGAGACGCACCTGAAACTGGCGGATCAGGTCAGATTAAGAAAAGGATGGGTGGGACAGGTATTCCACTCGGGCTTGGATGCGAAAAATAGAGGGGTGGCAATACTGGTGGGGAAACGGGTATCGTTTGAGGCGAAGACCATAGTGGCGGACAGTGGGGGTAGATACGTGATGGTGAGTGGTAGATTGCAAGGTGAAGCGGTGGTGCTGGTGAACGTATATGCCCCGAACTGGGATGATGCGAACTTTATGAAGCGTATGTTGGGGCGCATCCCGGACCTGGAGATGGGAAAGTTGTTAATGGGGGGGACTTCAACACGGTGCTGGACCCAGGGCTGGACCGGTCCAGATCTAGGACCGGGAGGAGGCCGGCAGCGGCCAAGGTGCTTAAGGGCTTTATGGAGCAGATGGGAGGAGTGGATCCCTGGAGTATTACTAGACCGAGGAGTAAAGAGTTTTCCTTCTTCTCCCACGTCCATAGAGTGTACTCCCGGATAGATTTCTTTATCCTGGGAAGGGCGCTGACCCCGAAGGTGGCAGGAGTGGAGTACTCGGCTATAGCCATTTCAGATCATGCCCCACATTGGGACTGTTGGCGGATGAGGGGGTATGTGGAAGGGTGAGGGGATGTATTGAAAGATACCTAGAGGTCAATGATGTCGGAGAGGTCCAGGTTGGAGTGGTCTGGGAGGCGCTGAAGGCGGTGGTGAGAGGGGAGCTGATTTCCATAAGGGCCCATAAGGGGAAACAAGAGGGTAAAGAAAGGGAGAGACTGATTGGGGAGATTCTGAGGGTGGATATGCAATATGCGGAGGCTCTGGACGAAGGGCTACACAGGGAAAGACGGAGACTACACACCGACTTTGACTTGTTGACCACGGGTAAGGCAGAGGCGCAGTGGAGGAAGGCACAGGGAGTACAGTATGAATACGGAGAGAAGGCGAGCCGACTGCTGGCCCAACAACTTAGGAAGAGGGGGGCGGCGAGAGAGATTGGAGGAGTTAGAGACGAGGAGGGAAGGATGGAACAGAGAGCGGAGAGGGTGAATGGGGTAATTAAGGTATTCTACGAGAGGCTGTATAAGGCCCAACCCCCGGAAGGGAAAGAGGGAATGATGCATTTCCTAGACCAGTTGGAGTTCCCGAAGGTTGAGGAGCAGGAGAGGACAGGACTGGGAGCGCAGATTGAGGTAGAGGAGGTGGTAAAAGGAATCGGGAACATGCAGGGAGGGAAGGCCCCGGGACCAGATGGGTTCCCGGTGGAATTCTATAGGAAATATGTGGACATGCTGGCCCCACTCCTGACGAGAACCTTCAATGAGGCTAAGGAAATGGGGACACTACCCCCGACGATGTCGGAGACGACGATATCGCTGATCCTGAAAAGAGACAAAGACCCGCTGCAGTGTGGGTCATACAGACCCATCTCCCTCCTGAACGTAGATGCCAAGTTATTGGCCAAAGTGATGGCGACAAGGATAGAGGACTGTGTCCCTGGGGTGGTGCATGGTGACCAAACAGGATTTGTTAAAGGGAGGCAGTTGAATACCAATATACGGAGGTTGTTGGGGGTGATGATGATGCCCCCACCGGAGGGGGAGGCGGAGATAGTGGTGGCTATGGATGCAGAGAAGGCATTTGATAGAGTGGAGTGGGACTACTTGTGGGAGGTACTGAAGAGATTTGGATTTGGAGAGGGGTTCATTAGATGGGTTTGACTCTTATACGGGGCCCCGGTGGCAAGTGTGATTACGAACAGGCAACGATCCGACTATATAGGGGCACAAGACAGGGTGCCCCCTGTCCCCGTTACTGTTTGCGTTGGCAATTGAGCCATTGGCCATAGCGCTGAGGGGCTCTAGGAAGTGGAGAGGGGTACTTAGAGGAGGAGAAGAACATCGGGTGTCATTATACACGGATGATCTGCTGTTATATGTCGCGGACTTAGTGGAAGGGATGCCTGAGATAATGCAGACACTCGGGGAGTTTGGAGAGTTTTCGGGATACAAACTGAATATGGGGAAGAGTGAACTGTTTGTGATGCACCCCGGGGAACAGGGCAGGGGAATAGACGAGCTGCCGCTGAGGAGGGTAACAAGAGATTTCCGGTATTTAGGGATCCAGGTGGCCAGGGACTGGGGAACCTTGCATAAGCTTAACTTGACACGACTGGTAGTGCAGATGGAGGAGGACTTTAAGAGGTGGGATATGGTGCCCCTGTCATTGGCGGGCAGGGTGCAGGCGGTTAAAATGGTGGTCCTCCCGAGGTTTCTTTTTGTGTTTCAGTGCCCCCCCATACTGATTACAAAGACCTTTTTTAAGAAGGTGGACAGGAGCATCATGAACTTTGTGTGGGCCGGAAAGACCCCAAGGGTAAAGAGGGGGTTCCTGCAGCGCAGTAGAGATCGAGGGGGATTGGCACTGCCGAGTCTGAGCGATTATTATTGGGCCGCTAACGTGTCTACGATATGTAAGTGGATGAGGGAAGAAGAAGGAGCGGCGTGGAAAAGGCTGGAGATGGCGTCCTGTAGGGGAACTAGCTTAAAAGCACTGGCAACGGCGCCGCTGCTGTTCTCCCCGAAAAGGTACACCACAAACCCAGTGGTGGTGGTGACTCTGAAGATTTGGGGGCAGTGGAGACGGCATAGGGGAGTGACGGGGGCCTCAGTGTGGTCCCCGATAAGGAACAACCACAGGTTCGTCCCGGGAAGGATAGACGGGGGATTTCAATCTTGGCAGCGAGCAGGAATTGCGCAACTTAAGGACTTGTTCTTGGACGGGACGTTCGCGAGTCTGGGAGCACTGACAGAAAAATACGGGTTGCCACCTGGGAATGCATTTCGTTATATGCAAGTGAGGGCATTTGTGAGGCAACAGATGAGGGAATTTCCGCAGCTCCCGGCGCAAGGGATCCAGGACAGAGTGATCTCGGGGGCATGGGTGGGTGATGGTAAGGTGTCCGATATATACAGGGAAATGAGAGACGAGGGGGAGGCGATGATAGAGGAACTGAAAGGAAAATGGGAGGAGGAGCTGGGGGAAGAGATTGAGGAAGGGCTGTGGGCAGATGCCCTAAGAAGGGTAAATTCCTCGTCCTCGTGTGCCAGGCTCAGCCTGATCCAATTCAAGGTACTACACAGGGCGCATATGACGGGAGCAAGATTGAGCAGGTTTTTTGGGGTGGAGGATAGGTGCGGGAGGTGCGCGGGAAGCCCTGCGAACCACACCCACATGTTTTGGTCATGTCCGGTATTGCACGGGTTCTGGGTGGGTGTGGCAAAAGTGATTTCAAAGGTGGTGGGGGTCCGGGTCGAACCAAACTGGGGGTTGGCTATATTCGGGGTTGCAGATGAGCCGGGAGTGCAGGAGGCGAGAGAGGCCGAGGATTTGGCCTTTGCGTCCCTAGTAGCCCGGCGAAGGATTCTACTTATGTGGAAAGAAGCTAAACCCCCGGGCGTGGAGGCCTGGATAAACGATATGGCAGGGTTTATAAAATTGGAGCGAATAAAGTTCGAACTAAGAGGTTCGGCTCAGGGGTTCACCAGGCGGTGGCAACAGTTCCTCGACTATCTCGCAGAGCGATAAGGGAAAATAGGAAAGACAACAGCAGCAACTCAGGGGGGAGGGGGGGGTAGGGGGAGGGGGGAGGGTGCATTTGGGTCTTTGGTTTTTTTTTGTGTGTGTTGTTACATATTTGTTGTTCATAGTTATCTTCTCAATGTTACTATTTTGTTTCGTTTTTTATTTGTGTTGGCATTTGCCATTAGTTAATATATTATTTTAAAAACGATCAATGTATATATTGTTACAAAGTTGTAAAAATGGAAATTTCTTGGTTGATCGAAAAACTTTAATAAAATATATTGAAAAAAAAAATTTAAAAATGTTACATCAAATTTTCTGGCTCGCCTGCAACGATTGTGGCGGGAAGAAAATTTACCCCGATTGTTTTCCCCTTGTGGATGAGTCCAGAACTAGAGGGCACTGTTTTCAAATTAATGGTCGTCCTTTTCGGACAGAGGTGGGAAGAATTGTTTTCTCTGAGGGGGTTGTGCAAGTTTGGTAGTCTCCGCCTAAGCAGGTGCTGGAGGTGGGGTCATTAATACTTTTTAAGGTGGAGGTAGATAGATTCTTGTTAGACAAGGGAATCCAAGGTTATCGGGTTGAAGGAGATGCGTAATTCAAAGCGCAAACAGATCAGCCATGATCTTTTTAAATGGCAAAGTAGGCTCGAGGGGCAGAGTGGCCTACTTCTCACATTTTGTATGTTTATGTAGTTACTCATGGGTGTGCTGTTTTGTGGTGTTTATCATTTTTTTTGTATGGAGTAGCTCTATTCACACTCTTTCATATGCTTACTCAAAAACCCGAAAGATACCAACATTCTCCATTTCTGAGGCTAAGTGTTGACGCCGGCACAGGATTCGTGCAGTTCCACAACAGCAAAACCGGCGCCACACCTGAACTGATTCTGCTACTGTGGAGGGGCTAGCACCGGCATCACGTGGAACACAATCGATTCCAGTGAGAAGGTGCGGGATTCGCCGGTTCCGCAATTGATACTCCGAGGCTGACAAGCTGCAGCCGCAGACACACACTTCACTCCCCACACTCGGCATCGCAGCTAACAAGGTGGCAGCAAGGTGACCGGCACCCCGTTTCACAGACACCGAGCTGGGGGAGAGGCGGGCCACCATGTACCCCGGCCCAGGAAGGAGGCTGCCAGCCGCAGACATTCGTCAGCGCCACCAGCAACACCGTCCGGACTGGCTAGCAGTGCAGGAATAAACTGCATAACCTCCTTGGGGTGGCCAGGGTGAGTAGGCAACACTGTGCCCCTGGCACTAACCCCGTCCCACACACGTGTAACTCTACCGCAACCCAGAGTGCGGCCGAACACCCCACCCTGCAACACATGCCGGTACCCATACTGCCCGCTATGGCTGGGTGCCCGGGCCACTGAGGCTACCAGCTACTCACTCCCTGGGCTGCATGCGCGAACTGTCTAGCACTGTCATTTTCCGTTTGCCCCTCGCCTTCCCCCAAGGAGAAGGGCACTCATAACCGCCGGGAGTGGGAAAAAACTGGAGGGACACCCTCAGACCTGTGGCCCCTGACCGTGGCAGAGAAGAGGGACCTGGACGTAGTCGGCGGCCTGGAAGACAGGGAGGTCGCCGGGGTGGAGTTCGGCCGCGGGCGAGGGAGTGAGACTCTGCTGAGTTGCGGTTCCCTGTGACACCTGTGTCGCCATCACCACATTGCCCTCACCCCCGCTCACTTCACCCACACCCAGCCCCTCCCCCTCGCCCCCACTCCCCCTGGCCAACGATCTAACCTTGTGTTTTGTCTTGTGTCTTGCAGGACCTGCTGAAGATGGGGCGGGTTCATCTCCGCCCCCGGCCAGTCTCCAACACCCCCCACCATCCCACCTCGGTTAGAGACACTAACCTCGGTTGGGCACTTTAGTGAAGAGATTCCTGGGACACTCTCTGGTGTGCACCGTACAGCTGATCCGGTACAGCAGGTAGAGGTAGGAACACCCAACCGGTCGTACAGTCGGAGGGCAGCCTGGCCCCAGGAACTAGCTGCCGTCCAGATGGGTTTCGGGCTACTGGAACGGACAGTCCCATTGAATGTGGAGGTGCAGTCGCAGAGGCAGGGGCTGCATGAGGGGTTGTCAGCAAGCATCCAGTGCTTGCAGGCCAAATGCTTGCAGGAGCAGGAGGTGGTGCCGATTGCCTGCCACCCAGGCCAACACTGCACGGGTGGTGTCCATGGTGGAGGCATTGGGGGCGACTGCTTTGGCTATGGATCAGCATGTCCAAGGCTGGGACATTCTGTGCAGGCACTGGCCGAGGCCCAGGACAGGGTTGCTGCCTCACAGGCAACCATGTGCCAAAGCTACCTGGAAATTGCAGTGGCGCTCCTGAGCTTGGCCCAGTCACAGCAAGCCTTGGCTGGGAGCGTCGGTGGCACTGCCCAGGCTCTGGCAGACACAGAGGGAGGTGGGCGAGTACCAGCGGGAGATGGCGCAGTCACTGGCTGATGTGACACAGATCTAGAAGTTGGTGGCACAGTCGCAGCGTGATGTGGCGCAGTCCCAGAAGGAGATGGTCCACTCCCTGTGCTCCATGGCCACACTGGTCAAGACCAGAGCGGGTTTCCAGACTGGCAAACCGGGTGGCGGGGGAGCCTCAGATGATGGCTCTGCTCGCACCCCCGCCCGATGGAGTAGCTGGGGGCCAGTGGGCACCCCAAGGGAGGGGGAGGTGATGGGGCCCGTGCTGGTGACTTCTGTTTGTGAGGTGCCGGCACATCGCAGCACCTTGGACCCCCCCCCCCCCATCTCTGTCAAGTGGGTGTGTGGGTGGACTGACCAGAGAGAGGGGGTGTGGCTGGAGGGGTGGGTTGGAATGGGCTGACATTGTGGGTGGCCTGAGCTCCCTAATCCACCCGCCCCCCCAAACGTGGCCACCACCCAGGGATTCGATGGGATCATGTGATGGAATGGCCAGCTCGCACAGCGGGATCACACAGGTGGACGGTGGCAACTGCTCTGTGGGCAGGAGCCAGACATTGCCAAATGATGTGGAGCAACAGAGCTCAACATAGGCCGGGTGTTCATCATCCTCCATCCCATGAGCCAAACCCACTGTTACGGCCAATCCAGGGCTCCCCAACCTGCAGTGCAGAAGGTATGTATCATGGAGGGGTGCAAGGGTGGGGGCAGGGGTGGGGGAGGGGTGGGGGTGGGGGGAAAATGCGGTGTCTGTGCCCCTGGCCAGTGTCCCGTCCCCGTCCCCCCCCACCAGTTGGTGAATGTGGAGATGGTCAGAGCGTTCCATGCGTGTTGGCCCCGGCGCACACGTCGTGCGGCCTCCCGTGCCTGCCCACTCTCCCCTCCCGTG
Source organism: Scyliorhinus torazame (assembly GCF_047496885.1). Taxonomy (NCBI): domain Eukaryota; kingdom Metazoa; phylum Chordata; class Chondrichthyes; order Carcharhiniformes; family Scyliorhinidae; genus Scyliorhinus; species Scyliorhinus torazame. The sequence continues at coordinate 34,476,130 of NC_092720.1, read as the reverse complement.
CTTGCCCACTCTCCCCTCCCGTGTGTGGTGGTATGTATTAGGGGTCATATGGGACTGTGAAGCTGTGATGCTATTGGCTGACAGATCCCGGGTCCTGGTTGGCTGTTGACTCCTGGCTCTGCCCTGAAGGCGGAGTATAAGAACCCGAGCTTCTCCCCGCCGCTTCATTCTGTTGCTGAACTGCTGGGGACAAGTCTCGCTTAATAAAGCCACATCGACTTCATCACTACTCGTCTCTCTCGTAAGTCATTGTGCGCTACAATTTATTAAGCGAGCTTAAAGGACTATGGAGCTCCGGATCGCCCCGGAATGCCTGCGTTCAGCCCCCACGCAGCGAACTCGGCAGCAGTATTTAAACACTGGCAAGCATTTTTTGAAGGCTACCTCCAAACGGCCCCCGGCCGGATCACAGAAGACCAGAAAATGCAGGTCCTGCATTTGAGGGTAAGCCCGGAAATTTACCCTCTCATAGAAGACGCAGAGAATTTCCCGACGGCGCTCGCATCACTGAAGAGCATCTACGTTCGCCCCGTGAACCACGGGCGAAATTCTCCTACCCGCCCCGCCACATTTCTGCGCCGACCGGCCGGCGGGAGTCTCCGTAACACCGGCCGGTCAATGGGGTTTCCCATTGTGGGGCATCCCCACGCCGCCGGGAAACCCCCGAGCGCCGGCAGAACGGAGACTCCCGCCGGCGGAGAATGACGCCCCAGGTCTACGCGCGCTACCAACTCGCAACGAGACGGCAAAGTCCCGGAGAATCGCTAGAAGAATTGCTAATTTTGGGACGGGGCTGCAGCTGCCCGCCGGTGAATGCGATCGAACACACGGACATGCTAATTCGCGATGCGTTTGTGGCAGGTATGAACTCTCCCCAAATCCGGCAAAGACTTTTAGAAAGAGAGTCGCTAGGACTCTCAGAGGCACGGGCCATTGCAGCTTCCCTAGATGTGGCCTCGCAAAACGCCCGCGACTACGGCCCCGACCGCGTGGCAGCCCCTTGGGCTCCGTGGACCCCCGTCGCGACAAACCCCCCCCCCCCTCCCTCACAGGCTTGAGCGGTTAAAGCGCCAGACCATCCCGGGGGGGCCCGCTGCTATTTCTGCGGGCAAGCGAAACACCCCCGGCAGCGCTGCCCGGCCCGCGCAGCGATTTGCAAAAGCTGCGGCAAGAAGGGCCATTACGCGGCTGTGTGCCGGTCCCGGGGGGTCGCCGCAATCCCCGGAGAAGAACGAGCCCAGCGCATCCCAAACGCTCCCCAACCCCCCCAGCGCCCCATGTGCGACCCACGGGCGCCGCCATTTTGGGTCCCGGGCACCACGAGGGGAGGATGGGCGCCGCCATCTTGTGACCCCCCAGCCACGTGCGATTCATGGGGGCGGCCATTTTGTCCACCCCCGACCACGTGCGATCCATGGGGGCGGCCATTTTGTCCACCCCCGGCCGCGTGCGATTCATGGACGCCGCCATCTTGGATGACAACAAAGGACCCCAGCATCGACGGCTCCACGGGGTCTGAAGAAGACGCCGAGACACTACGACCACGACTGGCTTCGGTGACTCTGGATCAATCACGGCCCCGGACGCTCCAGACGATGACAACAATGGTGCTGATCAACGGACACGAGACATCATGCTTGATCGACTCCGGGAGCACCGAATGTTTCATTCACCCAGACACGGTAAGACGCTGTTTTCTGACCATCCATCCAAGTACGCAAAAGATTTCCCTAGCTGCAGGATCCCACGCCGTAGAGATCAAAGGGTTCTGCATCGCGAACCTAACGGTGCAAGGGAGGGAGTTTAAAAACTACAGGCTCTACGTCCTTCCCCAACTCTGCGCGCCCACATTACTGGGATTAGATTTCCAGTGTAACCTGCAGAGCCTAACATTTCAATTCGGCGGCCCAATACCCCCACTCACTATCTGCGGCCTCGCAACTCTCAAGGTTGAACCGCCGTCCTTGTTTGCAAACCTCACCCCGGATTGCAAACCCGTCGCCACTAGGAGCAGACGGTACAGCGCCCAGGACCGGATATTTATTCGGTCTGAAGTCCAGCGGTTGCTGAAGGGAGGCATAATCCAGGCCAGCAATAGTCCCTGGAGAGCCCAGGTGGTAGTAGTAAAGACCGGGGAGAAGCAAAGGAAGGTCATAGACTATAGCCATCCATCAATAGGTACACACAGCTTAGATGCGCACCCTCTCCCCCGCATATCTGACATGGTAAATCGGATTGCCCAGTATAAGGTTTTCTCCACCGTGGACCTCAAGTCCGCCTACCACCAGCTCCCCATCCGCCCAGGTGACCGCAAGTACACAGCCTTCGAGGCAGACGGGCGTCTATACCACTTCCTAAGGGTCCCATTTGGTGTCACGAACGGGGTCTCGGTCTTCCAACGGGAGATGGACCGAATGGTTGACCAGCACGGGTTGCAGGCCACGTTCCCATATCTCGACAACGTAACCATCTGCGGCCACGATCAGCAGGACCACGATGTCAACCTCCAAAAATTCCTCCAGACCGCTAACGCCTTGAACCTCACATACAACGAGGAAAAGTGCGTTTTTAGCACAAACCGGTTGGCCATCCTGGGATACGTAGTGCGCAATGGGATAATAGGCCCCGACCCTGAACGCATGCGCCCCCTTATGGAATTTCCCCTCCCCCACTGCTCCAAAGCCCTGAAACGTTGCCTGGGGTTCTTTTCATATTACGCCCAGTGGGTCCCCCAGTATGCAGACAAGGCCCGCCCGCTAATACAGTCCACTACCTTCCCCCTGTCGACAGAGGCTCGCCAGGCCTTCAGCCGCATCAAAGCGGATATCGCAAAGGCCACGATGCGCGCCATCAACGAGTCCCTCCCCTTCCAGGTCGAGAGCGACGCATCCGACGTAGCTCTAGCGGCCACCCTTAACCAAGCGGGCAGACCCGTGGCCTTTTTCTCCCGAACCCTCCACGCCTCAGAAATCCGCCACTCCTCAGTGGAAAAGGAAGCCCAAGCCATAGTGGAAGCTGTGCAACATTGGAGGCATTACCTGGCCGGCAGGAGATTCACTCTCCTCACCGACCAACGGTCGGTAGCCTTCATGTTCGAAAATGTACAGCGGGGCAAAATTAAAAATGACAAGATCTTAAGGTGGAGGATCGAGCTCTCCACCTTCAACTATGAGATCTTGTACCGTCCCGGAAAGCTGAACGAGCCGTCCGATGCCCTATCCCGCGGCACATGTGCCAACGCACAAATAGACCGTCTCCAAGCCCTCCACGAGGACCTCTGCCACCCGAGGGTCACTCGGTTCTACCATTTCATAAAGTCCCGCAACCTCCCCTACTCTGTGGAGGAGGTCCATACAGTCACCAGGCACTGCCACATCTGCGCGGAGTGCAAACCGCACTTTTTCAGGCCGGATAGAGCGCACCTGATCAAGGCTTCCCGCCCCTTTGAACGCCTCAGTTTGGATTTCAAAGGGCCCCTCCCCTCCACTGACCGCAACGCACACTTACTGAACGTGGTGGAGGAGTACTCTCGTTTCCCCTTCGCCATCCCCTGCCCCAACATGACAGCGGCCACAGTCATTAAAGCCCTTGGCACCATATTCACACTGTTCGGTTGCCCCGCATATATCCATAGCGACAGGGGGGTCCTCCTTCATGAGTGACGAGCTGCGCCAGTTCCTGCTCAGCAAGGCCATAGCCTCGAGCAGGACGACCAGCTACAACCCCCGGGGGAACGGGCAAGTAGAGAGGGAGAACGGCACGGTCTGGAAGACCGTCCTACTGGCCCTAAGGTCCAGGGATCTCCCAGTTTCCCGGTGGCAGGAGGTCCTCCCGGACGCTCTCCACTCCATCCGGTCGCTGCTGTGTACCACCACTAATCAAACGCCTTATGAGCGCCTCCTTGTCTCCCCAGGAAGTCCTCCTCCGGAACATCGCTGCCGACCTGGCTGGCGGCCCCAGGACCCATCTTGCTCCGGAAACATGTGCGGGCGCACAAATCGGACCCGTTGGTCGAGAGGGTTCACCTTCTCCATGCGAACCCGCAGTACGCCTACGCGGTGTACCCCGACGGCCGACAGGACACGGTCTCCCTGCGGGACCTGGAACCCGCCGGCAACACACACACCCCCCTGACACCGATCATCCCCTCCCCGCCACCGGCACACCCCGCGACCGCCCCCTTCCCGGGAGGATCGGTCCTCCTCCCGTGCCCGCCCAGGAGTGAAACAGGAACGAACACCGAAACGCTCCCGGAGACGACAACGCCTGAACAAGCACCTGCACCACCACCGGGGCTGAGGCGATCGACGAGGAAGACCAGACCACCCGCTCGACTCGTGGCATCGGCGTGAGACCAAGAATGTTGTTAGATTGTAACAAAAAAAAATGTTCTCTTACTAATAATGTAAATAGTTTCACAAACTTTGTACATAGCCCAGTGTAGGGCTAAAACTGTAGTAACATGCCCGAAATTTTCCTCCCAGGACCAGCCTTGTAAACCCCTACCACCATGCGAACCACCACCCCGCCGGGTTCCTTTTTAACCAGGGGTGAATGTGGTGGTATGTATTAGGGGTCATGTGGGACTGTGAAGCCGTGATGCTATTGGCTGACAGATCCCGGGTCCTGGTTGGCTGTTGACTCCTGGCTCCGCCCTGAAGGCGGAGTATAAGAACCCGAGCTTCTCCCCGCCGCTTCATTCTGTTGCTGAACTGCTGGGGACAAGTCTCGCTTAATAAAGCCACATCGACTTCATCACTACTCGTCTCTCTCGTAAGTCATTGTGCGCTACACCGTGCCTGCCCACTCTCCCCTCCCGTGCCTGCCCACTCTCCCCTCCCCTGCATCCTCCTCAACGGACGAGACATGGCATTCATCCTCCTCCTCCACGTATCGCCCCTCTGCTGTGCGATGTGTAAGACACATCAGGCCGCCACAATAAGGGTGACCCTCTCAGCATCATACTGGAGGGCCCCTCCAGAGCGGTCCAGGCACCTGAACTGCATTTTCAGGAGGCCGAAGCACTGCTCGATCACGGACCTGGTCGCCGCATGGGCGTCATTGTAGCGAGTCTCAGCGTCGGTCTGTGACTTCCAGATAGGCGCCATCAGCAACGACTGCAGCGGGTAACCCCTGTCACCCAGGAGCCAACCCCCCAGCTGGGGGGTGGCGTCTCGAAAATGTCAGGAATCGTCGAGTGTGCCAGCATTAAGGCATCATACACAATGCCTGGCTATCGGGTGCAAATGTGCATGATGCGCAGCTGATGGTCACATATCAGCTGCACGTTCATCGAGCGGAACCCTTTTGGTTGGTGGAGAGCAGCCTGTCATGTGAAGGTGCTCGCAGGGGGACATGCACCTCGTCGATCGCTCCCTGGACCCGAGGCATCCCGGCGATGGCGGTGAACCCCACTGCCCAGGCATCCTGGTGGGCTCAGTCCACATTGCAATGTATATATTGTGCCACCTGGGCATATAGGGACTCCATGACGGTGCAGATATACCTGCGCCCTGAGGTCTGTGAGATCCCGGACACGTCCCCACTCAGCACCTTGAAGGTAAAGATTCAGGGCGACCGTCACCTTGATGGCCACTGGGAGCCGGTGCCCTCCCCTTTACCCTCGCGGTGCCAGCTGCGCCATGGTCCAGAAGATATGTCGCACTGTCTCCCTGCTCAGCCAGAGTCTTCGAGGGCATGCCCCATCCGGCAGGTCCTCGAACACGCGGACAGTACACGCGAGGCCTCATGCGGCGCCTCCTTGGCTTCCTCCTCGGCCTGTTGGGCGGCTGGCTCTCCATCATGGGCGGCTGCCTCCTGTTCCTCTGGGGCAGGCACTGCTGCTGCACGCTCCGGTGTTGCACGCTCTGCTGCTGGAGGCTCCGCTGCTGCAGCTTCCTCCTCTTGATCGAGCAGTGCCAGCTCGTGCAGCCACATGGCATCCCCCAGGGCTGCGGCGACTGGCAGGAAGGCCACCATTGCCGGTTGAATTCCAATATCCATTGTCTGCAGGGAGTTGTTGGCATGGTGCACATCCCCGTGCCCAACCAGGCCCACCGGTCTACATGGTGGCGATGGTTGGCACTGCTGCCTCCAACCCAGCATGTTCCACCCCCCGCACCCATCCCTGGCCCTGCCGGTGGCCCCTCTCGCCCTGGTGCCTCTGCCTGATGCCAGAGATACCGCTGGTTGGCACTGCCTTGCCAGGGGTACATGCTGCGGCCCCTGCTCGGTGCCCCTGTGGGATGTCCTGGGTGGGCTGCCTGGTGCCCCGCTGATTGGTGACGGCCACATGAATGCGGGGAATGGCAGAGGGTGGGGTGCGGGGTTGGGGACACCCATAAGGCCGGAGTCACTCTGCAGAACCAGGGGCCAAGGTGCGTGGTCGATGAGGTGCGCAACAAGATGGCGGCCCGTGCCTGGACACCGCCCCAGTCACATGGGAGGTCACACCAGCTCCTCGGCCTGATGCCCCATCATGCCCCTCTCTCCTCCGGCCCTGGCAGGGCCCCAGCCAGTCCGGCCTGGCAGCCCACAGTCGCTCCTCTCTGTGTCCTCCCTCCTCTCTGTCCCTCATCTGGCATCATGCCAGTTTCACGATTTTTAAAAGCACAAGTGAACCTCGCTGTCTGGAACTTGGCCCATCGGAGGCGGAGAATCGCGGAGGCCCCGCAGAATACTGGGTCAGGCCCACTAACGACATGCAAACGGTGTTTACGTGCATTCCGGACCACATTGACTCCACTGTCGATGTGAAGGAGAATTGCGATTTGGCATCAAATCGGCGGCGGTCGCGATTTTGCCGTCGGAACCTATTCTCTGTCCAATTGCATTTCCCGATCTCGGCGTCAGCCAATGAAGAAACCCACCCATTCTATATTTTTAAACACATCTTTTAATGTTAATAAACTACCTTCTGTTCTTTCACGGCTACAGAAAAGAATGAAGAATTTGTATTCGTGTAGTGGCCGAAATTCGCGGATCATTGTAATTCACCTTTCCCGCCGGCTGCACACGCCCGCCATCGGGTTTCCCAGAGACATGGGGTGGCTATGTTGTGAAATCCCATTCACAAGTGGCGGGGAGGCAGCACGGTGGTGCAGTGGTTAGCCCTGGGACTACGGCGCTGAGGACCCAGGTTCGACTCCTGGCCCTTGGTCACTGCCCTTGTGGAGTTTGCAACTTCTCCCTGTGTCTGCGTGGGTTTCACCCCCACATCCCAAAGATGTGCAGGTTAGGTGGCACTAGGGCAACCCCTGTGGCTGAACTGTTTCAGGAGGAGCAGACGGGACTCCAGCACCACCGCCCCGGGAAGGAAGATCCCATTTTTGGGGGAACTTTTTCCCAACATTGGTGAGGCAAGACAGGAACTTTCCTGACTCTGCACACCCGCCTTGCGAGCGAAAATGCAGACTTTAGTATTTAATTGTGGACTTTTGTAAAAGGGAAATGGATAAATATAGGAAAACTAAACCTGTTTCTTGCTTTAAAGAAATCGATGGTTTGAATCATACACCATTCCTAAATGAATTTTAATATCAAGATGATAACTTTTTTAATGTTCCTATCTTGCCTTGTATTGCTAAAAGGTTCATGTAGATTAGTACACATTTCAGGAACGGAACTGAGGGATCTAGCTAACTGGGTCTTTGAAATCTTAACATTTTAGCAAGGGAGTACTGGGGACACTGATACAGAATTGTTTAAGTTCCCTTAAGAAAAGCCTGTGCATTGACTGCCAGACTTCATGGGCGAGATTCTCCGACTCCCCGCTGGGTCGGAGAATTGCCGGGGGCTGGCGTGAAACCCGCCCCCGCCGGTTGCCGAATTCTCCAGCACCAGATGTTCGGCGGGGGCGTAAATCGCGCCGCACCGATTGGCGGGGGCCCCCCCGGGGCCCACTGATCTGCGGGCGGGCCTGTGCCGTGGGGGCACTCTTTTCCTTCTGCCTTCGCCACGGTCTCCACCATGGCGGAGGCGGAAGAGACTCCCTCCACTGCGCATGCGCGGGAATGCCGTCAGCGGCTGCTAACGCTCCCGCGCATGCGCCGCCCGGAGATGTCATTTCCGCGCCAGCTGGCGGGGCACCAAAGGCCTTTTCCGCCAGTTGGCGGGGCGGAAATTCATCCGGCGCGGGCCTAGCCCCTTAAGGTTGGGGCTCGCCCCCCCAAGATGCGGAGCATTTTGCACCTTTGGGGTGGCGCGATGCCCGACTGATTTGCGCCGGTTTGGGCACCAGTCGGCGGACATCGCGCCGATACCGGAGAATTTCGCCCCATATTCTGAAACCATTTCTAGATTCCACTGTAGAAAACAATTTCACAACTCTATTATTAGTCCCCAAGAATCAGTGGTATTTAATTTATTTTATTGGAGAAATACAAAATTTGAAAGTACCCAGCATTTGGTGCCAGAAAGAGAAAGGGAGTAAGATAGAAATTGTTAACGTTTTTATCTTTCCAACTTAAATGTACTGTTGCTCAGGTTATAATAAATTACAATTGGTCAAACTCCTAATAATTAAATGATCATCACATTTTTAAAAAGCGATTAAACTATTCCATCCAAAATTCTGTACAGTTCCTCTGATTAAATGGTATGTAAGTGTGAGGATTGATTTCTGAGGACTCGGGCCAAATTAGAGTAGAGATTTGTTTACATTTTCTTACCTATAGGAGCTTTGGGAATGAGGAATCCAAGCCAGTGGACGTGACAATGTGTACTTCGATACTTACACTTGGCAGTATTATTGGCCACCATGATTTCACTTTTATTTTTTTGTTTGGGGGGGGGGGGGGGGGGGGCTTGCGGGATTGGGAAGATAGAGAAAAATAAAAGTGAGAAACAGCAAAGTTTTTTTAAAAAAT